>NC_090935.1:694964588-695267754 GCF_040938575.1 Ambystoma mexicanum | reverse complement strand
ACCTTTTTCCCCATCTCTGAAAGCCCTGCAGATCCATTCTTGCACCTGAGCTGGAGGTAATTGCAACAATATAAATGTAACGCCTCACTCTTCCTCTGAGATCACTGTCCTGTGTGTGAACCGGCTTGAACCATGCCCTGCAAACAAATTCATCTCCACAAAACCTGCCTATGCCCCCCCTCGCCCCTGGTACTGGAAAATGACTGCTAATACAACCCCATGGGCCCGATAGGTATTCTTTTGATGTGCCAGATATGTAACCCCAGTGTGATGCCCACCCCAGTGTGCCACGACTAATAAAAGTCAACCTCTGTCACAGTATATTGCACTTCAGAACTAACAACTGTCAGTATGCCCCCTTTTCTCTTTGATGCGCCTAGACCCACCCCATGATCAATGAACCCACCTGGATCGAGCCCTCCCGAGTTGTGATAAACCCGCTAAAATCCCAGTGAATAATGATATTGATGTAAACTTAAAATTTATAGAGGATAATGATTTGCTCAAAGGAGCCTCAGTAACTGTTATTTAGTGCATGCTTGAAACAATATGTTATGTTAGATTAGCTAGGGCCTGCCCGGCTTCATCGTGACCTGACCCTCACACCACCTGGCCACAGGCAGCTGCACCTCGTGGTATGAGCCCCCCCGCCAACTGAACAACCAATCCAGTGGGAGCAACATCATGTATTACATATGTATCCAACTGTTTTATCCAATCCTGTGTCTATATAGTCCCCTATGCAATGATGTCATGTTTACGCAATT
The DNA here is from genome assembly GCF_040938575.1 of Ambystoma mexicanum. Classification (NCBI taxonomy): domain Eukaryota; kingdom Metazoa; phylum Chordata; class Amphibia; order Caudata; family Ambystomatidae; genus Ambystoma; species Ambystoma mexicanum. Next base: position 695,266,987 of record NC_090935.1, on the reverse strand, counting down.
TTCTTACTTAAGCTGCCACCTTTGTAATGTTTGCCAGGTCGCTCTCAGGCAGCAGAGTTCTATAGATGCCAAAGTTTATATAAACGACTAACTCTTGCAGACTGTCCTCCTGGTCTCATTCCTGGCTGGGGTGTGTTATATTCTTTTGTATCAGACCAGCTGCAGTACGAAACACTCCACAGCCAACCACAGTTTAGGAAATGCAACAGTTTTGGGGTTTGTGTAACTATTGCAGTGCATGGATTTTCAACAATTTTAGTTACACACAGCCCCTGCTGCAGGGATTTATTGAAACACAGGAAAGAATATGAACACTTACCTGGACAGGAGAAATGATTATGCGTTTCTAGGAACTCCAAAATGCCATAAGTAATAGACCAATATGAGCAATACCTGATTAAACGAAATAATTGTATTTGTTTTCACATTTTAATGGTCAGGTCATGACTGCAGTGTTGCCTCAGCAAACATCTATGGGACAAGAAACCCTAGCATTTTATAGTGGCATATTAGATTCAGTGATGCAGGGCCAATTTCATTATGAACCGGCACAGGCCGCTGCAGCCTAGCCATTGAAAAATCCTCAGGAATTACTATGGGTTACTCAGTGATGTTACTTGTAGAGCATGTAGTGTTTGCAATTCTTAGGCGATCCACATCCGCATCTGCATAAGAGGTTATTTTGTCAAGCCCGTCCATTCACATTGTTCAAAACCTTCCAGCCATCAACTTTTGGTTTTGTTTTAGTCACCCCGGGGAGGGTATGTCCAGATGTGGGTCCTGAACCTGCTGCAGCTAGAGACCCAAGCTCCTTTCCACTGGTGATGCCCAACAAGGCTGAAACATGTGTGGGGATGCTTGTGGTCTTGTGCAGAAGGGATGTGACCTAGCAGTTTGGGCTGGACTGCTCTTTTTGGGGTGGAACCACATCTGATTTGCATATAGTCTTTCCCGTTTTGTAATGGCATGGCAGGCTGAAAAACTATGGCCTGGAGGGTTGCCCAGACCTCTTCCTGTGGTTATGATTTGTTCAAAAGCTTCCAGTCATCAACTTTGGGTTTTGCAGTAAACTCTGCCATGTTTATTGAAATACATGTTAAACAAGGTAAGGAAGAGCATGATTGTGTTACATACGAAATTCTTGAAGATGATATAATACAGACAAGGGAGGGTGCACTTGAAGAAGGGGAGGTCCCCTTCATTGAGTGGTCATTGATGATTGATCAGAAGACTGGCAAGAGACACACACATGCAGCAGTGGGGTGCCTTGTGGACGTGGTATATGAGGTTGTAGTGTAAAAGAGGTTACCAACACACTATTAGGCCCTTACCACAGAACGGATTAATTGAAGCATTAGAGGAATACCAAGGATGCTTAGTGACCATATACTCTGACTCTGTACTGTGTATCTGACTACCACTGTACGCCTCTCTCCTTGCTATCCTTATAAAATAGGCTGCCCACCAGCTGTTCCTAGGTTCAAGGGACAGGAGAGTTCTTCTTGAGGAACAGATATAGCTTAGAAATAGGGCTGCTTTTTAAAAAAACGTGTTGGGCATTCCCACCCTTTTTGTGATATAAGTATGCACCCATTGGGTGGATTGTCTGGATGAAAAAGGAGAGGTGGTCAGATGGCAGGCCTGTTCAGCATGCAGCCTTGTTGGAGGGATTCATGTATGCCTTGTCCTGTCCAACATTAGTGGTGGTGGTTACATGTACTCCCCACACCCAAAATACAGACCCTGTTTCACTTTGCAATGATGCAGCAAATAAGGCCACGAAAGAAGCACTGTTTCTGCGGAAAGCAGATGTCACTGCAAATCCTAAGCGGGCAAAGAAGCAGTTACAGCTAGCAATCCCATACACTGGATTACCACTTTATTAGTGAATCAATATACTCAGTAGCCAATCCCGTACCTGGATTCAATAGTGATGATGTAGTGGGACACCTGAATAGGTGAGTGGGTTTTGTTAAGGTGTGGCCAATCAGTCTAGGGAATATAGGGGTATTAGCATGTTCTATAGGTGGTAGCCAATGAGTGTGGTGGGATAACATTGTAACCTATGTAAAGTGATTTGCGGTTTTCTGCTATATAACCCATAACCTCTTGGGGGTGACCAGCTATTTCTTAGTTTGGTTCTATGGGATCATATCACACCTTTTTGCATGTAACTAACCTTGTTTTCCCTTGCAAAAACAGTACAATTATCATTTGGTCTCTTTGATTTTTTTTAACAATCAGGTTTTGGGTTACTATTCTTTTTAAAGGATGAGGGGATTTCTCTCAGAAAATGAAAGAGGATTTGATTTGTCTGTTCTTTCCTTGGCATGATATTGTATGTAAGGGTAGTCATTGAAATGATATTTTGATGTAAAGATTCAAACCTGTTGCTATGTCATGGACAACAAGGTGAGGTAGCCAGTGACTTAGACAAGAGTCACGCTAGATGCTAAAATAGTTGATGACCATTTACTGATAATTAAAGTCATCATAAGCACATGCACCAGTCATAAGCAGTCCACATTTCAAAAAGGCAATGTTTTCAGGTCACACTTCATTTAATGTTCGATTTTCAGCTAGTTTTTCATTGGTTTTATTTTCTTGATTTGACAGTAGATGGAGGTGGGAAATGGGTGAATGCCTTCATTGTTTTCTTTTTTCTTGCAAGCATACTTGATGCTAGAGCTGGAGATATGATTTAATTGGTTTGAATTTTCACTAGAATTTTCTGTCTAATAATTATGGCCCAATTTACTTGTTACTTAAATTGGTTTAATTGTGCTTAAAAAAGCATTGGTGAATACCTGCTTGACCGATCTCACAAGACACACTAAACAACATGTTTGGGATACGCAATTACGTAAAATAATAATCAGAAATGGAGTACTCAAAGTGCATTGTAAAACCTAGCTTTATTCAAATCACAAAATATATGTTGGAGCCGCATCCAAATAGCTCTCAAAATTACAAAGAGTGTGAGTGGATTTTATATTACAAATACGTCCACAATGACGTACTACGATTTCAGTTACAAAACCTATGAGTAATTATGATAGCTTAATATATTAAAATGCATATAGATTACACAGGTGTCACTTTCCCCATTGGGTTATGACTATCCAATGGCTTCTACTGAGCCCAGCACAACCTAGATAATGGTATCGCTACATCAACATTTGTGCTTTTCTGTCCTTGATATTGTTGCCGAAGAGCCTCAGTTTCCCAGCTTCCCTTCTCAGGACTCACTGGCTTTTTAAGGCATTCTCCGGTCCTCTTGCAGTAAACGTGAAACAGTGCTATGGCCTCCCGTCTCCACTTCATGGGCTCACCAGTTTTGCTTAGCAGCTTGCACGTACGTTGTGGCTCCCACTCTGCCGCTGAGTCCTTCTATGTGTTCGGGCAGTGCTGATACTGCTTCTCGTTTAATGCAGCTGGCAGGAAGACTTCCCTTCTCTTCCTGCCTGCTATCACCCTGTTCAGGTAGTCCTTCTCCTTCTGCCGTCTCCCCGAGCATCCAGTGACATCCCCCAGTTTGACCAGTGGGTCGCACGGGTGCACAAATACAATTAAGAAACCACGGGGGTGAACCTCCATATTTGAAAAAAAACATCTGCCCCCAACAAGTGGGGACTGTAAACAGTTCTCCCATTTTGTACTCCCTTATAGACTCCTTGGAAGAAGGGGAGTCTACACCCGATGGTCCCGTTTAGATTTGGGAAATCCAATTTAACGAAAGACCTCAAAGTCCTAAATTCCCTACTCAAAGCCAAAGGGTGTAGACTCCCCTTAATCCAAGGCATCTATTGGGGAATACAAAATGGGAGAATTCTTGACAGCCCCCAGGAGGCCCCTTTTCCAAAGAAACCAGGGGATGTTTTTTTTCCACCTGTGGGTTAGATGTTTTTTTTTTCAAATATGGAGGTTCACCCTGTGGTTTCTTAATTGTATTTGTGCCACCCGTGAGACCCACTGGTCAAACTGGGGAATATCACTTCCTATTCCTAATTGGACTGGTAAGTCAAGGATCACTGCAACTGTAAGGTATAATTCTTTTCCCAAGATGGTGATTGACATTCCTTTCTGTGGGTGTCTATCAATGTGGCCATGTACACAGCCTATACTCTCTTTTCCAATTCTCTTCCATCCCTGGGGAAATAGTTCTGTTCTTACAGCATACCCCTTACTCCCAGTGTCTAATTGAGCCCAGATAGCCTTTCCGCCTATGATAGCAGGAACTCTATGGGTGGTTTTGCCCCGGTATATACAAAAGTATGGGGTTTTTCCATGTTTTGATTTATTTTCTCATTTGGGAGATGTCCCTGTGGGTTCTCTTTTCAGTTTGCTAAAATCTCACTAGGATGTGTGCAAAGGATACTCTTATAAGATGGTCCAGCCCTTGCTTCCTTACTTTGCCAAACCTGGCTGGGTACTTTTAATGTTTGTAAGGTGGGGAGATATATCCTATTCAAGTGACAACGCCTTGCCAGATAACCATATTCCCCACAAGAGAAACATAATTTCTCCCGAGTGAGAGATGTAAATTGAGACGGCGATATGTCTTGGACTTCCCCTCCTCCTCCCCAGGTATTGGCCAGCTGCTCACCATCCCTTAAATTCACTGAACTTGTTGCTAGGGGACTGTCCTGTGCCTGAAATTCTATCCTAGCTCTCACATTCTAAAAATAACTCTAAGATGCTACAGGGAATGTCTTTGGCCTTGAAAGTGCACAGATGTTCAAGTGCAAAAGAAAGGTGTAACTGCAACACAAAAGTTCCCAATGGATATTGTTCACAGTTCCAGGGAAAGGCTCCCCGTCCCCAGGTTTCTATTAAACAATATAACATATCAACGAGACAAACAAAGTTCTTTATAGCCAAAAGGAGAACTCCCTCCTCTTAGTGTTGCACTCCACTCCTAGGCAAATGTCTCCCTCCCACAGATCTGTTCAAAAAATTTAAAAGTCAATGGACATGAGACTTCCTTGGAATGCTTTGTTCAACAAAACAACTTGTATGTGAGCCTCAGTCTCGTAGGACCTCTGCTATACTCCCTGACAGGTTAATCTCCACATTCAATGCAATTTGACTCCCAAACTTGTCTTTGCTATATGTAATTTCCTGCCAGGCCTTTCTCATGTGATTCAATGTACACACTTGCAAACTTGATTTTGCCTGGTAAACTCTCCTGTCAGGACATTCTCATATAGTTCATTTTATAAACTAGGACACTTGACTTTGCCTGGAATACTCCCCTGACAGGACTTTCTTGTACAGTTGACTTTATAAGCTTGCAAACTTGACTTTGCCTGGTATACTCTACTGCCAGGACGTTCTCATACAGTTCCCTTTATAAACGTGTTACTATCCCTTTTTAACATATTTGGCCTCAAATCCCTTTCATTCACTTCACTCGCTTTTATCTGTCCTTGATATCATCGTCTAAGCACCCCAGTGTCCCAGATTCCCTTCTCAGGACCCACAGGCGTTTTGTGGTTTTCTCCAGTCCTCTAGCAGTAAATGTGAAGCCGCGCTTCAGCGTCCTGTCTCCACTTCATGGGTTCACCGGTTTCACTTAGTGGCTTCCATGTATTTCATGGCTCCTGTTAGGAACTATTTCCATTTATGGGAAATTTTCGCTCCAGTTGTGAATCCCCCAACTTTGTGCTGTTGTCTGACCATCCTAGCCTGACTTGTGGCAGCGAGCCCAGCCTTCTGCTGTACTCACTGGGATTTTGCTCACTTTGTTATAGGGAAACTGACATGCCCTTCAGACTGTCAGTACTGGGAGACTTTGCTTCCGTTAGTCGTTCACGTTGTTGCTATTTCTTAGTAACATTTTATCAGTGCACAATGTACCTTACAGTACAGTGTGCTGAGGTCCCTTTGTCATTTTCAAGGCCCTAGACAACATCAGATGATTTTTGGTGAATGTACAAGTGTGCCCAGCACAGAGCTGGGGGCAGCAGTTACTTTTAAAACGTGTTTGACTCTTTTCAATGGTCCATACTGCATTTACTGCATTTGGCCCGGACTGTGGCCAGTGCCTAAAATGGCTATACCAAGGGGTCCTTTGTTCTGTCCGTTGGCCATCTTGCCCCTTTGCCTTCCCCAGGTCGAGCTTACTCAGGAAATTCCTTATTTGGTCTTGAAGACTCCAGCAAACACTGAAGCTTCTGAAGGCTTCTGCATGCCTTGTGTGTGTGCGCCCAGGATGTGGGCTGGAGCTGTCTAGTTCCAATGCACATCCTGAGTACCAGGATGTCTGGTGTGCTGGGAATGACTGGGACCACTGTGGTCCCCGATTGGTCCACGTCTGGGATGGCTGAATGGGAGCAGATCTCTGATTGGTTTCTCTTCATTTTGGCACGAAGGAGATTCTGGATAAGAGATGGCACCTTACACCCATTCCAGGTAGACCTTCTGAGTTCACACCAAACTTAGTAAAGGAGCCAAGTGTACTGAACCACTGACTTAGATCTGTGGAACTGCCATTGACCCACTGGAAGGTTTGGGACCCTGACCCTGCTTTTGTCCCATCAGAGCTCCTGTTTTGGATCAATCACAGAAGGACTGCAAGGGCGCTTCGACCCATTGGAATAGTGGGACCAACTATTCTAGGCACCTCCTGCTTAGCCTACAAACAAGCGTGCTCTGAAATGTTCCTGGACTGCCCAGTGAACTAACTAGCTAGTATGGGACCTTCGGCCTGGAACCACTGCTGTCTCAAGTTCCGACATAAGCATTTGGAGACTGGAAGCTCTTGCTATAAGGCACCCTTCCGCTGGGTTTCGTACACCTAACATTCATAGGTCTTCATGGATGCCTTGCTGCTGTGTCCCCCTGTGCCCTAAGGCTTGCTGCAGTGGAAGTGGCCTGATCTATTCACCAGGAGTGGAGAAATTGCCACTGTCCCACCACAAAATCAATTCCGGGATGCAGCCCCTAAAAGCCGCATAGCCGCGCAAATGCAGCATTTGAACCTGTGAACGGTCTGGACTTGACTGGCAAAGTTTTGTCCGGAGAGTACTTGCATCCCTTACCGGTGGCCCTTCACTGAACTTGTTGCTAGGGGACTGTCTTGTGCCTGAAATTCTATCCTAGCTCTCACATTCTAAAAATAACTCTAAGATGCTACAGGGAATGTCTTTGGCCTTGAAAGTGCACAGATGTTCAAGTGCAAAAGAAAGGTGTAACTGCAACACAAAAGTTCCCAATGGATATTGTTCACAGTTCCAGGGAAAGGCTCCCCGTCCCCAGGTTTCTCTTAAACAATATAACATATCAACGAGACAAACAAAGTTCTTTATAGCCAAAAGGAGAACTCCCTCCTCTTAGTGTTGCACTCCACTCCTAGGCAAATGTCTCCCTCCCACAGATCTGTTCAAAAAATTTAAAAGTCAATGGACATGAGACTTCCTTGGAATGCTTTGTTCAACAAAACAACTTGTATGTGAGCCTCAGTCTCGTAGGACCTCTGCTATACTCCCTGACAGGTTAATCTCCACATTCAATGCAATTTGACTCCCAAACTTGTCTTTGCTATATGTAATTTCCTGCCAGGCCTTTCTCATGTGATTCAATGTACACACTTGCAAACTTGATTTTGCCTGGTAAACTCTCCTGTCAGGACATTCTCATATAGTTCATTTTATAAACTAGGACACTTGACTTTGCCTGGAATACTCCCCTGACAGGACTTTCTTGTACAGTTGACTTTATAAGCTTGCAAACTTGACTTTGCCTGGTATACTCTACTGCCAGGACGTTCTCATACAGTTCCCTTTATAAACGTGTTACTATCCCTTTTTAACATATTTGGCCTCAAATCCCTTTCATTCACTTCACTCGCTTTTATCTGTCCTTGATATCATCGTCTAAGCACCCCAGTGTCCCAGATTCCCTTCTCAGGACCCACAGGCGTTTTGTGGTTTTCTCCAGTCCTCTAGCAGTAAATGTGAAGCCGCGCTTCAGCGTCCTGTCTCCACTTCATGGGTTCACCGGTTTCACTTAGTGGCTTCCATGTATTTCATGGCTCCTGTTAGGAACTATTTCCATTTATGGGAAATTTTCGCTCCAGTTGTGAATCCCCCAACTTTGTGCTGTTGTCTGACCATCCTAGCCTGACTTGTGGCAGCGAGCCCAGCCTTCTGCTGTACTCACTGGGATTTTGCTCACTTTGTTATAGGGAAACTGACATGCCCTTCAAACTGTCAGTACTGGGAGACTTTGTTTCCGTTAGTCGTTCACGTTGTTGCTATTTCTTAGTAACATTTTATCAGTGCACAATGTACCTTACAGTACAGTGTGCTGAGGTCCCTTTGTCATTTTCAAGGCCCTAGACAACATCAGATGATTTTTGGTGAATGTACAAGTGTGCCCAGCACAGAGCTGGGGGCAGCAGTTACTTTTAAAACGTGTTTGACTCTTTTCAATGGTCCATACTGCATTTACTGCATTTGGCCCGGACTGTGGCCAGTGCCTAAAATGGCTATACCAAGGGGTCCTTTGTTCTGTCCGTTGGCCATCTTGCCCCTTTGCCTTCCCCAGGTCGAGCTTACTCAGAAAATAATGCAGCCATGATGCCAAACTACATGGTAGTTGCTGGAATGTCAATAGACAAGATCCAGTCAAGAGAAAAAAAGTGAATTGTAATTTGTATTGAATGAGCATTAGGAAAGTGAGGCCTGCTTGACAAAGCTCACAATTTGAGACAGAATTGGTAGCATTACTTTGTGTTAAATCTGACACAAATGTAACAGCCACTGACTTTCCAAACACTAACATACAAACCTTTTTCAGAAAAGCCATTGGAAAAGCCACAAACCCATGATGACTGTGTGATGAAAGAAAACATTTGAACCATGGGAATCAAAAGCTGTTGCTTGAACAATTCTTAAGCCATTGAACACACACCTCAAGATTGGCTACCCCTCTCTTTGTCCACAGATGGACAGCAAGGCAGTGATACGTTAAACTACTTTCTTATTTTAGTAGTTGAACAGAATCTCCACAAAAGGTAACTACAGAAAAAACCCTGTATAATTTTATTAACAGTTCTTAAAACACTTAAAACATATGATCAATCACATAATAAACATATTAACCATAAATGTAAAAAAACACATAAGTACTTAAGTTATTACATCCAATTAAGGTATATAATAAAAATAATTATTTAAAACAGAAAAAGAAAATTAAGGGTAAATAGGTGACATAAATTGTCCCCTCCATATTTGTTAGATATTGATGAGGATGCAGGTGATACTTATTAGCAGCTTTCCTGATTGCAGTTCACACTTTTCAATTGTGTTGATATCACATGAAATTTTAAGGAAACCATTAATGTGGTATTCCAATAAAGATATGGGAAGCTAGATGCTGGTACTTCCTCCACAAGTCGACATATGTTTCGGCCTTCACGGACCGTACTGTACTATCCCTAGTACTGTCGGTATGACGTTTGTTGAGGCCATCATCAGGATTTAGCAAAATAACACCTACAAACAAAGAGAAAGGGGTAATGAATACTTAAGCACGTATATTTTATAAAGTCTGTGAGCAGTTGATAGCTCTTTCTTCACATATCGTACTGAGTCATTTTGATGCAGTATCAAGGAGAGGGGTTCAGCCAGCCACAGAAGCTCTTGTCCAAAGCTCTTCCCCGAATGCGCGTGCGCAAGTGCGCGTGTGTTCTGATTATATAGAATGCTGGTTAATGAGGTGGAGCTTGAGTTGTACAATGAAACTTAGCAAAATAACACCAAGTAATGTTAATGCAGTATCCAAGGAGAGGGGTTCAGCCAGCCACAACAGCTCTTGTTAAAAGCTCATCCTCGAATGCTCACTTATTTGTTGTTTCCTGTCAAACTTTTTCTAAAGTTGGCACAATCTGAGGAAAAAGTAGTAAATGGCCACACAGTAAAATAAACTGTCATAGACACATTATCCTCTAAAGTGAACACCAACAACCGGTGACACAGCTTTAGGGAATTATGGTGCAAAGTAATCAGTATTCCACCCCTACACTAAAGTTCAATGTGGCATTACATCTGACATATCGACCTGCAGTGCTTCAATGCCTTTGAATCGTTTGTACATATATAGTTTCATGGAAAAGGATATTCGAAACTCACAACATCAATTCCATAGGCATTGAAATATACACAAGTGTTAAATGGGACACATGTAGTTTCAATTAACCAAAGATATCAGAGGTTCAATTAATCTGTCCTCAATTAAAGCATTGCACTTTTACTTTCATCACGTGTTAAATTATTGGAACAACGTGTTGCATAGATTGCGAGACATACAGTCATTTGGGAAAACAATGAAAAAATCTAATAACTGAAATTGTAATGTGGGGCGGAGGCGAGAACGACCCAGAAAGGGAATTAGGTGGGTCAATTTAAGTTGAGAATATGCCCTGCTGGATTTTTCAATAAGGGTAAAACAAATGACTAAAAATGAAGACCTTGATTTCACTGTTTTTCGACTTTCCAGTGGAGAAGCAAGACACTGGTTTGTTAGCTATGGGGCGGGGGAATACACAAGACAACAAGAGTGTGGTCAAGGATATGTCTGAGATTATTGTAAAATATAACAAGAGATATGAAATAATTACTAAATAATTACTAAAGGTGTTAACCCTAGAGGGTGTAAGAAGAAGGAAAGTCCACTGGTAAATTAAAGAAGGTGGGATACAAGTTAACAGTGAGTTAGAGTATATGGATGGTGAATGTTAGGCTTACCATGTCTGTGAAGCTGAGGTTTTTAATGATGGAAATGAGATGACAAAAGAGGGGAAACATGCTGTGTTGAAAAAGTGCAAGTATTTACAAAAAGAAAAGAGGAAGATTTATAATGTGTGACCTCGTTGCTTCTTTACCTTGTTGCTTTGAAACATGCATAAATAAAATGCTTATAACTTATAAAAGGATAGTGAGACAAAACAGGATGCAGGAAACTGATGATGATTTTGAATTTAATGTATTGAATTGAAAGGATTAATTGATGTTCTCGCGTAGACAAGATCAGATTGAACAGTGTGAGACACAAGACATATCCAGGAGTCACTTTGGGAAGTTGGATGAAAGACAAAGTGGAAAGAGTGGCATGAGCATTTGTGCTTTTAGAAAGGTACACATGTCTCAGAATACCAGGCAATTATCTATTACAAATATTTTTCCCAATTCCTCGTTCACAATTATTACTGATTTTGCAGGACACACGACAATGTTGTGTGATAATAGTTGATTTTTTGGATAATAGGGTATTTGAATATACTATCACTGTTAATTCTTCCCCAAAATTGAACATGATTCTTAGCTCTGTGAAAGCACTAGTTCCCATCTGCCCCCTGTAGACAGAGCTTTTTCCTCAGGGGTGGAGGTAAGCCTTCCATCCAAAGAACAATTTGACCATCTAGGGCTTGACCTTCTATCTTGCTGTTAGGGGGACCAAGCCCAGGCCATCCATACACACAACTCAAAAGGTCGCTGGCAAACCAGTAGCATATAAAGTAATTACATCAGTTTAGCCGGTTATAACTACAGCGTCCCAAAGGCCACTACATCTAGCCAGATATATCTTTATATGTATTTATCAATCTGCTTCAAGTCCTTGGGGAAGTAGAGTTATATACAATTTGGATCAGGGGTAACACTGTAAAGGGCAGTCCATGGCTGGAATTAGTTTGGATTCTAGGAAGCTGTTTGTCAGGAATGTGCAAGTTACTCTGTGGTTGTCTATGCACACACACCAAGGCAATGGCTGTCAAATCTGTAGACAAGGCACAGTCAAGAGAAACCATGTGCTCTACACTTTTCAGCATGGGCATTTTAGAAAGTGAAGCCTAGTTAGCAAAGATCACTTACCAGCATACCTTTGTGTTACGAAAATGAAAAAAAATGAAAAAATAGGAATTGTGAATTTGACAGTTTCATCAATATTATTGTAGGTTTACTATGTATAGCTTCTACAGTTGTCAGATTAAAAAAAATCTGCATTTTGGGAACCTGACTCAAAATTAAAATACGCCATTTGTATGTATACTGTTACATCTCCTACTTAGATCCACCACATTTCATAACAAGTGTTAGTTAACAGCTTTTCAACAGAAAGTGCAAGCATCAACCTTCCCATGTCAAGAAAAGCTTAATTTAGCATGTGTAAGGTATGTTCATTATTTTGAGATTAGAAGGCACCTAATTATAATTATAATTAATTATAATTCATAATTATAATTGTTCATTTATAACGCACTTAATACCAGGAGTGGTTTCTAAGCATGGGACCGAGAGTCAAAGCTGTGTTGCGCTGCGTTGTCTTGCTTCCAAGACAAATGTGCTGTCCCTGAGCTATCTTTCCTCCTCCTTAGCACTCAAGTACTCTAATCTTTCCCCAAGTTTGTCACTAGCCATTCCTTTGCCACCTTTTCTGCCTCTTTCCATTGGTCTATAAGCAAAGATGGTATTATATGGAGTTTGATGAGAGGACATGCAACCTGCTGTGAAAAAGCAAAGGAAAATGGGACATGAAGTCACTTTATGTATCAGCTTTCCACTTCTTTAACCAATCTAAAGTTATTGTGAAATATTTGTACTACTTTTGCTAGGTGGGTGAGGTTTCCTGTGGACCTCGTCTGTAAAAATTGACAATCATTACTGAATTATATGTTGTATAAAAAGAAAACAATGTGACAAATTTTGATTATATATACTTAGTAAGGAGAGCATGTTTATAGTATATGATATATTATTGATATAACACCTAAACACAATGGGCCTCATTATACTTTTTGCTGGTCCAGTAACTACGGTACAGGTAAGCTTGCCTGTATCGTAGTTACCGGACCGGCAAACTACGAGTTCTGCTCGCGGGTGCCTTTTCCCCCCGCCAGGTCTGACCTGGCGAGTGGACCGGAACCCACAAGCAGACCATTCAGAATGGTGCCGGTGCATCCGGCCTCCGCATTCCCATCGAGCCCTATGTCCAGTGGGGGAGTAATGAGCCGGTAATTGCTCATTCCCGGGCGCCGAAAATAAAATTACTCATAATCAGGCCCAATATCTTTCAAAGCGCTTAAGTGTAGAGATTGTTATTGAGTTTCGTTGTTATGGAGTTTGGGGATGTTCTGCCTTCTGTCACTGCACCATCTTCCAGAGAATAATACTAGCCCTCCAGACCAATCGTTCTCCCTTGTGTATATAGTATAAGATTTACATACTAATGTGTATATATTTTGAGGTGGGAAACACATCTTCTGGCATTCTTTATGCATCCAGTATGAAAAATAAAGAACATGTAAAGTCACTTCCGACACCTGTGTGACTCTAATGCAGTAAATGCATCAGTGCTTTCCCTGGCACCTGTGCCCTTTTCTCATTTTTCACTATTGAAAATAAACAATTACAATTTAAAAATAAAACAACATCCAAACGAATGCTTCATTTTAATAATCAATATACTTGTTAATGATTGTGACCAAGAAGAACTGAAACACATATTTCTTTTCCTTCACATGCATTTTTTTAAAAAAAGTTCTGAGAAATATTTGAGAAATAATATGTAAAAAAGGAATACAGATACTCATTGACTAAGAAAAATAGACACATTCATTTGACAAAAATGCATACATTTTAAAAGCATATTTCTTCTCATAGGATACACTTTTTTTCTGAAATGTTACATTAAATTGGTGTGATGGTGCAAATGGGGCAAACATCACATCATGCACTGCCCCCCACACCCAAAATACGTGAACGTAAATATAAGATAGGGAGGCTCACTTAAATGAATGATTCTAGGTCTTTTTTATGAACTGCTTTCAATAGGCCTGAACACAAGAAACACACTAACACAAGCAGAATAGGGACACATGTCTTATTATGCAGCTGGTAGAACACGAACACAAGTAGAATAGAAGAAGTTGTGCCACATTGAGGGACTTTAGTTTCAGCATACACTGTGAAGATCACTGAGTAATATAACGTGCTGAATACACTGAGATTACTAAAACAATACAAACATGAAGAAACAGTATACCTGATGAACCATAAATGTAGCACTGAGCAAAGGTTTCATCATATTGCAGCAAAGGCCTTATATGAAATGACCCAATGTGTTATTTCAGAGTCGCTGCACTGCAGTGCTTAGATTTATTCAACTTTATAGAAATCCCTTTTTCTGCCTGAAAGTATGAGGCAGCCAAGTTTACAATGGAAGGGAGTACAAGATAGTGCTTGACGGGACGTCAATAGATATTTTTCCCAAGAGAAGATATATATTGCAATTATTTTTGGTCCATGAAACATGTTTTTATAATAGAAAAAAACGTAAAAGAAAGTCAACCATTATGACTAACTAAAACTGAGAACACTAATTGATTTTGAAATATGCTTGATAGACACTGGTGTCACAATGATTTGTTGTTACAGTTAGCACAATACTCTCATCCTTTCAAAAAACTAGAATACATTATTTACACCAGAAATATGTAGTGTTACAATGTGAATTTTCATTACTTGTTCCTTAGTTGTACAGAAGTATTTACACCACAAATATGTAGTGTTACAATGTGAATTTTCATTACTTGTTCCTTAGTTGTACAGAAGCAGCGCATAAATACATACATAGAGCATTTAGAGAATAAAATAAACCATGTAATTGATCTTTAATCATACTTTTGTGAATGGATTACTGTTAATGTTGCATGTTGGAAGGTGCATAGCACTACATTGACAATTGCAGGCATTCATATTTTTTGTAAATGTTATTCCTTGTAAACAAAATATCAAACTTTCAATTATGTCCACAATACAAGACAACTTTGAATAATTTATCATTCATTTTATCATTTTGTATACAATAGTTCCAATTCAACTGAATATCATTCAATAATGTATCAGGTGTCCTACCTCCTCCCATTTACTGGTTGCAAGTGAAGAAGAGTATGGGGGTCATTCTGAATTTGGAGGTAAGTAACAGTCCTTACCGGCATGGCGCAAATAGCGTGTCCGTGCAGTCATTAGCCCGTTAATAGCGGATTATTACGACTTTGCGGGCACGAGCTTTGCACCATGCCGGTATGGGCATTACCGCCATGCCATTAAAGGCACGAATAATGCCCTTAGCGGCATCATGCATAGCGCAGATAGCACTACCGGCATGAACCAATGCAGCATCATCGGTCACCGCTAATAATGGTCACCGTAAATAAGCAGAACCGGAAGTAGCGTCATCGCACAGGAACGGGAAGGAGCACAGTGGCCATCTTTAAAAACACAATCCATTGCCATCCTCACCACACAGGACCTGTGGGACTCTGCCATTTGTCAGAAAACCTTCTCCAAACACACCACAATGCTCAAGGCCCTTAAGAAGTGAGCTGCCCGCCACTTCTTAAGGATGAGTTGGAGATGCTAGCCGGGACACTGCAGGAGCATGCTGGGATTGTCTTTGCCAACAGCCTGAAGAGGGAGGCCATCTTAAAAAAAAGGAGATCTGGGGACTTGTTGCACAGAAAGTTACTGCTCTTGGAAACACCCCACGCACCACCAAAGACTGCCGTAAGTGCTTGGACGACTTGCGACTCAGAGTGAGAAACATACTCTCTGTCAACAGGAGGAGGTCCCAGCTCACCCATAAAGCTGACTGCATGGGAGGACATCTGCGCGAGCATGATCGGAATGGAGGGGATAGAAGTTGTCGGCGAGATGGAGTGTGGCGCCACAACATCGGCCGATGGAGGTGAGTGTCCTAATAAAACACTGTAATGCAGAGTCTGAAGAAAGTCAACCAATATGTGAGTCCAAAGAGACAAGCCATGGTCCAACCCACACACACTCCCAGCAAAGTAGGCAGATGCTTCACAGACACATGCAGATGCCTGCAGCAAGGCAATGCCGTACCTGACACATACCACACAAAGATGTAAATGCCATAAGTCACACAGCATGCAGGCCCCAACAAATATGCATGTCAGATAGCATAGCTCGTGGCCAACACGAGTGACCCCGACATATGCCTGCATAACCCACCCATGTATCAAACAACGTGCTCATCCAAACTCAAATGCCTATTACCTTCAATTGTGTGGATGATCAATTGTCCAAATGTATGTATGATGCCTATCAAAATATCACTCATGCCGTCCCTCTCTTCGACCCCCACAGGCTCTGACCATGACAGCGATGGGCAGGACGCAACCCCAGCAAAGACCACACCCCGGAAGAGGTCCTGGGATGACGCCAACCGCCCTTTGACCTCGAAGGGAGAACCCAGGGGCTGTGTAGACCACCAGGCAGGACACCCCAGGTTGCCAGTACACCGGTTCCGCCAAGGGCCGTAGAGGCCGAAGCACCAACACCCATTTCCCAGCCTGAGGAATCAGCCGAGGCACCACACTCTGAGGAGTCTAGTTTGGCTGGGGAGGTGGCAGCCACAGCACCCCAGGCTGTGGAGGACCCACAAAAAGAGGAATGGGTGCCTGTTGAGGACGATTTGTATTTGTATTTTGTATTTTATTTATTTATAACGCGCAAACCAACAGGCCCGGAGGCATCAGGGCGCAATTTGTACAAGGTTACAGATATGCAGGTATAACAGAGAATCATTAAACATTTACACATGGGATCAGATATGCAGGTATAACCAAGAAACATTATATACATTTACAAGAGGATCTTATATACATATGTACAGTAGTGTCAGTGCCGATAGGTGATAGTAGCGGTCGGCAAGTCAGGGTAGGTCAGGAAGAAGCGCGAAGCATCAGATCCGCTCCGCACGCCCAGTCCACTTGCATTCCCCCAAATATCATCCCTTGAAACAGACCACGCCACCACCCTCGAGCAGTCTGGTCAGGAGCAAATGGAAGGGCACTTCAGTCCTATAGGGCCGAGTATTGAGGCTGAGCAGGCTGAGCAGGACAGCCAGGAACCATCAACCTCCATAGGTGCACCCACAGGGCTGCAGCATGCAGAACAGCTGACTGCCCTTGTGCAGCAGTTTGTTGAGGACAACACACTGGCTAGGCAGGAGTGGTGGGAGAACATTGCCTCTCTTAGAAGGTGCATCTCTGAGAACACTGCCTCCATGGGCAAAATATTTGCTGAAAACACTAGCCCTCCGCCAGGTACTAGGCCGCATAGCCGATGCCATGGAGGCAGGGCGTCCGGCTACCCAATTCGAGCAGGAGGCCACACCGTCATGATCTAGCTCGACACAGACGAGCTCGCTCTGCAGGTCAGCACGCACCCTGCGCCGGCAAGACATACCGCCACCTGGTCCAGGGAGTGCAAATTGACAGTCTGGGCAGCCTCATGTAGGCATTGGAGACTTGATGGGACATGTGTGGGGGAGTTGTGGGCGGAGGGGGAGGGGGTGAGGGTGTGTGGGGTAGTTGTGGGGGGAGGCAGAGGGGGGAGGGTGTGTGGGGAAGTTGTGGGTGGAGGTGGAGGGGGGTGAGGGTGGTGGAGGGTTTTTTCATCGTTATCATTGTTATATTTAATACACCTGTTGTGTCAAAAGCAAGACCTAAGTGGACATTCATCATTGCACATGTGTCATTTATTCATATACAGTGCATAGTGTATATGTACCCACACACCCAGTGGCCTCTGTCAGAATATCATGTCATCCTCTGCAGCCATGTCTGACAGTAATATTGTGCAATCACTGACTGACGCACAACACGTCCCTCCTGTGCATCGGCACCGTAATGATGTGCAGTCACTTCTTCTTCATCCCCTTCATCATCACCAGGTGGTAGCAGTTCAATGTCAGGGGTCAGGGGCACGTTGCGTCGGATAAACATGTTGGGCAGCATAACACATGCCATGATGGTCTTGGCCACCTTCTCATGCCTGTAGAGGAGTGCCCCACCTGACGGCCTAAGGCAGCAAAACCATGCCTTGAACAGGCCAAAGGTCTGGTCAATGACCACACGGGTAAGGGTGTGGGATCGATTGTAGTCCTCCTCATGCCTGTTCTGTGTGCTTCAGACAGGGGTGATGAGCCACGGCATCAAGGGATAGCCACTGCCAACTGCATGGGAGGCATTAAAAGCTATGTGTCAGTCGATTGATGATGGACAGCTGTACTAGTCACACATGTTGGCAGATTATCATTGGTCACATGCACATGTCCCTGGTTGTATGGACGCCATTTTTAGGCCCTCAATGTGTCCTGTGCCATGGAATAATGTTGTGGGTTGCATCTTCAAGATGATACATTGTGTGCTCTCCCAAATTGTAGCTCATGCATTGTGTACGCATACAGCTGTGTTTGTGTAAATTTAGTGATGTCTTATGTTCTGTAGGATTTTCTGATTGGGAGCATTGGCAGTAGGCTCTGCTATGTTAGGCATTCTGCGCTGATTTTACCCATGGTGACATACCGCATTCCTGTGGTTGATCCAGGATATCGGGCAAAACAATGTGTGATGATCTTGCT
The DNA here is from genome assembly GCF_040938575.1 of Ambystoma mexicanum. NCBI lineage: Eukaryota > Metazoa > Chordata > Amphibia > Caudata > Ambystomatidae > Ambystoma > Ambystoma mexicanum. The sequence continues at coordinate 695,248,531 of NC_090935.1, read as the reverse complement.
TGCATCGACTTCCATCTGCACATGTTTGTAGTGGTATAGTTTGCGATTGCGGTAAACCACCTCCATGGCATGGAGGCCACCTTTTGTTTCAAGAATCTCCTGGGGAGTCTGTGGTAGGGATATGAATTCTGTTATGTGCTTGGGGAGGTCATCCAGCACTTGATTCAGGATCCAAGTGAATGAGAGTGCTGATATGCCATGCATCTACCACACTGTGTGCTGGTAGGTGGCTGTGGAAAGGACGTGGAGCACCAACACTACCTTCAGTAGAGGGGGTATGGCGTTGTGTATTTCCATGAGGCTGACCATTGTGTAACATGTCCACAGTGGTGTTGATGGTGACCCGGTACAGACGGTACAGGGTGTGGTTGTGCTGCGGGGTTGGGTTGGAGGGACTGGCTCTGATGTTTGGGATTGGAGGCTGCATGCGTGGTTACACTGGCTGTGCTGGTGGAGTATGCTGGGCCTGTCTCACCCTCCTACTCCTGTTGCTTCTCTTGTGTGGTGCCTGCTGCTAGTGTTGGTGTTGTTGCTGGTGTTGCAATGCATGCATGTCCTCCAGCTGAAGTGTTCATGCTATCATTGGATTGATCTTGGTGTGGAAAGGTGTGTGGTGTGTGGGTGTGCTCCTTTTGGTCAGACCCAGACTCCATTGCCGCCATTGCCTCTACCTGTGCTGATGGTGTGCACCTGTGGCATTTGGGAACACTGCACATGGCATTTTATGGTTGGTCATAGATGCCGGTATTTACGGCATGCCAGAAACCACTTTTAGCGCTTTCATGATGCCGGTATTTGCATGTCCGCTTCACTTGTGATCTCCTCCAGTTTACGGTATGCCACTATTGCTGGTATGATGGCCTGCGTGCCCGCGCCTATGCCGCTATTAGAGGCATCGTTATTTAAAATGCTGCTAATAGCGATTTGGCTGGTCGGAATAGCCCGGAGCGGTAAGCGATTGTTAAGACAGTTTTTCTGAAGTCCAATTAAGGGCCTAGCAAAACCATTCTACTGAGGCAGTACAAGACTCTACTCTTAGTATAAGGATGTACCACCTGAGTTTGGGGTAGCGTAGACAGAGCAGCCAGGCTTATTTTAGGAGGGAGAGAGGGCAGTAGACTCAGTACAAGTGAAAATTGTAATACAAATGATCCAAAGAAACACTGAAACACTATGTATTGTAAAAATAAAGGATTTATTTAAATACAGGTAGGCCCAGATAAATCTAGGGGTTAAGTAAATACTAACACATTATATGAAATCACAATATAAAACACAACACTATACTTGAAAGTACACAGACCCAAGTATAAACTTTATTTGGAACACCTAACAGTAGTTCTAGGGAAGTCAAAACCTTGTTATACACATTTAGTATAGATCAAGCCTATTCTTTGGGAGTAAAAGACCAATGGTTACTTTTATATTACTTTTGCTAATACAAGGACCGTAGGCCCTTCCAGTTGTACAGTGACTCTTGGAACAAATCACTTAACAATCAACTGGACAATATACTTTTTGGTGAATAGTGAAACACTTATTCTAGGTGCAGTAGAAAGCTATAACCACTTTTGTCATAACACATAGTTATACCAGGTGAGTAAAACCTAAGGAGGTAATATAAAATTACAGATGCTTTGGAAATCAGGGAACCCCGGATTGAGGTAAGCAATAACTCTGGTAACTTGTTTTGGATGGCACACAGCTAACACAAGGTAAGTAAAACCCACATACTTTAACTTCACAATGAAAGGGAAAGTAAAACCCAATGTCACACTTTACTGAATAGTTATTCTAGGTAGGCAACAACCTAATGTAGACTTATTAAGGACAGGCTAGCAGCAAGTCAGGGGAAGCAAGAACCAGTTGGGGGACACTCATACAGTTATCCTAACAGGACTAACCTGGTGATACCAACAGTTGGAGGACACACATACAAGTACCCTACAGGAATAATCTGGTGAAACCAACACATTACTTTTGTAAAGAGGCACAACCTAATCAGAGGAGAGTAAAATACCTTCACATCTACTTTCTTTTAGACTGGTAAAACAGTGGCTAAGGAAGAAAAGATGTTAACCATATTTTTAAGAATAGTGCATCACACATTCCAGTTCAGTAAGAACGTTTGTAACTGTTCACTTGGAGAATTACAGTTACCCACCAACTCTTTACAAGTAAGTAAAACACTTGATTTCTTTTCTAGGCAGAAGTCCCAATCCCTTCAAAGTCTTTCCCTTAGAGCATGAGTGTTCTCAGTGGTAGAAGGGGTGGTCACTAGGACTAGTGACCAATAGGCAGGGGTAGAATAAGTTATTTAGTAGCAAAAGTCAGAGTTCCTTAGGAAAACTGGCAAACAAGTGAGTACTTTACTTTACTAGGGTTAGAAGAGGGTCCAGGGGCTTCACAGAAGACACCCCAGCAGGATTCTCGCAGTGTGACTGGGTGTACTGAATGAGGGACCTCCCAATCACAGAAAACACCCCAAAGCTACACAGAAATCCCAACACGCTTAAGGTAAGTATATACCCAAGCCAACACAGTACCTCAGCAATGAAGAAGAGATTGCAGCAGGAGAACTTCAGAGACTGCAGCCAAATACCCGGTGAGTGGATTCCTTGTCCTGGAGACCAAACACAAGACCTCAGAAGGGACTTTGCAGCAGGGATCGATGAAGAAGGCTCTAGGCAAGATTTCTCTTTTGGCTGAATGCGGTTCTGCTGGTTTGACGCGTTTTCAAGGAGCACAGAAGAAGACAGAAAATCGCGGTTGAATTCTCATCGTTACAAAGGTCCAGCACTCTTGTGAGGGGATTTTTCAGACTTGATTCATGTCTCTGGAGATACAACAGGATGCCCACAAAGTTTCAGTGAGATCCGGAATTCAGAAGACCGTGCACCATACAGTGGCTGGAGGTCCCAAGGTATTGGGGTATTGCAAGAACGCAAGGTCGCAGCAACCCATGGCTTGGCTAAAAATTCAGGTCGTCTTGATTCTAGTAGGTCTCAGCTCGGGTTCGGGTATTCGTTTTCGGAGACCCCAGGTCGATCGGAAGGAAGGACTGCAGCAGACTCCGGTTACACAGTAGGCTCCCCGGTCACTGGAAATCATTCCTGCCACTGTTCCTTCATCATCCTCTTCGGTTTTCTGTTCCAGGGGTCGACATGACTTCAGCTTCCAGGTTTCCAGTATTTATCAGAAACTACAGCACAACCTCTGCATTCTCTCCCTGCATTTTACAAGAAAGGGGCGTCTGGCTATCCAATCAGGACAACCAGCCCCCCACTGGGATTTGGCCCAGTTGAAGGAAGGGCTAAGACAAAGGAGGGGGAAGTTTTGGACTCATCCCCCACTTCCTGTGCTTACAGACTGACTGGAGCCTGGGTGGGGTGTCCAGGGGACTCCCACCAAAGACAAAACTCAAACAAAGGAATTTCCCACCCTGGATGTCAGGGGAAGGAACAAGAAACGATAAGAAACACTAAAATGACAGAAAAAGAAGATAGGAGCCATTTTGGTAAAATGAGCACCCTTAGGTGCCTTTACTGCAGCTGTGATTACAGCCTGCGGTAAAGGTGCACCAAATTAGTAAAAGGTATCACTGCCACCAGCCATTAAAGGTAAGCTTGTCACTGTAACAGAATTGTTACAGTTTTAATGTGAAAAGTGGATACATTGTATCTCCCCAGCACTCCACATAAGGTGGGGTGTGCTGGTTTCACAGAATGAAATGTAAAAGGGATCCAAAGATCCTTTCTACCCTTGGGAACTGTAGTTCACTCAAGGTTAGCACAAGAAAGTTAAATGGGGAGCCCCTAGGGCAACCCAGCAACAACAGGCACTTATTGCCAATAAGTTGTTAGACATGATGGGGCTGATTCATGGAACAAACGTGCGCCGAAAATCTTCGCGCAAGCAGGCGCAAGCAGGCGCAAGCAGGCGCAAGCAGGCGCAAGCAGGCGCAAGCGTAAAAAAACGTGCGATTCATGGAAGTCCCTGCGCGTGTTCACCTCGGGATGTGCACCAAACCCGTGCATGGCGCACAAGTCACTGCAACATCCCGAAAGGCGTGCGCGACGCGCACAGTGAAAGCGCACAACCTCGGTGCATACACCAGAAAGTGGGCGGGACACGGGGCGTAACGCGCGGAATGGGGAACAACGCGCAAAAAAAGGGCGGAACTGGGGATGGACTGCAGGGAAGCAGACGGAACGCCCACACGCACTCGAACCACACGTATTTATGGAATCGAATAGGGCAAAGCCACGCACAGCCAAAGACACGCACAAGCTGAAACACGTCCGCCACACGAAGGCAGGCAGTAGAGTCCCAGTGGCAACATACAGCAATTGGGCCTGTGCCAGCGGGGCACGTGTATTGCGGGGGTGCGCGGGAAGCAACACACGCGATCGAGCGGGGTACGTGTATTTCGGGGGCGCGCGGGAAGTTACACACGCGATTGAGCGGGGTACGTGTATTTCGGGGGTGCGCGGGAAGTTACACACGCGATTGAGCAGGGTACATGTATATCGGGGGTGCACGGGAAGTTAAATACGCGATTGAGCGGGATACGTGTATTTTGGAGGTGCGCGGGAAGTTACACACGCGATTGAGCGAGGTACGTGTATTTCGGGGGTGCGCAGGAAGTTACACACGCGATTGAGCGGGGTACGTGTATTTCGGGGGTGCGCGGGAAGTTACACACGCGATTGAGCGGGGTACGTGTATTTCGGGGGTGCGTGGGAAGTTACACACGCGATTGAGCGGGGTACGTGTATTTCGGGGGTGCGCGGGAAGTTACACACGCGATTGAGCGGGGTATGTGTATTTCTGGGGTGCGCGGGAAGTCACACACGCGATCTCTTCAGGGTACGTGTATTTTGGGGTGCGGGGGAAGTATCCCACGCAACATCAGCAGGGTACGTGTATTCCAGGGGTGCGCGGGAAGTTCCACACGCAATTCCATCAGGGTACGTGTATTACAGGGGTGCGCGGGAAGTTCCACACGCGATATCATCAGGGTACGTGTATTACAGGGGTGCGCGGGAAGTCACACACGCGATCTAATCAGGGTACGTGTATTTCAGGGTGCGGGGGAAGTATCCCACGCAACATCAGCAGGGTACGTGTATTCCAGGGGTGCGCGGCAAGTTCCACACGCAATTCCATCAGGGTACGTGTATTACAGGGGTGCGCGTGAAGTTCCACACGCGATATCATCAGGGTACGTGTATTACAGGGGTGCGCGGGGAGCAGCACACGTGAATTGCACTTGTGGGTCCTCCCAGGTGTTCCCTCTACACCCTCCACGGCCCCTGCAGTTGGCTCACAACACAGGGGCCTACCCAGCACATGTCATGCAGGCACCCCATCCACCATGGCCATGCCCACCAGCCAACCCACATGTCAACTTGCACTACTGCCCACCAACGCATGTCCCCCTGCACCCCCAGCCACCAGGGGCACCCTCCACCAGGCCCCCACCCATGTCTCCCACCACCCCCACCCCCCAGCAGTGCAGGGGCACCCACCAGCAGGCCCCCACCCATGTCTCCCACCAACCCCACCCCCCAGCAGTGCAGGGGCAGCCTCCACCAGGCCCCCACCCATGTCTCCCACCACCCCCGTCCCCACCCCCTAGTCACCAGGGGCAGCCTCTCCCAGGCCCCCACCCATGTCTCCCACCACCCCCAACCCCCAGCCACCAGGGGCAGCCTCCACCAGGCCCCCACCCATGTCTCCCAGCACCCCCACCCCCCAGCAGTGCAGGGGCAGCCTCCACCAGGCCCCCACCCATGTCTCCCAGCAGTGCAGGGGCAGCCTCCACCAGGCCCCCACCCATGTCTCACACCACCCCCACCCCCCAACCACCAGGGGCAGCCTCCACCAGGCCCCCACCCATGTATCCCACCACCCCCACCCCCTAGCACTGTGGGGCACCTGCCAGCAGGCCCCCACCCATGTCCAACTCATGTTCCCCACCACCCCCACCCCCCAGCCACCAGGGGCAGCCTACACCAGGCCCCCACCCATGTCTCCCAGCACCCCCACCCCCCAGCACTTTGGGGCACCTGCCAGCAGGCCCCCACCCATGTCCAACTCATGTTCCCCACCACCCCCACACCCCAGCACTGTGGGGTATCTGCCAGCAGGCCCCCACCCATGTCCAACTCATGTTCCCCACCCCCCCCACCCCCCAGCACTGTGGGGCACCTGCCAGCAGGCCCCCACCCATGTCTCCCAGCACCCCCACCCCCCAGCCACCAGGGGCAGCCTCCACCAGGCCCCCACCCATGTCTCCCACCACCCCCACCCCCCAGCACTGTGGGGCACCTGCCAGCAGGCCCCCACCCATGTCCAACTCATGTTCCCCACCACCCCCACCCCCCAGCCACCAGGGGCAGCCTCCACCAGGCCCCCACCCATGTCTCCCACCCCCCCACCCCCCAGCAGTGCAGGAGCAGCCTCTACCAGGCCCCACCCATGTCTCCCACCACCCCCACCCCCCAGCCACCAGGGGCACCCACCACCAGGCCCCCACCCATGTCTCCCACCACCCCCACCCCCCAGCAGTGCAGGGGCAGCCTCCACCAGGCCCCCACCCATGTCTCCTACCACCCCCACCCCCCAGTCACCAGGGGCAGCCTCCACCAGGCCCCCACCCATGTCTCCCACCACCCCCACCCCCCAGCACTGTGGGGCACCTGCCAGCAGGCCCCCACCCATGTCCAACTCATGTTTCCCACCACCCCCACTCCCCAGCACTGTGGGGCACCTGCCAGCAGGCCCCGACCCATGTCTCCCACCACCCCCACCACCCAGCCACCAGGGGCAGCCTCCACCAGGCCCCCACCCATGTCTCCCACCACCCCCACCCCCCACCCCCCAGGGGCAGCCTCCACCAGGCCCCCACCCATGTCTCACACCACCCCCACCCCCCAGCAGTGCAGGGGCAGCCTCCACCAGGCCCCCATCCATGTCTCCCACCACCCCCGTCCCCAGTCACCAGGGGCAGCCTCCACCAGGCCCCCACCTATGTCTCCCACCACCTCCACCCCCCAGCCACCAGGGGCAGCCTCCACCAGGCCCCCACCCATGTCTCCCAGCACCCCCACCCCCCAGCAGTGCAGGGGCAGCCTCCACCAGGCCCCCACCCATGTCTCCCAGCACCCCCACCCCCCAGCAGTGCAGGGACAGCCTCCACCAGGCCCCCACCCATGTCTCACACCACCCCCACCCCCCAGCACTGTTTGGCACCTGCCAGCAGGCCCCCACCCACGTCCAACTCATGTTCCCCACCACCCCCACCCCCCAGCCACCAGGGGCAGCCTCCACCAGGCCCCCACCCATGTCTCCCACCACCCCCACCCCCCAGCCACCAGGGGCAGCCTCCACCAGGCCCCCACCCATGTCTCCCACCATCCCCACCCCCCAGCCACCAGGGGCAGCCTGGGGGGTGGGGGTGGTGGGGAACATGAGTTGGACATGGGTGGGGGACTGCTGGCAGGTGCCCCACAATGCTGGGGGGTGGGGGTGGTGTGAGACATGGGTGGGGGCCTGGTGGAGGCTGCCCCTGCACTGCTGGGGGGTGGGGGTGGTGGGAGACATGGGTGGGGGCCTGGTGGTGGGTGCCCCTGCACTGCTGGGGGTGGGGGTGGTGGGAGACATGGGTGGGGGCCTGGTGGAGGCTGCCCCTGGTGACTGGGGGGGTGGGGGTGGTGGGAGACATGGGTGGGGGCCTGGTGGAGGCTGCCCCTGGTGGCTGGGGGGTGGGGGTGGTGTGAGACATGGGTGGGGGCCTGGTGGAGGCTGCCCCTGCACTGCTGGGGGGTGGGGGTGGTGGGAGACATGGGTGGGGGCCTGCTGGCAGGTGCCCCACAGTGCTGGGGGGTGGGGGTTGTGGGGAACATGAGTTGGACATGGGTGGGGGCCTGCTGGCAGGTGCCCCACAGTGCTGGGGGGTGGGGGTGGTGGGGAACATGAGTTGGACATGGGTGGGGGCCTGCTGGCAGGTGCACCACAGTGCCGGGGGTTGGGGGTGGTGGGAGACATGAGTTGGAAATGGGTGGGGGCCTGGTGGAGGCTGCCCCTGCACTGCTGAGGGGTGGGGGTGGTGGGAGACATGGGTGAGGGCCTAGTGGTGGGTGCCCCTGGTGGCTGGGGGGTGGGGGTGCTGAGAGACATGGGTGGGGCCTGGTGAAGGGTGCCCCTGGTGACTGGGGTGCAGGGGACATGTGTTGGTGGGCAGTAGTGCAAGTTGACATGTGGGTTGGCTAGGGGTCATGGCCATGGTGGATGGTGTGCCTGCAGGACATGTGCAGGGTAGGCCCCTGTGGTGTGAGCCACTTGCAGGGGCCGTGGAGGGTGTAGAGGGAACACCTGGGAGGACCCACACGTGCAATTCACGTGTGGTGCTCCCCGCACACCCCTGTAATACACGTACCCTGATGGAATCGCGTGTGGAACTTCCCGCGCACCCCTGGAATACACGTACCCTGCTGAAATTGCGAGTGGCACTTCCTGCGCACCCCTGAGATACGCGTACCCTGCTCGCACGGGCCCAATCGCGTGTGGAAATTCCCGCGCACCCCTGAGATACGCGTACCCTGCGGAAATCTCGTGTGGCACTTCCCGCGCACCCCTGAGATACGCGTACCCCCAATCGCGTGTGGAAATTCCCGCGCACCCCTGAAATACACGTACCCTGCTGAAATCGCGTGTGGCACTTCCTGCGCACCCCTGAGATACGCGTACCCCCAATCGCATGTGGAAATTCCCGCGCAACCCTGAAATACACGTACCCTGCTGAAATTGCGTGTGGCACTTCCTGCGCACCCCTGAGATACGCGTACCCCCAATCGCGTGTGGAAATTCCTGCGCACCCCTGAAATACACGTACCCTGCTGAAATTGCGTGTAGCACTTCCTGCGCACCCCTGAGATACACGTACCCTGCTCGCACGGGCCCAATCGCGTGTGGAAATTCCCGCGCACCCCTGAGATACGCGTACCCTACGGAAATCACGTGTGGTACTTCCCGCGCACCCCTGAAATATGCGTACCCTGCTCGCACGGGGCCAATCGCGTGAGGTACTTCCCGCGCACCCCAGTGATACACGTAGCCCGCTTGCCGTGCTGGTACAGGGTTAGCGCAGCCCTTTGCGCTAGATTGGATATATTGATGGCTTTTCCCTGCGCGAGAGGCTTTCTTGGGGGCATAACTGGCGCTGCTGCAGGGTCGCTGCGCCACTGTGCGCCACGGCTGGTTTTGGTGGCTGGAATCCATGAATACGCTGTGTGCGGAAATGGATTTTAGCGCACGCGGCTGGCGCAGGGATTCGCACGCGCACACTGTGCGCCAGCCGCGTGCGCCACTTGTGCGCTGAATTCTATGAATTACCCCCGATAACTTTAAAAAGACAATATGGAGAGTCTTAAAAATGACACCCATAAAAAGAGTTAATGATTAGGTGAGTGTGGAAAAAGGTTCCCACTCACTGAAGTATTAATGAAAAATATCCCCCTAGAAAAGCAAAATGTTCTGGAGTTAAACCAGGAAAGGAAGATTTACCAGCTCTGTGGAAATCTTACCTAACAGCGATGCCGGTAATCCTTTACCCGCATCGTTCATCCCTTACCTCCAACCTCGGAATGACCCCCTATGTTGCAGAAGTTCCTGCATCATCCGGTATAACGTGTTTATTTACAATTATAATATTTGAAGAGAAGTACATCAACATGAATTAAATTAAAAAGAGAATAATACTGTTGTAAGATTCTACATTCAAAATATTGTCAAAAAGACATATAATCAATAATAATTATCAATTTGTTAAGAATTGAACTTGACCTTCGACATTAATAATAGACATACAAACTAATGTAAAATTGAAAATGTATTACTTGAAAGTGAAGTGGTCTTTCAGATCATTACAGAATAGTTATTGATAGTGACGCTTGATCCTTTGTCCAATAGATATATTCTTAACAATGTTCAATAGAAAATATATATTATTTCTAAAACAGTCAAATATAGACAAGTTTCTGTGCATTTCAGTAGGGCTCACTGTATGAGTAATGGAAATGTCTGTTGTTTCTTTAGAATTAACGGTTTGGACTTCCATCAGTGTGGTGTACGTAATTACAGACATTTTAATCAATGCATTAGAAAAATAAGCCAAAGTACAGATACTGCTATTACCATTTCACAAAGGCTCACATTGCAGTAAATCTTTTGTGTATCAAAAAATTAGGAATATATATTCAAGCTCAGAATATAAAATGTGGAAATTGAAACATAATCAAACCATTGATTATGTATATCCTATCATCCCATTAACAATCAGCACACAAGTTCAAGAGATTGTGTGATAATTTTTTATAAATATATAGATACAAACATATTACACGGCGGCCCTATAGTTAAGGTTAGTTACAGACACATAGGAATCCCTCAAAATTCTATTGTTAATAACTTTTGATTCGAGTAACGGTTTTGGCTGAAATTGCAGAAGCGATTAACGACCAATGCCCCCGCCCTCAGACTGCAAAGTTTTGTATACATTTGTTTAAAAAAAAAAAGATATTAAGCGTAAAAAAATCAAAAGTGCCACCTACTTGCCACCTACTTGTATTTAATTTTCCCATAGACAAACAAGCGCACAACCCAATCCACTGGAGGGATTTGACCAGGTCTGAAACAACTTGGGCATGAAGCGTTGACTCATGATCCATCCTTGGTTTGGAGTTTATTTTGTGCAGTAGTTATTTAAATATTTGATGGAGAAGGGGATGCCCCTTCCTAAAAATAGATATTGATATTTAGGGGATTTACCAGAAACCAGGTGTTTTTAGAAATGAAACTACCACCATCTTGTTTTTCTCTTGATGCAAGCGATATTCGTGGCTATAGACGAGGATACAGGAAAATTAAATGCAGGAAAAAAGCTATTTGCAGGTTAAAAAAACATGCAAATGCCATCAGGATAGAGATGGGGGAGTCTAGAGAGCATCAGGTGACATTTTGGAGTTGGTGGGGGTCTAAGGACTGAGTTTGTAAACAAAGCTATCCATAGCCTTAGCTATAGCTGTGAATAGCCGATATCTGAAAGCAAACTGCATCACAGAAACAGCGTCTGTTGTGGGGGAAAGGGAGAGGGCAGGGGAGAAGAGGAGGCCATTTAAGGAGTGGGAGTGGCTGGCACAGATGAGGGGGCACTTAGTGAGGTGCTGGGGCAGGAAAAGCTTTTTTTGGGGCTGTTTAGCCAATATTTGCATTAATATCTGAGGCTACAAAGGATTACAGATAACTGCAGGTTTGAATAGGTCTGTTCCCATGGCTATATATTTTGGGGTGTCAGTGTTTCATTTCTTTTTGAAAGTTATTTGCATAGGTATAGTGACATCGGGGGTGAAAAATTGCTGGCCATGGCAAAAGGCCATGGTCAGTGACCTGGTAGGTATTTGGAACTCTCCTTTTTTTTGACTGTGTGTTTTCAGGCGTTTGTACATGTGAGACTTTTGAGAAAAAGAGAAGAAATTAGTTTACAAAATTTAATATAAAAAGGAGCACTCATATTATATTTCTATATGAACTGTAAAATGTATTTTAGGATGTTTGTTCTTACTTATGGTATTATTTTGTGTGGCTGTGGAATGTTTGTTTACCCAGTTTACTGTTATGTATCATTCTCTGTTGCTTTATTTTCAGCTACTTTATGTAAGTACATAAATAGTGCTGTACTGTATTGATCTTTTAAGTTGAATTGTAGTATAAAGTCTGAAGTGAGGCCCCCTTTTGATCAATTTTTTTGTAACAGAGGTTATGATAGAAGTCAGTTAAATTTAAATGCGGCAAAAAAAACATTTTTTTGTATTTTATTGTATTTGAATGTGATAAGTAGTCCTTTAAATGATGTTTTGGTGTACACTGCATATAGTATTTTAGCACATCTGAACTGCTGTTTTGATGTTTTGAAGGAACACTGCATTTCCTTCATCAGTTAGGAGTACTCCATCAGGTCTATAGAAATGTGTCATGTAGTACTTTATGCTGTTGTTCAAAATCCATAATTGGGTGTGGTCTCTCAGAAATGCTGAAACTGCTTTATTAACATTTCTCTGGGATTTATCAAATGTTACCATTAAATCTGGTAGTCCATATCCATGTTTGCCTCTGAGTCAGACTGGAAAATATGAAGCTGGTGTGAGTTAGTTGCATTAGTTTTGCTATGTCTTGTTTGATCATTAAAGTAAGGGACTGTAAGGATATTTGGCGTGTTACAGCACAGAGTACAGCACTGCTGCACAGGTAGCAATTTTTTTTTTGCAGCACCACCACAAGGGTGCGGTGCATTGCTATATGTGTTACCAGATTAACAAGGAAAGACAGGCTATTCAGTCAAAAACGATTTTAACATATAAGATGCAAATCTATTTTTACAGTTAAAAGCACACGTGCACATTCAAAAATGCACACTATTTTTCACCTGAAATGCCTATGGTGCAAGAGACACATTTGAAAATAATAACTAACATTACTTATAACTAACCTGACTAATGAAACATAATCCACTAATAAAAATGTGTCTCCACTGCAGAATTAGGCCTATTCTGAAAGTGAACTTTTAAACACACATTTTTTTTTTCTTTTCTCTGCTGCCCTGTCCACATAAATTCAGGAAGCAAAAGGGCTCGAAAGAACAGGAAATCAGTTGGTTACAAAGTATTACTATAAAAATGAGCCATTGTGTAGAGAAGGAGGAGATGGCATGATTGATTCTGATTGGAGCAGCGTCATAGCAAGTATCATGCTAGAGGGAGTGATCAGAGTTTTGCTGGGGGGAGTTTGAGGAGAGAGAAGGGCAGTCAAGATTTGGCAGAGCTGGGAGAAGGACCTTTTTCCTGGTTGGAGCATTCCTATCTGCAAAAGCTGAGAATTCCAGGCAATGACCCCGGTTTGAGAAGGAAAGGCGCTCCTTTTTACTGGGGTTAATCTTCAAGGGAGCCACATTCAGAAAGAGAACAGCTGAAGAAAACTCTGAACAGATAAGGTAATTACATAAGTGTGGGAGCTGAGTGTGTACGAGAATGTTCAGTCAGAGTAGGAAAGGAGATTCCGGTGCCTTAATCACACGTTAATGTTGCAAATTGTGTTCTGTTCTCCGCCATTCTTTTTTCAGTGTATTACAGACAATGCTGTTAATGTGCTTTTTTATTTATTTCTGTAAAGAGTGAGATCGTGGTTAAATGCAACTTTTATAATACAGAAAAATATTTGAAAGCAGACGGGTGGTGTGTCTTCTATTTACCAATACAGTGCTGATGGTGAGGGGAGATTTTTAAACAATGCAATTGTCATTTTAAGACAGATGTGTGCATGATCATATTCAGTATGGACAATTGAGAGTGATTGTTTGTAGCATAGCTCGTTGGAGGTACATGAGCCAACGGGAAGAGGGACTCTCTGAACATAGTTCCCTACCGTATATAAGGTAGTGGAAATTACCACAAAATTACCACATATAGCTCTCTGTCGTAAATAAGTCAGTGAGATCGCCCATGGTGGCACACTAACACTAACACTGAAAATGTGGTATTCCTAAAATGTAGGTCCGAGGTCTCTCTAGTGATTACACGAAAAATCTAAGCAAAGATAAGGGATTCTGGACATTGGGGCCACAAATAAAACAAGGGAATTATGCTCACCAAAATACCACCAACCACGCATACCAACCACGCATACCAAATATGCATGTCTGGGTGCTGAAATAATGCAGGTCCACTGTATTATTGTTGCACATGGCCAAATCTGAATACAAGGAGTGATTATTGCTAAGTTATTTTTCGGCAGTAATAGAATACCGTCAGGCCCCAAATCTCCACAAAATACCCTACATATTTATGGTGCGTTGCAGGCCGGGAAAGTGATCATAGAGTACCTACTGGGCGTGGCAAGCGTGTCTCACACTGCCATTTGCACATTAAAGGGAACCCATTTTATAATAACAGTGTGCCACTCAAAACGAATTTCAGAATGTCACAAAGGGAAACCACATTCTCAGATCTAGTGCAATATTTAGAGGCAAAGCTGTTTGCACATGGGAATTGATCGTCAAATAGCACGTTAGAATGGAGTAACCGCATTCAGGGTGAGGTGCAGAAAGAAAAACTAGACAATATTTTTGCAGAAGGCAGCATAATTCAGGTCTGCCTTACTAGATTATTGAATGCAGCCGATAAAAGTGCAGAGAAAGACTGTTTAATATGGCTATGCGGCAAAATATGGTTTATTTTAAACAAGTCCCTGCGAATGCAAGAGAATGATACTCAGCTAATTAACAGGTTAAAGACTGAATTAGATGGGGCAAGTAAAAATCAGGAAATGTTGAGAGCAGAATTGGATGTATGCCAAAAAGACATGCAATTAAAATGCAGAGACTTTGATACTCAGTTATCCAAAAGCAAGAGACAATTTGAAGATAGTGAGCAAGAATTGGCACACTTAAAAGCCTTAGTGGATCATATTAGGCAGGATAAAGATGAGGTTGTTTCAGAAATGCAGATTTTACAAAAAGAACATTGTGAAAAAGAAGGTGATCTCCAGAGTGCAGAACAAGAAATGATTAAAATGATTCAAGAAAGAGACAAGAGAAATAAAGAGTTCAATGAATGCCAAATGCAAATGTGCGACATGCAGGAGGTGATTAATAAAATGAATGGTGAAAACAACTATTTGCAAGATGAAGCCAACAGACTCCTTAAAAAGTGTAAGGACTTAGAACAGCAAATGTGCATTCCCAGGTCCCAGGAGAGGCGGCAGGGTACCACATTCAATGGAGTGGAGGTGAATTCTAGCTCTGCCCAAAGAGCTAGTGCTCCAGTGACTGGGCCGGTGACTGAACTTGGTTGCAGCGCCCTTGGGGTATTTGATACTCCCATTGGGGGCGGCCACCAATCTCATACACCTGAAAACAGGAGTGAATCACAAAATAGTGCAATTCCATGCATTGCAACAAGTAGCCCCATAAAAATAATGAAATCCATTAAAGCCCTGATCAAACTATTTAAAAAGGGAGGTGAATGCTGCATTGAGGATCACTTAGAAGCGGTGCATGACATTTTTAAAGCACTCCAGATACCTAAGGAACAGTACAGACAATATTTTCATTTAACTTTAGATGCCCCGACGGCCAGCATCATAAGGGGATTAAATTAACAGCAGAATATGACATGGCTGGAGTTTGAAAAAGAAATTAGGCGTCATTTTTCTCCTTTTCAGTCATTGCAGGAGGCAAAGAAAGTCGCGTACACAATTACTGCTGGACCTAATATATCCCCTCGCCAATTTTTACAAGACTTAAAAAGAGCATTTTCTCGCTTTGATGTATCTTTTGACTCAAATTCCAATGAGTTTAAAACTGCATACTTCTATGGGCTACAGAAAGACATCATATCCCAATTGGTCCGTGAATTTGACCGTGACAAGTCCATTGAATGGATTGTACATCAAAGCACAAAACTATATGAGGTACTCTATTGTCAGGGTAGAGAAAGTGATAAAATGAAAGATACTAGACCTAAATCTAAAGAACCCTCAGCCACAGTAATGGAAATCAGGTCAGCCAAAATGTCCCTTGAGTCTGCTCAAAGCCAAGGTAAAAATAATGTGACACCTGAACAAAGGGGTAATCAACAAAGATCGCCATTTCCTGTACCAATGTTCCAATCACATGATCCTAGTAATAGAGAGAGCTACATCAGCCCTAGGTATTTATGGGACAGACCCCGGGTAGGATACCGGCCTGATATGGCAGGTATGAACAATAACCAGAGACAAAATCAAGATCAAAGAAATGATGGTCCCTACCAGTCATTGGGGACACAGAGCAGATTTGATCCCAGCACCATGATATATGGTAATCAGGATAGGCCCCGATATGTGGATCGATTTACTGATAATGGAAATCAACATAGGGGCCAGTACCCACAATCTGAGAGACAGGACATGAGGCAAAACGTGAACTACAGTCCACGCCAGTACAATGATTCCCCACCAGGGGACTATAATCAAAGGATGGGTGCAACCCGCTCCCCTCCACAAATGAATCAAGAGTTCAGAAACCATCCCAACCGACATCAATCACCTGAGAGGTATCAGAATAGATCCAATCAGGGGGAAAACAACCAATATCGACCTAGGCCACAGAAAGAGGATCCTAGAGAGATGGAAAGGTTCCAGTGCCTTGAGGCCCAAGTGAAAATGTTAGCTGAGCAAATAGGAAAGCTCTATACAGCGCAAAAACAACCTTCCAAAGAGGGGGCTGATGGCCATAGCAATGACCGGGGGGCTTCCGAAAAGTGACTAAGTACTCATGATAACTGCAGTGCCAAAATGACAGATTGCTCTGATATAATTTTGCATAACGACTCTGAGATGCTTAATGGATTAAAAATGAAAGTACCAGTAAATGAAATTGTGACAGAAAGTGCAAATACTTCTAAAAAAGAGGTACGGTTTAACTTAGAGCTAAATAAAACAGTAAAGATTTGCACAAATGAAAAAGAAACATTAGGAATTCCAAAAGAACAAAGGAACAGATTTAAGAAAAATGACTCATGCATGGGGAATACCAGTGAACAGGGAGTAAGTGGGGATGCTATAGCTCCTTCCCTGGGCAAGCAAAACAATGACCGAACACAGACAGAAAAAGGAAATACTCACAAGGAGGGTACAAGTCAATCACCTGAAGAATTCTTTGAGCCACATATTTTTGAAGAGGCTGAAAGGGCAGGTATCACACTAAATGATCGCAAATGCACAGAATTAAAAAATTACAAATTGCTGAATGATGTTGTTACACATGTTCAGTTGGAGGATTGTAATGTGGTCTCTGATGTTACCCAGATGGATGGGCGAACAGTGGCCACACTCCAAAAAACCTCTGATCATGGAGAAATGAATAAAATCTCTCGCGCAGAAATGGGTAAAAAGGAGGGAAAAATGTCTTTCCATTTACCAATGTGCTTAGCCAAAAGTGAAAAAGACCTGAGAAAGGTGAGCCCTGAAATCAGTAAGAATTCACATTTCTTATGTGTATTAGAGGAAGTTGAGGACAGATATTATGCACCCATCACTGTAGAAGAAAAATGCCACACCTTTGCTATGATTGACACTGGCGCACAGGCCACAATTATGTCCAAGGAGCTGGTAAAGAGTATCAATGAATGGCGGCCTCCACAGAGTCAGATCACAGTGAAGGAAAATCAAGGCCCAGTGCATAACTTTAATGGGGAGGAGGTGCCCATCATAGGTGTAACTGAGGTTGACATAAAAATAGGAAAGCACAGAATGAAACAAGAGGTATTGATCACATCTATTTGTGAAATTCCATTTCTGATGGGGACAGATTGCCTGAAAAGATTGTCTCCTCTTATAGATGGGGTGAATGGAGTGCTGTGGTCCTTAACCAAAAAACCATTGAGGCCTAAGAAACTAAAATCACAAAACAGCAATATAAATGAATGTCACACCGTTGCCAAAACAAATGATGCTGTGGAGGTATATCTCCAGAATAGCTGCATACCTAGTGTCACTGTCATATTAATGTGTCAAGACAAAATGCAGAGCGACAATGAAAAACTACCTGTACAAATATACTTGGACCCAAGGAAAGATTGGCAGACTGCCATAGATGAGCACACATTATGTTTTTATCTAAAAGAGAAAACGTGCAAACAGAATATTGCTCCTAAAACAGATTCAGAAAAACACATTACCACTCTGGCAGAAATACACATGGAAGATGAGCAACCATGGGTTCATGTTGGTATAAATGATTATTTTAAAACAATAAAAGCCACTTTAGCGCTTGAACATGAAAGGAGTTTCATTAATGAGAAATTGTTGCAAAAAATAATGGAAAGGGAAGAAATCCCGAGATTTAGGATTAAAAACTAATATGTTTCTGGCTTGGACAGTCCAGACTTTGAAAACCGAATTGCAGGCAGATGCATGCTTAAAATTAGCATTGGGCAGAAAACAATTTACCATAATGTATGGATAGTGAGTGGAGCACAAAATGAATTTTACATGGGAAATGACATCATGCACAGAATGTGTATGGTGTTAGATTTCCTTAATCAAAAAATATGGTCACGCCTAGGTGGTCCGGCACCTGAATTTGAAGACAAAAGAAGGGCTTATCATTGTGCACAACTGGTTCCTTATGCAATCGAATTACAAATGAGGAAAAATACTATTATTCCTGCATTTACAAAACAGTTTGCAATAACACTGAAATGCAAAAATGGACAGCAGATGAAAGGCTCTGATGCATTTGTATGCCTGAATGAATCCATAAAACAGCAAGGCCTGGATTATGAATACATTCCATTGGTAGACATTGGTGAGGGATCTGTAAAAATCATGGTAAATAATAAAGGTTGTCAGGATATTCATTTAGAGGAAAACTCCCCATTAGGAATGGCCATACAAAAATCACATTATACGGCAGATTTAAATAACATGGTGATTGGGAATATTCCTGGAAAATATGTAGATGCCAAGGGCGAGTTGCCAGAACACCTGGACTCTCAGCCCAAAGGAATATTTAAAATTCATTCTGTGTATCCTTATGATTCAAATGAGACAGTGTGCTGCCATCAAGAGGATTGCATAATATTTAATTTAAATGAAAATGAAACAGAAAATCAGCCCATTGAAGTGGAAGCTGATATGCCAAAATATTTAAAAGTGGCAGCTTTACAAACTTGTGCTTTGGAGGGGTGTCGGTTGCTGGCAACCTGAACAGAAAAAAACTTTTTTCACTACAGCTACCAGAATCCTTTGAGTCTAATTAGACACACCTGCTTAACAGCCTCCCTGATGATTATTTGAGATAAGAAAGCGCTAGGAGGAGGACAACCACAGACCACAGAACTGCAGCTGAGGGATCTAACCCTGTTATTACTGACTACCTGATTTGCAGCAAGGGATCTAACCCTGTTAATACTGACTACCTGATTTGCAGCAAGGGATCTAACCCTGTTAATACTGAGTACCTGATTTTCAGCAGAAGGGATCTAACCCTGTGAACATTTGTCCATTTTGGGATGTGACCCAGCTACCTATTTTTTGCAACAGGTTTAATTGACCAGGACCGGGAGTGCGCGCCTCACCCACATTCTGTGTTGTTACAAAAAGACACAGCCACACAGTTAGAAGAAAGCGCCGAGATTCCCTTACCAGAAGATTTTCCAGAATTTTCCAAAATGGTAGAAGAGCAGATCTCCTTAGCGGATGCATGTGAAAGCAATGAAGAGAGGGACAATCTGAGAGAGATATTTATGGAGTTTAAGGATGTATTTGCAAAAGATGCTTATGATTGTGGTTTAACTGATTTACATGTGGCCACACTACCAGAAGGGTGTAGCAGAAATCCAGTGTTTGTGCGCCAGTATAGACTACCGCTGGCATGTTTAGAATCATTGGCAGAGATTATTAAAAATTTGGAATCACGGGGAATCATCAGGCCCATTCATAGCACATCCAATACACCTATTTTAGGTGTATTGAAGCCAAATGGTCAATGGCGGCTGTGTGCAGACTTGAGAGAGTTAAATAAAAGAGTACCAATATCTAGATGGCCACTGCCATTCATTGATCAGGGCCTAGCTCAGGTACATGGTTCAAATGTATTTACCACATTAGATCTCACCTCTGGATATTGGTGCGTGCCATTGGCAGAGGAGATACAACATTTATTTTCTTTTACATTTGACAGGACTCAATATGCCTGGCAAGGCTCACATTGCAGTAAATCTTTTGTGTATCAAAAAATTAGGAATATATATTCAAGCTCAGAATATAAAATGTGGAAATTGAAACATAATCAAACCATTGATTATGTATATCCTATCATCCCATTAACAATCAGCACACAAGTTCAAGAGATTGTGTGATAATTTTTTATAAATATATAGATACAAACATATTACACGGCGGCCCTATAGTTAAGGTTAGTTACAGACACATAGGAATCCCTCAAAATTCTATTGTTAATAACTTTTGATTCGAGTAACGGTTTTGGCTGAAATTGCAGAAGCGATTAACGACCAATGCCCCCGCCCTCAGACTGCAAAGTTTTGTATACATTTGTTTAAAAAAAAAAAGATATTAAGCGTAAAAAAATCAAAAGTGCCACCTACTTGCCACCTACTTGTATTTAATTTTCCCATAGACAAACAAGCGCACAACCCAATCCACTGGAGGGATTTGACCAGGTCTGAAACAACTTGGGCATGAAGCGTTGACTCATGATCCATCCTTGGTTTGGAGTTTATTTTGTGCAGTAGTTATTTAAATATTTGATGGAGAAGGGGATGCCCCTTCCTAAAAATAGATATTGATATTTAGGGGATTTACCAGAAACCAGGTGTTTTTAGAAATGAAACTACCACCATCTTATTTTTCTCTTGATGCAAGCGATATTCGTGGCTATAGACGAGGATACAGGAAAATTAAATGCAGGAAAAAAGCTATTTGCAGGTTAAAAAAACATGCAAATGCCATCAGGATAGAGATGGGGGAGTCTAGAGAGCATCAGGTGACATTTTGGAGTTGGTGGGGGTCTAAGGACTGAGTTTGTAAACAAAGCTATCCATAGCCTTAGCTATAGCTGTGAATAGCCGATATCTGAAAGCAAACTGCATCACAGAAACAGCGTCTGTTGTGGGGGAAAGGGAGAGGGCAGGGGAGAAGAGGAGGCCATTTAAGGAGTGGGAGTGGCTGGCACAGATGAGGGGGCACTTAGTGAGGTGCTGGGGCAGGAAAAGCTTTTTTTGGGGCTGTTTAGCCAATATTTGCATTAATATCTGAGGCTACAAAGGATTACAGATAACTGCAGGTTTGAATAGGTCTGTTCCCATGGCTATATATTTTGGGGTGTCAGTGTTTCATTTCTTTTTGAAAGTTATTTGCATAGGTATAGTGACATCGGGGGTGAAAAATTGCTGGCCATGGCAAAAGGCCATGGTCAGTGACCTGGTACGTATTTGGAACTCTCCTTTTTTTTGACTGTGTGTTTTCAGGCGTTTGTACATGTGAGACTTTTGAGAAAAAGAGAAGAAATTAGTTTACAAAATTTAATATAAAAAGGAGCACTCATATTATATTTCTATATGAACTGTAAAATGTATTTTAGGATGTTTGTTCTTACTTATGGTATTATTTTGTGTGGCTGTGGAATGTTTGTTTACCCAGTTTACTGTTATGTATCATTCTCTGTCGCTTTATTTTCAGCTACTTTATGTAAGTACATAAATAGTGCTGTACTGTATTGATCTTTTAAGTTGAATTGTAGTATAAAGTCTGAAGTGAGGCCCCCTTTTGATCAATTTTTTTGTAACAGAGGTTATGATAGAAGTCAGTTAAATTTAAATGCGGCAAAAAAAAAAATATGTTGTACTTTATTGTATTTGAATGTGATAAGTAGTCCTTTAAATGATGTTTTGGTGTACACTGCATATAGTAATTTAGCACATCTGAACTGCTGTTTTGATGTTTTGAAGGAACACTGCATTTCCTTCATCAGTTAGGAGTACTCCATCAGGTCTATAGAAATGTGTCATGTAGTACTTTATGCTGTTGTTCAAAATCCATAATTGGGTGTGGTCTCTCAGAAATGCTGAAACTGCTTTATTAACATTTCTCTGGGATTTATCAAATGTTACCATTAAATCTGGTAGTCCATATCCATGTTTGCCTCTGAGTCAGACTGGAAAATATGAAGCTGGTGTGAGTTAGTTGCATTAGTTTTGCTATGTCTTGTTTGATCATTAAAGTAAGGGACTGTAAGGATATTTGGCGTGTTACAGCACAGAGTACAGCACTGCTGCACAGGTAGCAATTTTTTTTTTGCAGCACCACCACAAGGGTGCGGTGCATTGCTATATGTGTTACCAGATTAACAAGGAAAGACAGGCTATTCAGTCAAAAACGATTTTAACATATAAGATGCAAATCTATTTTTACAGTTAAAAGCACACGTGCACATTCAAAAATGCACACTATTTTTCACCTGAAATGCCTATGGTGCGAGAGACACATTTGAAAATAATAACTAACATTACTTATAACTAACCTGACTAATGAAACATAATCCACTAATAAAAATGTGTCTCCACTGCAGAATTAGGCCTATTCTGAAAGTGAACTTTTAAACACACATTTTTTTTTTCTTTTCTCTGCTGCCCTGTCCACATAAATTCAGGAAGCAAAAGGGCTCGAAAGAACAGGAAATCAGTTGGTTACAAAGTACTACTATAAAAATGAGCCATTGTGTAGAGAAGGAGGAGATGGCATGATTGATTCTGATTGGAGCAGCGTCATAGCAAGTATCATGCTAGAGGGAGTGATCAGAGTTTTGCTGGGGGGAGTTTGAGGAGAGAGAAGGGCAGTCAAGATTTGGCAGAGCTGGGAGAAGGACCTTTTTCCTGGTTGGAGCATTCCTATCTGCAAAAGCTGAGAATTCCAGGCAATGACCCCGGTTTGAGAAGGAAAGGCGCTCCTTTTTACTGGGGTTAATCTTCAAGGGAGCCACATTCAGAAAGAGAACAGCTGAAGAAAACTCTGAACAGATAAGGTAATTACATAAGTGTGGGAGCTGAGTGTGTACGAGAATGTTCAGTCAGAGTAGGAAAGGAGATTCCGGTGCCTTAATCACACGTTAATGTTGCAAATTGTGTTCTGTTCTCCGCCATTTTTTTTTCAGTGTATTACAGACAATGCTGTTAATGTGCTGTTTTATTTATTTCTGTAAAGAGTGAGATCGTGGTTAAATGCAACTTTTATAATACAGAAAAATATTTGAAAGCAGACGGGTGGTGTGTCTTCTATTTACCAATACAGTGCTGATGGTGAGGGGAGATTTTTAAACAATGCAATTGTCATTTTAAGACAGATGTGTGCATGATCATATTCAGTACGGACAATTGAGAGTGATTGTTTGTAGCATAGCTCGTTGGAGGTACATGAGCCAACGGGAAGAGGGACTCTCTGAACATAGTTCCCTACCGTATATAAGGTAGTGGAAATTACCACAAAATTACCACATATAGCTCTCTGTCGTAAATAAGTCAGTGAGATCGCCCATGGTGGCACACTAACACTAACACTGAAAATGTGGTATTCCTAAAATGTAGGTCTGAGGTCTCTCTAGTGATTACACGAAAAATCTAAGCAAAGATAAGGGATTCTGGACATTGGGGCCACAAATAAAACAAGGGAATTATGCTCACCAAAATACCACCAACCACGCATACCAACCACGCATACCAAATATGCATGTCTGGGTGCTGAAATAATGCATGTCCACTGTATTATTGTTGCACATGGCCAAATCTGAATACAAGGAGTGATTATTGCTAAGTTATTTTTCGGCGGTAATAGAATACCGTCAGGCCCCAAATCTCCACAAAATACCCTACATATTTATGGTGCGTTGCAGGCCGGGAAAGTGATCATAGAGTACCTACTGGGCGTGGCAAGCGTGTCTCACACTGCCATTTGCACATTAAAGGGAACCCATTTTATAATAACAGTGTGCCACTAAAAACGAATTTCAGAATGTCACAAAGGGAAACCACATTCTCAGATCTAGTGCAATATTTAGAGGCAAAGCTGTTTGCACATGGGAATTGATCGTCAAATAGCACGTTAGAATGGAGTAACCGCATTCAGGGTGAGGTGCAGAAAGAAAAACTAGACAATATTTTTGCAGAAGGCAGCATAATTCAGGTCTGCCTTACAAGATTATTGAATGCAGCCGATAAAAGTGCAGAGAAAGACTGTTTAATATGGCTATGCGGCAAAATATGGTTTATTTTAAACAAGTCCCTGCGAATGCAAGAGAATGATACTCAGCTAATTAACAGGTTAAAGACTGAATTAGATGGGGCAAGTAAAAATCAGGAAATGTTGAGAGCAGAATTGGATGTATGCCAAAAAGACATGCGATTAAAATGCAGAGACTTTGATACTCAGTTATCCAAAAGCAAGAGACAATTTGAAGATAGTGAGCAAGAATTGGCACACTTAAAAGCCTTAGTGGATCACATTAGGCAGGATAAAGATGAGGTTGTTTCAGAAATGCAGATTTTACAAAAAGAACATTGTGAAAAAGAAGGTGATCTCCAGAGTGCAGAACAAGAAATGATTAAAATGATTCAAGAAAGAGACAAGAGAAATAAAGAGTTCAATGAATGCCAAATGCAAATGTGTGACATGCAGGAGGTGATTAATAAAATGAATGGTGAAAACAACTATTTGCAAGATGAAGCCAACAGACTCCTTAAAAAGTGTAAGGACTTAGAACAGCAAATGTGCATTCCCAGGTCCCAGGAGAGGCGGCAGGGTACCACATTCAATGGAGTGGAGGTGAATTCTAGCTCTGCCCAAAGAGCTAGTGCTCCAGTGACTGGGCCGGTGACTGAACTTGGTTGCAGCGCCCTTGGGGTATTTGATACTCCCATTGGGGGCGGCCACCAATCTCATACACCTGAAAACAGGAGTGAATCACAAAATAGTGCAATTCCATGCATTGCAACAAGTAGCCCCATAAAAATAATGAAATCCATTAAAGCCCTGATCAAACTATTTAAAAAGGGAGGTGAATGCTGCATTGAGGATCACTTAGAAGCGGTGCATGACATTTTTAAAGCACTCCAGATACCTAAGGAACAGTACAGACAATATTTTCATTTAACTTTAGATGCCCCGACGGCCAGCATCATAAGGGGATTAAATGAACAGCAGAATATGACATGGCTGGAGTTTGAAAAAGAAATTAGGCGTCATTTTTCTCCTTTTCAGTCATTGCAGGAGGCAAAGAAAGTCGCGTACACAATTACTGCTGGACCTAATATATCCCCTCGCCAATTTTTACAAGACTTAAAAAGAGCATTTTCTCGCTTTGATGTATCTTTTGACTCAAATTCCAATGAGTTTAAAACTGCATACTTCTATGGGCTACAGAAAGACATCATATCCCAATTGGTCCGTGAATTTGACCGTGACAAGTCCATTGAATGGATTGTACATCAAAGCACAAAACTATATGAGGTACTCTATTGTCAGGGTAGAGAAAGTGATAAAATGAAAGATACTAGACCTAAATCTAAAGAACCCTCAGCCACAGTAATGGAAATCAGGTCAGCCAAAATGTCCCTTGAGTCTGCTCAAAGCCAAGGTAAAAATAATGTGACACCTGAACAAAGGTGTAATCAACAAAGATCGCCATTTCCTGTACCAATGTTCCAATCACATGATCCTAGTAATAGAGAGAGCTACATCAGCCCTAGGTATTTAGGGGACAGACCCCGGGTAGGATACCGGCCTGATATGGCAGGTATGAACAATAACCAGAGACAAAATCAAGATCAAAGAAATGATGGTCCCTACCAGTCATTGGGGACACAGAGCAGATTTGATCCCAGCACCATGATATATGGTAATCAGGATAGGCCCCGATATGTGGATCGATTTACTGATAATGGAAATCAACATAGGGGCCAGTACCCACAATCTGAGAGACAGGACATGAGGCAAAACGTGAACTACAGTCCACGCCAGTACAATGATTCCCCACCAGGGGACTATAATCAAAGGATGGGTGCAACCCGCTCCCCTCCACAAATGAATCAAGAGTTCAGAAACCATCCCAACCGACATCAATCACCTGAGAGGTATCAGAATAGATCCAATCAGGGGGAAAACAACCAATATCGACCTAGGCCACAGAAAGAGGATCCTAGAGAGATGGAAAGGTTCCAGTGCCTTGAGGCCCAAGTGAAAATGTTAGCTGAGCAAATAGGAAAGCTCTATACAGCGCAAAAACAACCTTCCAAAGAGGGGGCTGATGGCCATAGCAATGACCGGGGGGCTTCCGAAAAGTGACTAAGTACTCATGATAACTGCAGTGCCAAAATGACAGATTGCTCTGATATAATTTTGCATAACGACTCTGAGATGCTTAATGGATTAAAAATGAAAGTACCAGTAAATGAAATTGTGACAGAAAGTGCAAATACTTCTAAAAAAGAGGTACGGTTTAACTTAGAGCTAAATAAAACAGTAAAGATTTGCACAAATGAAAAAGAAACATTAGGAATTCCAAAAGAACAAAGGAACAGATTTAAGAAAAATGACTCATGCATGGGGAATACCAGTGAACAGGGAGTAAGTGGGGATGCTATAGCTCCTTCCCTGGGCAAGCAAAACAATGACCGAACACAGACAGAAAAAGGAAATACTCACAAGGAGGGTACAAGTCAATCACCTGAAGAATTCTTTGAGCCACATATTTTTGAAGAGGCTGAAAGGGCAGGTATCACACTAAATGATCGCAAATGCACAGAATTAAAAAATTACAAATTGCTGAATGATGTTGTTACACATGTTCAGTTGGAGGATTGTAATGTGGTCTCTGATGTTACCCAGATGGATGGGCGAACAGTGGCCACACTCCAAAAAACCTCTGATCATGGAGAAATGAATAAAATCTCTCGCGCAGAAATGGGTAAAAAGGAGGGAAAAATGTCTTTCCATTTACCAATGTGCTTAGCCAAAAGTGAAAAAGACCTGAGAAAGGTGAGCCCTGAAATCAGTAAGAATTCACATTTCTTATGTGTATTAGAGGAAGTTGAGGACAGATATTATGCACCCATCACTGTAGAAGAAAAATGCCACACCTTTGCTATGATTGACACTGGCGCACAGGCCACAATTATGTCCAAGGAGCTGGTAAAGAGTATCAATGAATGGCGGCCTCCACAGAGTCAGATCACAGTGAAGGAAAATCAAGGCCCAGTGCATAACTTTAATGGGGAGGAGGTGCCCATCATAGGTGTAACTGAGGTTGACATAAAAATAGGAAAGCACAGAATGAAACAAGAGGTATTGATCACATCTATTTGTGAAATTCCATTTCTGATGGGGACAGATTGCCTGAAAAGATTGTCTCCTCTTATAGATGGGGTGAATGGAGTGCTGTGGTCCTTAACCAAAAAACCATTGAGGCCTAAGAAACTAAAATCACAAAACAGCAATATAAATGAATGTCACACCGTTGCCAAAACAAATGATGCTGTGGAGGTATATCTCCAGAATAGCTGCATACCTAGTGTCACTGTCATATTAATGTGTCAAGACAAAATGCAGAGCGACAATGAAAAACTACCTGTACAAATATACTTGGACCCAAGGAAAGATTGGCAGACTGCCATAGATGAGCACACATTATGTTTTTATCTAAAAGAGAAAACGTGCAAACAGAATATTGCTCCTAAAACAGATTCAGAAAAACACATTACCACTCTGGCAGAAATACACATGGAAGATGAGCAACCATGGGTTCATGTTGGTATAAATGATTATTTTAAAACAATAAAAGCCACTTTAGCGCTTGAACATGAAAGGAGTTTCATTAATGAGAAATTGTTGCAAAAAATAATGGAAAGGGAAGAAATCCCGAGATTTAGGATTAAAAACTAATATGTTTCTGGCTTGGACAGTCCAGACTTTGAAAACCGAATTGCAGGCAGATGCATGCTTAAAATTAGCATTGGGCAGAAAACAATTTACCATAATGTATGGATAGTGAGTGGAGCACAAAATGAATTTTACATGGGAAATGACATCATGCACAGAATGTGTATGGTGTTAGATTTCCTTAATCAAAAAATATGGTCACGCCTAGGTGGTCCGGCACCTGAATTTGAAGACAAAAGAAGGGCTTATCATTGTGCACAACTGGTTCCTTATGCAATCGAATTACAAATGAGGAAAAATACTATTATTCCTGCATTTACAAAACAGTTTGCAATAACACTGAAATGCAAAAATGGACAGCAGATGAAAGGCTCTGATGCATTTGTATGCCTGAATGAATCCATAAAACAGCAAGGCCTGGATTATGAATACATTCCATTGGTAGACATTGGTGAGGGATCTGTAAAAATCATGGTAAATAATAAAGGTTGTCAGGATATTCATTTAGAGGAAAACTCCCCATTAGGAATGGCCATACAAAAATCACATTATACGGCAGATTTAAATAACATGGTGATTGGGAATATTCCTGGAAAATATGTAGATGCCAAGGGCGAGTTGCCAGAACACCTGGACTCTCAGCCCAAAGGAATATTTAAAATTCATTCTGTGTATCCTTATGATTCAAATGAGACAGTGTGCTGCCATCAAGAGGATTGCATAATATTTAATTTAAATGAAAATGAAACAGAAAATCAGCCCATTGAAGTGGAAGCTGATATGCCAAAATATTTAAAAGTGGCAGCTTTACAAACTTGTGCTTTGGAGGGGTGTCGGTTGCTGGCAACCTGAACAGAAAAAAACTTTTTTCACTACAGCTACCAGAATCCTTTGAGTCTAATTAGACACACCTGCTTAACAGCCTCCCTGATGATTATTTGAGATAAGAAAGCGCTAGGAGGAGAACAACCACAGACCACAGAACTGCAGCTGAGGGATCTAACCCTGTTATTACTGACTACCTGATTTGCAGCAAGGGATCTAACCCTGTTAATACTGACTACCTGATTTGCAGCAAGGGATCTAACCCTGTTAATACTGAGTACCTGATTTTCAGCAGAAGGGATCTAACCCTGTGAACATTTGTCCATTTTGGGATGTGACCCAGCTACCTATTTTTTGCAACAGGTTTAATTGACCAGGACCGGGAGTGCGCGCCTCACCCACCTTCTGTGTTGTTACAAAAAGACACAGCCACACAGTTAGAAGAAAGCGCCGAGATTCCCTTACCAGAAGATTTTCCAGAATTTTCCAAAATGGTAGAAGAGCAGATCTCCTTAGCGGATGCATGTGAAAGCAATGAAGAGAGGGACAATCTGAGGGAGATATTTATGGAGTTTAAGGATGTATTTGCAAAAGATGCTTATGATTGTGGTTTAACTGATTTACATGTGGCCACACTACCAGAAGGGTGTAGCAGAAATCCAGTGTTTGTGCGCCAGTATAGACTACCGCTGGCATGTTTAGAATCATTGGCAGAGATTATTAAAAATTTGGAATCACGGGGAATCATCAGGCCCATTCATAGCACATCCAATACACCTATTTTAGGTGTATTGAAGCCAAATGGTCAATGGCGGCTGTGTGCAGACTTGAGAGAGTTAAATAAAAGAGTACCAATATCTAGATGGCCACTGCCATTCATTGATCAGGGCCTAGCTCAGGTACATGGTTCAAATGTATTTACCACATTAGATCTCACCTCTGGATATTGGTGCGTGCCATTGGCAGAGGAGATACAACATTTATTTTCTTTTACATTTGACAGGACTCAATATGCCTGGCTTAGAGCTCCGTTCGGGTACATCAATAGTGGGAGTAAATTTGGCATATTTTTGAGAAAGGCCATGCCGGATGCAGCGGAAAGAGGAACAATAATTTATGTGGACGATGTACTGATAAAAAATGAAAGCCTGAAAAGCCATTTTGCTGAAATAAGACATGTACTTGGCCAATTGCAGAAAGCAGGCGCCAAAGTATCTTTGCAGAAAGCACAATGGTGCAAGAAAAAAGTGAACTTTCTAGGGCATGAAGTGACTGAACATGGGCTAAATCCACAAAAGAAGAAAATAGAGGCCATACAAAGATTAAAAGATCCTAAAAATGTGAAAGGAGTAAAAAGTTATTAGGGATGACAGGCTATAACAGAAAGTTAATTGAAAATTATGCAGAAATCACTCAACCATTGACTAAACTGCTTAAACTGAATACTCCCTGGAAATGGGAAAAAGGGCAGTCTGATGCAGTGGCTAAATTAAAGGAATGTCTTGTAAAGGCACCATGTTTAGCAGACCCCATAAAGGACAGGGATTTCTTTATAGAAATAGGTTTTTCTGAACATTGTATGTCAGCAGTGTTATCACAAAAACACGATTTGAATCACAAAACCATTGCATATGCAAGTAAGGCATTTTCCCAAGTTGAAATGAAATTTAATGAATGTGAAAAGGCCCTATTAACCACTGTGTGGGCGCTACAACATTTCCGCCCCATTGTTCAGGGAGAAAAGGTAATTATTGAAACAAATCATCAACCTTTGCAATTTTTAGAGAGTAAAAGAATTAGATCAGGTAATCTAGCGCAATCCAGAATCACTTCATGGACGCTGGCATTACAAGGTTTTCCCGTAGAAGTGAGATATGGACAAAAAACCTAAAAAGAACCCAATTGCTCAAGGGTTAGCTGACTTACATGACTGTGCAGCTGAACAAATACCAAATGAAATGGAAGTAGAAACTAGTTTGCAGGAATTTGAACAATCACCACACAAAGCTTTTGATGAAAAAACATGCAAGGATTTGCCAACTGCATATGCGGATGGTTGTGCTTTTCACATTGAAAATGACAGTAATAAACAGTTAGTGGCAGGAATAGGAAATGTCTGGTTGAAATGTGAAGGTGTCCCCAGTATAGGGATGAGGATTGGAGATAGGAGCAGTCAGGTGGCGGAATTGGCAGCCATTTATAAAGCAATTGCTACTGCAGTTGATAAAAAGTTCAGTGAAATTGTCCTGGTGACTGATTCTGACTATGCACGGAATAGCTTTGTGGAGTATTTGCCTGGTTGGAAAGCAAGAGGCATGGTTACATATAACAAAATGCCAGTTAAGCATGGAAAAATGATACAAGCCATAGACAAATTGGCGTCAGAGAATGAGTTAACAATATACTGGAGAAAAATTCGTGGGCATTTAAAAACACCAGGAGAGGATAAGGAGGGAAATGATAAGGCAGACCACCTGGCTAAGATTGGGGCTGTGATGGGAGAATTGCTACCTATTGATTATTTAATGGGTGAAATACAAATTGATGCAGTCACACGTTCTAAAGCACCAAAGGAGGTAGATCAACCGGTGGTGCAGTGGAGTCATGACACGCCAGACCAAGATTTGATTGAGGCACAAAAGAATGATCAAATTTTGGGAATCTATTATAATCATTTGATAGATCCCGAACAAAATCCTTTAACAGAAAATGACTGTATGGGAAAAGAAGAGTTGAGGGTGCTATTAAAGAACAAAACACAAATTAGATTACAGGATGGACTCATGATTAGAGAGTCCCTAACAGGACAAATACAGTGGGTAGTACCCCTTTCATTCAGAGGACTAATTCTACACCATGCACATGATGCCATAACCGCAGGCCATAGAGGTTCACAAAAAACATTAGAAATACTAAAAGATTATGCTTACTGGCCACATATGTCCCAAGATGTGGAATTATATACTAGAGGATGTCTAGTATGCGCCCAATTTAAACCTGCTTCACCAATGCATAGAGCACCATTGATGAAAAGAGGCCTAACTCTCCCATGGTCAGATTTGCAAATAGACTATGTAGGTCCTTTAAAAAGGTCGAGCAGGGGACACCGTTATATTTTGAGTGTGGTATGTTTGATGTCGAAGTGGATTGAATGCATTCCTGCACCAGATTGTAGTGCGCAAACAGCAGCCACATTGCTGGTGAACCATGTGTTCTCAAGGTTTGGGTTGCCACAAAGAATTGAGTCAGACAGAGGAAGTCATTTCACAAGTACTCTAATGAGTAAGGTATGGCAAATACTAGGTGTGAAAAGGAAACTACATATCGCATATCGGGCGGCGTCTTCAGGTACAGTTGAAAGAAGCAATAGGTCTGTTGTGGATATTTTAAAGAAATTTGTGGCAGAAGCAGGTTCCAGCTGGGATCTACGTTTACCGTTGGTTTTGATGGCAATCAGGTCGACTCCTGCCAAAGCAACAGGTGTTAGCCCCCATGAGGTCTTAACAGGTAGGAAAATGGTGTTACCACAACACCTACTATACAGAACACATGAGCAAACCCTTGTGAGTGCATCCACAGTTCATGAATATATTGATGAACTGAGGAGGCATTTGCAACATGCATTTGCTTTTGTGCAGAGAAATCTGGAAAGAGCTGCTGACAGTGCAAAATCGTATTATGATAAAAAGACATCAGTAAAGGAATACAGTCTAGGGGATCAGGTATACAAGTTTCATTTTGGAAAAAGTAAACAGAAAAATTCTAAATTTCTAGCAGCCTGGCAGGGGCCATTTCGAATTATAGATAAGGTCTCTCCTGTAGTGTATAAAATTTTGAAAAATGAAGGTGAAACAGCAATAGAGCAGTTTGTCCATGTAAATCAAATCAAACCATGCCATCCCAGACATGAGATCAGGCAGCTTGAGCATGTAGAAACAGATAAAGTCCCTTGAACACAAAAAGAGAAAATAAATGGATGTAATCAGGAGGCAGTGACAAAGAAGTTAAAAAGTTGATTGTTATGATGGCACATAAACACTGTAGTATATGTAAAAATATATAATATAAAATAAATAAATAAATAAATAAATAAATGCACATATAACGGAAGCTCATGGTTGGTGTGCAGAGAGAAAATGTATTAAATATTGAATGCTGTTTATGTGTGCTTGTTTTCTTTTAACTTGTGTTTAATTTCAGAAAAAGAAAAAAACGAAATATTTTTACCAAGCATGTTTTATTTTTGACAAAAGGGTGAAGTTAGTATTGTGCTATGTACTTATTTTGTTTATTTTCTATTTGATTTAGAAAATTAACATTATTTGGTCGGAGGTTCCGGGATCAGAGGCCACGGGAGACGATGGAGTCCTGGAGTCCCCTGGATGAAGACCAAAAGATGCCTGCCTCCAGGTGGAGGTGAAGACAAGATAACCAGAATGCTAAAAAAGATGACTCCTATGGATCTAAGATTGCCAAGATGAAAGTGCCGAATGAACCAAATAACATCGCTGGTCGGGACATATCAGAGGCAGACAAGAGTGCTGACATATGGAGTTCCACGTATTTATTATTTTAATTATTTATTTTAATTTGTTATATTAATTATTTGTTTTGGTTAGTTGTTTTATTTCATTGTTTTTAATTGACTTGAAAAATCTAAACTTAGAGTAATGCCACTTCCACTGAGAAGGCAAATGTAGAACATTTTGTAAACTAATGAACTCAGATGAATACTGTATTGATTGCAACTTTTTCATTGATGCACATGAATATTCATTTTATTGGATTGATATATTGTGAAAAGAAGAAAAAGAAAGAACAAGTTGTTTTTAGGAATTGGCTTGGATCGTAGCCAGATTCTAAAAACAAAATGAGGGTATGTAAGGATATTTGGCGTGTTACAGCACAGAGTACAGCACTGCTGCACAGGTAGCAATTTTTTTTTTGCAGCACCACCACAAGGGTGCGGTGCATTGCTATATGTGTTACCAGATTAACAAGGAAAGACAGGCTATTCAGTCAAAAACGATTTTAACATATAAGATGCAAATCTATTTTTACAGTTAAAAGCACACGTGCACATTCAAAAATGCACACTATTTTTCACCTGAAATGCCTATGGTGCGAGAGACACATTTGAAAATAATAACTAACATTACTTATAACTAACCTGACTAATGAAACATAATCCACTAATAAAAATGTGTCTCCACTGCAGAATTAGGCCTATTCTGAAAGTGAACTTTTAAACACACATTTTTTTTTTTCTTTTCTCTGCTGCCCTGTCCACATAAATTCAGGAAGCAAAAGGGCTCGAAAGAACAGGAAATCAGTTGGTTACAAAGTATTACTATAAAAATGAGCCATTGTGTAGAGAAGGAGGAGATGGCATGATTGATTCTGATTGGAGCAGCGTCATAGCAAGTATCATGCTAGAGGGAGTGATCAGAGTTTTGCTGGGGGGAGTTTGAGGAGAGAGAAGGGCAGTTAAGATTTGGCAGAGCTGGGAGAAGGACCTTTTTCCTGGTTGGAGCATTCCTATCTGCAAAAGCTGAGAATTCCAGGCAATGACCCCGGTTTGAGAAGGAAAGGCGCTCCTTTTTACTGGGGTTAATCTTCAAGGGAGCCACATTCAGAAAGAGAACAGCTGAAGAAAACTCTGAACAGATAAGGTAATTACATAAGTGTGGGAGCTGAGTGTGTACGAGAATGTTCAGTCAGAGTAGGAAAGGAGATTCCGGTGCCTTAATCACACGTTAATGTTGCAAATTGTGTTCTGTTCTCCGCCATTTTTTTTTCAGTGTATTACAGACAATGCTGTTAATGTGCTGTTTTATTTATTTCTGTAAAGAGTGAGATCGTGGTTAAATGCAACTTTTATAATACAGAAAAATATTTGAAAGCAGACGGGTGGTGTGTCTTCTATTTACCAATACAGTGCTGATGGTGAGGGGAGATTTTTAAACAATGCAATTGTCATTTTAAGACAGATGTGTGCATGATCATATTCAGTATGGACAATTGAGAGTGATTGTTTGTAGCATAGCTCGTTGGAGGTACATGAGCCAACGGGAAGAGGGACTCTCTGAACATAGTTCCCTACCGTATATAAGGTAGTGGAAATTACCACAAAATTACCACATATAGCTCTCTGTCGTAAATAAGTCAGTGAGATCGCCCATGGTGGCACACTAACACTAACACTGAAAATGTGGTATTCCTAAAATGTAGGTCTGAGGTCTCTCTAGTGATTACACGAAAAATCTAAGCAAAGATAAGGGATTCTGGACATTGGGGCCACAAATAAAACAAGGGAAGTATGCTCACCAAAATACCACCAACCACGCGTACCAACCACGCATACCAAATATGCATGTCTGGGTGCTGAAATAATGCATGTCCACTGTATTATTGTTGCACATGGCCAAATCTGAATACAAGGAGTGATTATTGCTAAGTTATTTTTCGGCGGTAATAGAATACGGTGAGGCCCCAAATCTCCACAAAATACCCTACAGGACACACCCGTACATTCCGAAAATCATTTCCTCCACAATGAGTTAGTATGCTGTCTGGGTACCCTGTGCATTTCAGACTGAACAATTTTGGGAAAACTTGAAACCAACGCATTTGTCGCAATACAAAAAATGTTATTGTAAAATCTGTGAAACCTAGTTCCATGTTAATATTTAGTTTCCCACAACAAGCCAGTAACCAAAACAGCCAAATTTCTCCGATCAGCCACACAGTTTTCAAACCAGCCATGATATGTGTAGTCTTTCTCTGTTTCCTGGAAAATGATTCCTAGTTTGAATGTCTAGTAGTTTGCATGAGCAGAGTTTGTACGATATGTGTGTTTTGTGGTTTCGAAATGGTTGATCGTGCTGTTGTAATTATTTGTGGCTATCCATGAGCCACTCAGCATGCAACATTGATATCGCAGATCGATATCACCCCATGCACAGCCGCTGCTATATGAGGACAAATGGCCCATCATGTGTTTGTGGACGTGTGGTAGCCGGGTCTGTCCGAATGTTTGGGTCTGGTAGCATCTTAAATGCTTTGAGTGTTTTGGGGGATTGTTTTGGGGAATTGTAAGAGATTAGGGGAGTGGAGAAGGATGCGGCTATCAGACAACTGCTATGAAGGGCTGTTGTATAATCGCGTCTATGAATAACAGGTGCATAGGTGCATCAGCGTTTTTTGTCATTTAATTCGTTTTAACTGTAGACAGGGTTATATTTATAGCTATGTCTAAAAACATACATTTTCTGTGCAATAATCATATTGTTATGTGGATGATACAGTACATAAACATATTTTGTGTTTGTTATATGATCTGGTTAGGTGTTTTCTTATTTTATTTGGAGTTTTGGAGGTCGGCTTAGTTTGAATTTTGTCTTGCAAAAAATGTACGTGTAGCTGCGGATACAAAGCAGGAACTGCAGTCATGTGTAGTAGCCATGACTATGAAAGATGGTGGGTGGAGAAAATAGATTTCTGTGAATTACATTGTTTCCCATTGGTTGTTTTCTATCTGCGTAGGTGTCTGTGATAGGTTGTGGGGAAAATGTGTCATCCATTTTAGTAGTTTTATTAGTATATAATCCTCTTTTTTTGGTATTCATTTGGGAAAGTATGAAAGCCACACTTTTCTTCATTTTTATCCTTTTGATTCCAAAACTCTCACTGTGGAGGTGAGATTGAAAGGCTTATTTGATTGTATTTTTGTATTTTTAATGCACTTTCAGGTATGCAGTACTCTTAGGTCTTTAGACTGTTTTGTGAGGAAGTTGAATTAATGGTGGTTTTGGTAAATGTGTGTGTGCATATTACTGTAGCTGTATCGATCTCATCATCCCAGTGGACTCTCACTAGATGTTGTACAGTTAACTCCCATGAAAGTTCAACCTATATTCAGAACATAGTGGTACTGTTGGAGATGGAGCAGCTGGTAAAATTGGAAACGTGCAGTTGGCATTGCTGTAGAAGTTGAGGCTTCTTTCATTGTTGGTGATGTTGTACTGGTGGATGCAGGTGCTGGAGGAAGTGCGGATTTATGTGCATTTTTATTTTGTGCTGCTGTTGTGATTTCCGATAGGGATCATCCACATCTTTGCAGTGGGTTCACACTAGATGGTTTCTCATGATTGATGTTTCTAGTCTTTGTGATAGGACATTGGACGGGGGTAAAATAGGAGGCTCTTCATTTGGCACTGCTGCTGAAGTTGAGGCTTAATTTGCAGTTGGTGATGTTGTTGCACTGGTGGATGGAGGTGCTGCAGGTGGTGCTGATCTCTGTCTACGTAAGGGAATGGGATACATGGATGTTTCTTTTGTGATTTTTTTTCGATTTCCGATAATCATCATCTACCTCATCCCAGTGGTCTCGCATTAGATGATTAATCATAATAGATGTTCCCAGGGTTTGAGACGGAATAGTGGAAGGCCCACGGCAAAGAATCTTGTTACAGAATGTGCAAAGTACCTCCTGTGTCTCTTTTTTGGAACAGTGTTCTTTGACTTTAAAGAAGCGCCAACTATCAGCAGTGGTTTTCATCCCAGTTGCTTTCTTCCAGGGTGGCAATGGATTGTGTGCCCAAACGATAAAATTATCATGACTGGTACGATCATGGTTGGACATGTTGGACATGTTGCAATGGCAAAAGCAAACAAAATGACAACACTAAAAGGACAAAGCCTCTATATTGTCAACTAGTTATAGTGGTGTTAATTTTTTTTTTTTTTTATGACAGTACTAGTGTTTCTACCTGTGCAATTGTTTTCTATTCCTTGTTCTCCAAGTTGTATTTTTCCACACTACTCTCTCTTGTTCTCCAAGTTTACTTAACCTTCCCCATTCTCTGTCCTGCAACCACTGAGTATAATGTCCTTATCCTCACCCAGTTTATATATCCCAGTTTGTTTCTTTTAGTGGTATTTTATTATACTTGTTTATATTGTTTTATGCTTTTTTTTCCAATGACCCAATGATTAGTATGTGCAAAGAGAACAACAGTGTTTTATGCACAAATGTCGTTTTATATAGTGCATGTGATGCATTGTATACAAAATATGTGGGTCAAAAACATATGTATTAAATTGTGTTTATTAAAGTGTGTGTGTTCTTGAACCGATTATGTTCTCTTTTAATCAGACATATTCAGGATATTATATATTTTTTAAACATAGACCAATAACTAGGAATACGATCTTGTCTAATGGGCTGATGGATTTTAGTTGCGTGGGCAACGACCGGGGGGATTATACCCACGACTATAGCTGTAATGCGCAAAAAGTACCCTCTTTTCATGTACTCTTTTCATTGTTCGTTTTGTTATTAATATTGTATACTTGGTTTATGAAAAGAAACACACACAGGGCCTCATTACGACCCAGGCGGTAAGTTATCGCCTGGGTCGTACCCTTACCACCATGGGGTAAACTATGTTCACACCATGGTGGATGGCGGATTTACCGCCCCATTCCAAGGTGAGTGGGGCGGTAAATCCCCATTTCCCATTTTACCCTTCCCCATTCCCATTTTTGCCCCATAGGGCATAATGGGAGTGGGGAAGGCGCTAATTACGCCACCGTAAATTACGGTGGCGTAATTAGCACCATGGTCCCTTAGCGCCATGGAATTTAACGCCTGCAAAAAGCAGACGTTAAAATCACCATGGCGCTAAGGGACCTTGTAATCAGGCGTTAAGGGTCGGCGCCGTTTACGGCGCCGTTAACCCCTTAACGCCTGACTCGTAATGAGGCCCACAGTCTTATAGCCAAGGCTACAAAACAATGGGCTTAATTGGATTTTTTTGTATCCGTGGCTATACTAAATATTTGATAAACAATAATTAAATGTGGAAACAATATTTACGATATATTGAGTGTAGTGTTTGTAGACAGTTATTGTAACATTTGAAATATTTGTTATACTATCAGTAGTACATATAAGTGCACATATTTGAAAAATTGTTAAATAAATATGCAACCAAAGTGTGTTGAAAAAAGAATTATTTGGGGGGCATGTGATTGTGGGTTTTCTGTTTCTTTTAGATGGAACACAGGATATATCTTCTTCTTTATCCCATGTATCTGGATTTGTATTGACCATGATTTGTCCTGAATTTTCAAAGTGCTTTTTCATTGATGGTACTTCTTTTTCAATATTTTTTAACAGTTGTTTTAAGTCTTTTAAAGAATACCTGATTAGTTTTGTAAGTATTGCTTGTGGTGTTTCTTGCTTGATTCTTCCTGATACTTGAATAACTTTTTCAACTGTTTGAAAATATTTGAAATATTTGTGTTGGTTGTATTCACTTTTGATAGTATGTAGACAAAGTGTATATGTTTAGTGACAGTTATTTGTTCCTTTTAATGTTATTTTTAGTCTAAATATTAATAAATCTAAAGAATGGACTTACAAAATCCTGAATGTGCTGTATATTCTTCAAGTTCATTTTCTTCAGAATCTTCTTTTTTAATGTCTTCCTCTGTGGGATAATTGTCCTCCAGCCATTGCATGTAGTTTTCTATGTTAGTGTGTCAGAAATACATACTGCTTGTCCCTTCAGATATTAGAATTAACAATGGATGTAGAATACATGAGGAGAGAAGGTAGAATGTTTGTATGCACTTTCTAATTGGTTGTTGATTGTCTGTGTGGTAGGATGTCAAGTACCTCAGATTCTGTTGAATTGATGAACATATCAGAGAATATATTATTTTGAGTGATGTTTATATATGTCAAGAAAACGGTATATTATATTGTATGATTTTATAAAGAGATGTTCTACCTGGAAACATTTTATTGCTTCAGAGTGAGGTGTGGTTTTAGGAGAGTGTGGTATTTTTGGGGTATATTTATTGTTTGATTTGATATTGTAATTATGCAGTCAATTTCAGAAGGAGAGGATTTTAATTGTTTAGAGGAATGTGGAGAGTTTGAGAATTTTGAGAATGGGGTTAATAGTGATGTTGAGGACATCGGTGATGTGGTCGCAAAGCATTGGCTTACATTGTTCTTTTGGTTCTATAAAATTATTGATAGTGGAGTGTTTGAAATGAGAGGATTATTCTGTATTTGTGGAGAAATATATGTGACAGGGAGTATTGATTTTTTTTTTCTCTTCGGGAAACGAAAATGAATTAATAATCTAAAGAAAGAGCACAGAGAAATGTTTTCAGGATTTTTTTTTTTTTTTAAATAGAGGTGAAGCATATTTCTCTGATTGAAAATATATATGTGGGTTATATATTGGTAAAACGTACCCAAAGTCTCTTTTAAAAGCTACCCAAAAAGCTTTTTAAGCATATTGGAAAATAAAAATACCTTTTTTTAAATAACCACAGTTGCGACAGCAGCCATTGAAACATTGTGCTCTGTCAGATGGATTATAGCTGCAGGTGCTCAAGCCAATGGAACGTCGTGCTACATCAGATAGATTATAGCCGCGGGTACCACTAAGTCAATGGGACATTGTATATGATTGGTGTGTGTAGCCACATCTTTGGCTTTCATTAAACTGTACATGTTTTTCTATTTTGCATGGTAGGTTTAAGAAGTGTCTTTAGCTTCTTAGGTGTGTAGCTGGCCAACAAGGGATGCACACCACATTATGCAAGCAGTTATCAAATGTCAATGTAGATATTATTTTTATAATTTTGAATGGATATTTACATAGTAAATAAAAAATAGTGCACACTGAGTACAACTATCAGTCCCAACAGAAGTTTAAATAACAATTCTTAGTTTTAAGAAATGTAAATATGATGTGCACATCATAAAATGTCATTTTCTACTTCTTGTGTGTGCAGTTGGCCAAAGGACACACACAGATGTTATAAGAAGTATAGAAATTACATTCATTAGGGTATTAGTGTAGATTTTTCTAATTGTTAATATGTTTACACACAAAGGTTTGTATTGTCTACCTATTATGTGAAATATAGGCATGAATATACTTTAAAAAGATTAATACTGAAAATAATGTTACACTGTTGGCATGTTTTCATTTCTGTATTTGTAAAACTCAAGACATAGTTAGGTTGTATGTCTTGGTTTCCTAGTTAAGGTTGCATACATGAATCTGTGAATTTGTCATAATGTAATATTAAATAATGTTTGTACAGTATTTCAACATATCTTTATTGTAGTGAAATGGCTCTGTATGAACTTCTGATGTTGTGGGCAAATCTTTTTAGAATTTGCTGATGCAAAACCCAGTTCATAGTTACCTAAATGGTTAGTATAGTTGAAGTGATAATACAGCATTTTCTTTCCTACTCTTCACTGTAGCAGCTCTCAGTTTTTTAAAGTTTTATTATCTGAACAGTGTATTTTTGTTACAATGCTCATTTTATAAAACTGTTTACATTTTTATTTTTCATATATATATATATATATTATACCTGTGGAAAGTGAGATAGTGTATAATTTGTATATGTATAAAAATAGCATTCTATTATGAAGTTCTATCCAGTATACTAAGCTACTCATGCAGACACATAGGCATTGTGTGCAGCATACATGATGAAGGTGCCATATTCATAATCTTGCCATGTTGAATAGTGAAATGATAACTGCTTTCTTATTATAGTTTTGCGTACTGTGAAACATGTAATAAGTAGATAATAAAACCCACTTAATACATAATTATTACAGACAAAACACAAAGAGACAACAACACATACAAATATGAGTATGTACAGGGACAGTGAAGTAAACAAAAAAGTAGAAGTAGTAACAGAAAGAGTTCATAACCTAACTGATTGTCTTTATGCAGAGAAACGATTGCTCTGTTTCAAAGCTGCTACTTACCATATGTATGTGTATCTCATGATGTGACTTCACCCAAAGGAAAGGAGAGTGACTATAATGTATACAAATATGAGCATATACAGGGAAGGTAGAGTAATAAAAATAAAACTATGAGAAAGTGCTGATAACTCTAATGATTATCTTCATGCACAGAAAGGATTGCTCTCTTTCAAGCCTGTGTCTTCCGCTATATATATGTTTCATATGATATGACTTGACCCTAAGTCTACAAATATAGTACCTTTTCAATTTTTACTTCCTGACTGTTACTGAAGAAAACTATGTGGCTTAGATATGTCAGTAAAGGAAAAAAAAGGGGGAGCCAGCCATGTGATGTCATCAGTGATGTCATCAATGACATTTGTGATGTCATCTTTGATGTCCTGGGTGTTAGTGTTAGCAGTGCACGGTGGCGCGAGTTATGGTTGCTTATCTTACCATAACTGCCGAATTTCAGGGGTTTTTCGGTTTTACTTTGAAACATAACGTCCCTTTAACAAAGTTTTTTTACTGAATTTGATAGGTTTTTAGTAGAGCAACTTAACCATAACGTCCCTTTTAACAAAGTTTTTTCACTGAATTTCATAGGTTTTTAGTAGTGCAACTTAACCATAACGTCCCTTTTAACAAAGTTTTTTCACTGAATTTCATAGGTATTTAGTAGCGCAACTTAACCATAACGTCCCTTTAACACATTTTTTTACTGAATTTCATTGGTTTTTAGTAGCGCAACTTAACCATAACGTCCCTTTAACAAAGTTTTTTTACTGAATTGCATAGTTTTTTAGTAGCACAACTTAACAATAATAGCTTTGACTTTATGTACATGTAATATGGAACATACTGAACCCTTTCTACTGAATTTGACTGTCCGCGGACATGTTCGGACAACAGTACCAGCACCTAAAAACTCTGGGGGGGTATGTGTAATTGTTATATCATAACATAGGAACATTTAACAAATTCACAAAGCAGCACACATACAAAGTATATGTAGTAATACTTAAGAAATGTAACCCATATATGTAACACACTAACCATTCATTTAAATACAATGTGTTCTAAAATGGAATATACCAAAAGAAGATAAAGTGGCTTCCAACATAATTACCTCACAGACACTCCACAACTAACAGCAAGACCAGACGTATAGACTACTGATTTCATATTTTACCAGAAATAGTAAGTGCACTTCATTTTACTCATATATTTATAAACTTTCTATATTAGAAAAAAAAAAACATATTACTTTTTTGTTTTCTCACAGAAATGTGTAGTACTCTGGACTGGCTAGAGGACCATTTCCCACGAGACGAAATGTTAGAAGATAGTCCACCTAATGGTACACACTTTACTATATAAACCAATTAATAAATATTATTTTGTATGCATTCAAAATATACATTTTTTTTTTACAGACCGTACAAAAATTGCAACTTCCAAAGAAAAAGAAGCGGTGGATAACACTCTTGAACACATTACCCACAAAATGGACCAACTTATGGCAAATTTTACGGATTTAAAGAACTTTGTGGAAGATCACCTAAACAACCAACAACATACCATTATCCCACCTGTACTTGTCCCCCCTCACCATATCGCATTCATTTAACCCCAACTCTCTCCATGGACCACAACGTTTTGATGAGATTTCCATCCCTTCTTCACCTGATCCCACTTATATTTAAAACCCTAATTCTCCTGCTTTTGTTTACGTTTCTGCCCCACCTTCTCAGTCATAAATTGTTTATATTTGTTAAATAAAGTTACTTTTTTATATTGTGTTGTAATTACTTTCAGTTCTTTGTGGTAAAACCAATTTAGGTGTCCACGGAGAGCGCGGTTGTTCGGAAATGTTCATAAATAAACGAAAATGTAAGTATCCTGAGGACACTTTGAGGGTAATTCATAGAATTTCGCAGAAAAGTGTCGCAAGCGGCTGGCGCAGAGTATCCGCGTGCGATTGTCTGCACCAGGCACGTGCGCTAAAACCGATTTCCGCGCACAGCGTATTCATGGATTTTAGGCTCCCAAACCAGCCGTGGCGCAGAGTATCGCAGCGACCCTGCAGCAGCGCCAGTAACGCCCCCAAGAACGCCCTCGCGCAAGGAAAAGCCATCAAAATCGCTAAATCATCGCAAAGGGCTGCGCTAACCCTGGACCAGTTTACAGGGCTGCCAAACAAGGAACGCAAAGCGGGTAACGTGCATATCAGGGGTACGCGTGAAGTTATACACGCGATTAGCCAGGGTACGTGTATTACAGGGGTGCGCGGGAACTTTTACACGCGATTTCAGCAGGGTACGTGTATTTCAGGGGTGCGCGGGAAGTTCCACACGCGAATAGGCAGGGCGCGTGTATTTCAGGGGTGCGCGGGAAGTTCCACACGCAAATAGCCTGGGCGCGTGTATTTCAGGGGTACGCGGGAATTATCACACGCGATTTGGCTTGGTACGTGTATTACAGGGGTACACGGGAAGTTTTACACGTGATTCGGCTGGGTACGTGTATTACAGGGGTGCGCGGGAACTTTTACACGCGATTTCAGCAGGGTACGTGTATTTCAGGGGTGCGCGGGAAGTTCCACACGCGAATAGGCAGGGCGCGTGTATTTCAGGGGTGCGCGGGAAGTTCCACACGCAAATAGCCTGGGCGCGTGTATTTCAGGGGTACGCGGGAATTATCACACGCGATTTGGCTTGGTACGTGTATTACAGGGGTACACGGGAAGTTTTACACGTGATTCGGCTGGGTACGTGTATTACAGGGGTGCGCGGGAATTCTCACATGCGATTTGGCCAGGTACATGTATTACAGGGGTGCGCGGGAATTATCACACGCGATTTGGCTTGGTACGTGTATTACAGGGGTGCGTGGGAAGTTACACACGCGATTAGGCTGGGTGGGTCCTCACAGGTGTTCCCTGTACACCCTCGACGGCCCCTGCAGGCAGCCCACAAAACAGGGGACTACCCTGCACACCTGCTCATGTCCCCCTGAACCCCCACCCCCCAGCAGTGCAGGGGCAGCCTCCACCAGGCCCCCACCCATGTCTCCCACCACCCCCACCCCCCAGCAGTGCAGGGGCACCCTACACCAGGCCCCCACTCATGTCTCCCACCACCCCCACCCCCCAGCATCCAGGGGCACTCTCCACCAGGCCCCCACTCATGTCTCCCACCACCCCCACCCCCCAGCAGTGCAGGGGCACCCTCCAGCAGGCCCCCACTCATGTCTCCCACCACCCCCACCCCCCAGCAGTGCAGGGGCAGCCTCCACCAGGCCCCCACTCATGTCTACCACCACCCCCACCCCCCAGCCACCAGGGGCACCCTCCACCAGGCCCCCACCCATGTCTCCCACCAC
Organism: Ambystoma mexicanum; assembly: GCF_040938575.1. NCBI lineage: Eukaryota > Metazoa > Chordata > Amphibia > Caudata > Ambystomatidae > Ambystoma > Ambystoma mexicanum. The sequence goes on along the minus strand of NC_090935.1, from coordinate 695,203,971 downwards.
CCCCACCCCCCAGCCACCATGGGCACCCTCCACCAGGCCCCCACCCATGTCTCCCACCACCCCCAGCCACCATGGGCACCCTCCACCAGGCCCCCACCCATGTCTCCCACCACCCCCACCCCCCAGCAGTGCAGGGGCAGCCTCCACCAGGCCCCCACTCATGTCCCCTATCACCCCCACCCCCCCGCCACCAGGGGCAGCCTCCACCAGGCCACCACCCATGTCTCCCACCACCCCCAACCCCCAGCCACCAGGGGCACCATCCACCAGGCCCCCACCCATGTCTCCCACCACCCCCACCCCCCAGCCACCAGGGGCACCCTCCACCAGGTCCCCACCCATGTCTCCCACCACCCCCACCCCCCAGCCACCATGGGTGTTAGGAAGAATTCTCTGTTTAGGCTGAATTTCCTAACCTAGTGAGTCCCCCAGCAGCTTTGCTGGATTTCTGGAGTTTGTTTTTCCCATCCTGCCAAGAGTGTGACCCTTTTCCTCTCACTCTTGGACATGAATGTGTGTAATTCCTTTGAGAGGTCAATGTGTTCGATGGGCTATGGGGTCTTTTACTCCATAGGGTCTCATAAGTTTTTCTATGTGTGTCACTCTGCACCCTACGTGTCGTGACACGGGGGCGCCCTAGCGGGTCCCCCCACCATAGACTCCATACCCGGGGACTGACTACTGTCTCCCCGGGCATGTAAAGTCACCATTGGCTTTACTAGACCTAAATTTACTAACAGAACTAGTACCAACCATCTTATTGTGGACGTGCTAGTAGGGGTAATACGATTACTCCTGGATCTGTTACTCGAGGGGGCACTGTCCCGTCCCTCCTCGTCGAGTTTTGGCTGGTGGCAGTGGAAACTACTTGTTATGTTCGACCCCGAGCATAACCCTATGGGATTCGTCCCATTGTTGAAGATTGATACTGTTTTTCGTTAATCTCCAACGTACCACCGATCTACTTATCTTAAATAGGTTTATCGAGTGGTATTTTCTGCCAGAACTCGGGTTGTAAAATGGCGTCTGTGTTTTTCTCTGTGACTCCTAAACCAAAGGTTGAGCCCTTTGTTCCACTTTTGGCGGGCCTCTGGACAGAGACCCGCGAAGGTGGCGCCATTCTGTCTGGGTTACCTCAGGGGTGTGGGAGGGGGTTTAGACACCCTGGACCGAGTTGCCTTGCCAACTCAGGTCGCACTCTGAAGTGATTGGCCCAGGTGGTGAGCCTTCCCGCTCACCACTTAGCATGTGTTGATTGACAAGCTAGGCTGAATGAATGGGGGACGTCTGCATAAAAGCAGGGCCTTTGGGACTGGATCTTCAGGAAGTCGCCACTGGACCTAAAGAATCCGATGAGGGTAACGTTGACTCGACCTGTACGACGACACCTCCGGTGGAGCCCTGCGGAATCGTCTCACAATCTCCCGACGACAGAAGAGATCTCCCTGCCGGAGAGGCTCTTTCCCTGGCTGGTGGGAACAACCAGTCTTCTTCTTCTTTGTGCTTTTTGGTCGCCCAGGACGCAGTGGTCGAATTGCCCGTGCAGAGCACCCGGCAACCGGATAGCCACTACTCCTGCACCGTGATCGAAAGGTGGTGCCTTGTGACGAAGCACTCCGCGGCTGGTTTCTTCCCTGCTGGTGCACCGGACATCTTCTCTTCGACGACGAGAGCATCTCTTCTCTTGGCCAAGACCCGTCGTGCATCCACCACCAGGAACAACTGCCCCCGTCGGAGCTGTCTTCCACAACAAGGTACCGTAACCGCCTGGCTTCCCTTTTCGATCGGTTCGTGTGAGGTATCTGATTCCTCTCCGTTCCGTTGGGTTGCCTCCAAGCTTTATTCACTCTTTGTTCTGAACTGGTTCCACCTGTCGCTAACCAATTTGCTAAACGAGACTTGAATGCATCACCCGTAGAGACTTTCCAGGACATCGTGCCTTGCCTCTCACCGAGTGGGCCTGGCCGCCGAACTGTATGATCTAGTGTGATTAATGCTTTCTTGCCGTGCATTTTTACCCGCTTCAGTGCGAACCGTGTTGACTTCGTTACCTGCCTTTCTCTTCTCTCCCTTCCTCACTAAATATTCGAGTGTCATCTGGGTTGAGGTATACACCTCTGTCTGAAAATAAGTGGTGCCGTAGAACCTAGAGTTGTCGATAGTGTGTTTCGGGGGATTGAGCTTATTCCATTCTGCAGAGTAATTGTATTTTGAATTATTTGCCGTGGTTTGCTTTAGTATTTTTCATAGACGTGCTGTTATCAATAAATAACTTAGTACCTTTATACTAAAGCCTGGTTGCGTGTTTACTCGTTTTGCTGCAGAGAATTACCCTATCTTGTATGCTCCCTATACTGACCAACTTTTCTTGAGAGAAGTCTGACTGCTCAGCCACAGCTACCAATTGAATCTGTGTGGTACAGACTGCTACCAAGTGGGTTCATCGCAACACCTGTAGTCCTAAATCTTTTGCAGTGGTCCCAGAGGGAACTGCACAGGTTTCCGCCTAACAATGGGCACCCTCCACCAGGCCCCCACCCATGTCTCCCACCACCCCCACCCCCCAGCCACCATGGGCACCCTCCACCAGGCCCCCACCCATGTCTCCCACCACCCCCACCCCCCAGCAGTGCAGGGGCAGCCTCCACCAGGCCCCCACTCATGTCCCCTATCACCCCCACCCCCCCGCCACCTGGGGCAGCCTCCACCAGGCCCCCACCCATGTCTCCCACCACCCCCACCCCCCAGCCACCAGGGGCACCCTCCACCAGGCCCCCACCCATGTCTCCCACCACCCCCACCCCCCAGCCACCAGGGGCACCCTCCACCAGGCCCCCACCCATGTCTCCCACCACCCCCACCCCCCAGCCACCAGGGGCACCCTCCACCAGGCCCCCACTCATGTCTCCCACCACCCCCACCCCCCCAGCCACCATGGGCACCCTCCACCAGGCCCCCACCCATGTCTCCCACCACCCCCATCCCCCAGCCACCATGGCCACCCTCCACCAGGCCCCCACCCATGTCTCACACCACCCCCACCCCCCAGCAGTGCAGGGGCAGCCTCCACCAGGCCCCCACTCATGTCCCCTATCACCCCCACCCCCCCGCCACCAGGGGCAGCCTCCACCAGGCCCCCACCCATGTCTCCCACCACCCCCACCCCCCAGCCACCAGGGGCACCCTCCACCAGGCCCCCACCCATGTCTCCCACCACCCCCACCCCCCAGCCACCAGGGGCACCCTCCACCAGGCCCCCACTCATGTCTCCCACCACCCCCACCCCCCAGCAGTGCAGGGGCAGCCTCCACCAGGCCCCCACTCATGTCTACCACCACCCCCACCCCCCAGCAGTGCAGGGGCACCCTCCACCAGGCCCCCACTCATGTCCCCTATCACCCCCACCCCCCCGCCACCAGGGGCACCCTCCACCAGGCCCCCATCTATGTGTCCCACCACCCCACCCCCCAGCAGTGCAGGGGCAGCCTCCACCAGGCCCCCACCCATGTCTCCCACCACCCCCACCCCCCAGCCACCAGGGGCACCCTCCACCAGGCCCCCACTCATGTCTCCCACCACCCCCACCCCCCAGCAGTGCAGGGGCAGCCCCCACCAGGCCCCCACTCATGTCTCCCACCACCCCCACCCCCTAGCCACCATGGGCACCCTCCACCAGGCCCCCACCCATGTCTCCCACCACCCCCACCCCCCAGCAGTGCAGGGGCAGCCTCCACCAGGCCCCCACTCATGTCCCCTATCCCCCCACCCCCCCGCCACCAGGGGCACCCTCCACCAGGCCCCCATCCATGTGTCCCACCACCCACACCCCCCAGCAGTGCAGGGGCACCCTCCAACAGGCCCCCACTCATGTCTCCCACCACCCCCACCCCCCAGCAGTGCAGGGGCAGCCCCCACCAGGCCCCCACTCATGTCTCCCACCACCCCCACCCCCCAGCCACCAGGGGCACCCTCCACCAGGCCCCCACTCATGTCTCCCACCACCCCCACCCCCCAGCAGTGCAGGGGCAGCCCCCACCAGGCCCCCACTCATGTCTCCCACCACCCCCACCCCCCAGCACCATGGGCACCCTCCACCAGGCCCCCACCCATGTCTCCCACCACCCCCACCCCCCAGCCACCATGGGCACCCTCCACCAGGCCCCCACCCATGTCTCCCACCACCCCCACCCCCCAGCAGTGCAGGGGCAGCCTCCACCAGGCCCCCACTCATGTCCCCTATCACCCCCACCCCCCCGCCACCAGGGGCAGCCTCCACCCGGCCCCCACCCATGTCTCCCACCACCCCCACCCCCCAGCCACCATGGGCACCCTCCACCAGGCCCCCACCCATGTCTCCCACCACCCCCACCCCCCAGCAGTGCAGGGGCAGCCTCCACCAGGCCCCCACTCATGTCCCCTATCACCCCCACCCCCCCGCCACCAGGGGCAGCCTCCACCAGGCCCCCACCCATGTCTCCCGCCACCCCCACCCCCCAGCCACCAGGGGCACCCTCCACCAGGCCCCAACCCATGTCTCCCACCACCCCCACCCCCCAGCCACCAGGGGCACCCTCCACCAGGCCCCCACCCATGTCTCCCACCACCCCCACCCCCCAGCCACCAGGGGCACCCTCCACCAGGCCCCCACTCATGTCTCCCACCACCCCCACCCCCCAGCCACCATGGGCACCCTCCACCAGGCCCCCACCCATGTCTCCCACCACCCCCACCCCCCAGCCACCATGGGCACCCTCCACCAGGCCCCCACCCATGTCTCCCACCACCCCACCCCCCAGCAGTGCAGGGACAGCCTCCACCAGGCCCCCACTCATGTCCCCTATCACCCCCACCCCCGCACCACCAGGGGCACCCTCCACCAGGCCCCCATCCATGTCTCCCACCACCCCCACCCCCCAGCAGTGCAGGGGCAGCCTCCACCAGGCCCCCACTCATGTCCCCTATCACCCCCACCCCCCCGCCACCAGGGGCAGCCTCCACCAGGCCCACACCCATGTCTCCCACCACCCCCACCCCCCCAGTCACCGGGGGCACCCTCCACCAGGCCCCCACTCATGTCTCCCACCACCCCCACCCCCCACCATCCAGGGGCACCCTCCACCAGGCCCCCACTCATGTCTCCCACCACCCCCACCCCCCAGCAGTGCAGGGGCAGCCCCCACCAGGCCCCCACTCATGTCTCCCACCACCCCCACTCCCCCAGCCACCAGGGGCACCCTCCACCAGGCCCCCACCCATGTCTCCCACCATCCCCACCCCCCAGTCACCAGGGGCTCCCTCCACCAGGCCCCCACTCATGTCTCCCAGCGTGCTACGTGTATTTCAGGGGTGCGCGGGAAGTTCCACACGCGAATAGCCTGTGCGCGTGTATTTCAGGGGTGCGCGGGAAGTTCCACACGCGAATAGCCTGGGCGCGTGTATTTCAGGGGTGCGCGGGAAGTTCCACACGCGAATAGCCTGGGCTGGTGTATTTCAGGGGTGCGCAGGAAGTTCCACACGCGAATAGCCTGGGCGCGTGTATTTCAGGGGTGCGCGGGAAGTTCCACACGCAAATAGCCTGGGCGCGTGTATTTCATGGGTACGCGGGAATTATCACACGCGATTTGGCTGGGTACGTGTATTACAGGGGTACACGGGAAGTTTTACACGCGATTCGGCTGGGTACGTGTATTACAGGGGTGCGCGGGAATTCTCACATGCGATTTGGCCAGGTACGTGTATTACAGGGGTGCGCGGGAATTATCACACGCGATTTGGCTTGGTACGTGTATTACAGGGGTGCGTGGGAAGTTACACACGCGATTAGGCTGGGTGGGTCCTCACAGGTGTTCCCTGTACACCCTCGACGGCCCCTGCAGGCAGCCCACAAAACAGGGGACTACCCTGCACACCTGCTCATGTCCCCCTGCACCCCCTCCCGAAAGCAGTGCTTGGGCAGCCTCCACCAGGCCCCCACCCATGTCTCCCACCACCCCCACCCCCCAGCAGTGCAGGGGCACCCTACACCAGGCCCCCACTCATGTCTCCCACCACCCCCACCCCCCAGCAGTGCAGGGGCACCCTACACCAGGCCCCCACTCATGTCTCCCACCACCCCCACCCCCCAGCATCCAGGGGCACTCTCCACCAGGCCCCCACTCATGTCTCCCACCACCCCCACCCCCCAGCAGTGCAGGGGCAGCCCCCACCAGGCCCCCACTCATGTCTCCCACCACCCCCACTCCCCCAGCCACCAGGGGCACCCTCCACCAGGCCCCCACCCATGTCTCCCACCATCCCCACCCCCCAGTCACCAGGGGCTCCCTCCACCAGGCCCCCACTCATGTCTCCCAGCGTGCTACGTGTATTTCAGGGGTGCGCGGGAAGTTCCACACGCGAATAGCCTGTGCGCGTGTATTTCAGGGGTGCGCGGGAAGTTCCACACGCGAATAGCCTGGGCGCGTGTATTTCAGGGGTGCGCGGGAAGTTCCACACGCGAATAGCCTGGGCTGGTGTATTTCAGGGGTGCGCAGGAAGTTCCACACGCGAATAGCCTGGGCGCGTGTATTTCAGGGGTGCGCGGGAAGTTCCACACGCAAATAGCCTGGGCGCGTGTATTTCATGGGTACGCGGGAATTATCACACGCGATTTGGCTGGGTACGTGTATTACAGGGGTACACGGGAAGTTTTACACGCGATTCGGCTGGGTACGTGTATTACAGGGGTGCGCGGGAATTCTCACATGCGATTTGGCCAGGTACGTGTATTACAGGGGTGCGCGGGAATTATCACACGCGATTTGGCTTGGTACGTGTATTACAGGGGTGCGTGGGAAGTTACACACGCGATTAGGCTGGGTGGGTCCTCACAGGTGTTCCCTGTACACCCTCGACGGCCCCTGCAGGCAGCCCACAAAACAGGGGACTACCCTGCACACCTGCTCATGTCCCCCTGCACCCCCTCCCGAAAGCAGTGCAGGGGCAGCCTCCACCAGGCCCCCACCCATGTCTCCCACCACCCCCACCCCCCAGCAGTGCAGGGGCACCCTACACCAGGCCCCCACTCATGTCTCCCACCACCCCCACCCCCCAGCATCCAGGGGCACTCTCCACAAGGCCCCCACTCATGTCTCCCACCACCCCCACCCCCCAGCAGTGCAGGGGTACCCTCCAGCAGGCCCCCACTCATGTCTCCCACCACCCCCACCCCCCAGCAGTGCAGGGGCAGCCTCCACCAGGCCCCCACTCATGTCTACCACCACCCCCACCCCCCAGCCACCAGGGGCACACTCCACCAGGCCCCCACCCATGTCTCCCACCACCCCCACCCCCCAGCCACCATGGGCACCCTCCACCAGGCCCCCACCCATGTCTCCCACCACCCCCACCCCCCAGCCACCATGGGCACCCTCCACCAGGCCCCCACCCATGTCTCCCACCACCCCCACCCCCCAGCAGTGCAGGGGCAGCCTCCACCAGGCCCCCACTCATGTCCCCTATCACCCCCACCCCCCCGCCACCAGGGGCAGCCTCCACCAGGCCCCCACCCATGTCTCCCACCACCCCCAACCCCCAGCCACCAGGGGCACCCTCCACCAGGCCCCCACCCATGTCTCCCACCACCCCCACCCCCCAGCCACCAGGGGCACCCTCCACCAGGCCCCCCCCATGTCTCCCACCACCCCCACCCCCCAGCCACCATGGGCACCCTCCACCAGGCCCCCACCCATGTCTCCCACCACCCCCACCCCCCAGCCACCATGGGCACCCTCCACCAGGCCCCCACCCATGTCTCCCACCACCCCCACCCCACAGCAGTGCAGGGGCAGCCTCCACCAGGCCCCCACTCATGTCCCCTATCACCCCCACCCCCCCGCCACCAGGGGCAGCCTCCACCAGGCCCCCACCCATGTCTCCCACCACCCCCACCCCCCAGCCACCAGGGGCACCCTCCACCAGGCCCCCACCCATGTCTCCCACCACCCCCACCCCCCAGCCACCAGGGGCACCCTCCACCATGCCCCCACCCATGTCTCCCACCACCCCCACCCCCCAGCCACCAGGGGCACCCTCCACCAGGCCCCCACTCATGTCTCCCACCACCCCCACCCCCCAGCCACCATGGGCACCCTCCACCAGGCCCCCACCCATGTCTCCCACCACCCCCACCCCCCAGCCACCATGGCCACCCTCCACCAGGCCCCCACCCATGTCTCACATCACCCCCACCCCCCAGCAGTGCAGGGGCAGCCTCCACCAGGCCCCCACTCATGTCCCCTATCACCCCCACCCCCCCCCGCCACCAGGGGCAGCCTCCACCAGGCCCCCACCCATGTCTCCCACCACCCCCACCCCCCAGCCACCAGGGGCACCCTCCACCAGGCCCCCACCCATGTCTCCCACCACCCCCACCCCCCAGCCACCAGGGGCACCCTCCACCAGGCCCCCACCCATGTCTCCCACCACCCCCACCCCCCAGCCACCAGGGGCACCCTCCACCAGGCCCCCACTCATGTCTCCCACCACCCCCACCCCCCAGCAGTGCAGGGGCAGCCTCCACCAGGCCCCCACTCATGTCTACCACCACCCCCACCCCCAGCAGTGCAGGGGCACCCTCCACCAGGCCCCCACTCATGTCCCCTATCACCCCCACCCCCCCGCCACCAGGGGCACCCTCCACCAGGCCCCCATCCATGTGTCCCACCACCCCCACCCCCCAGCAGTGCAGGGGCAGCCTCCACCAGGCCCCCACCCATGTCTCCCACCACCCCCACGCCCCAGCCACCAGGGGCACCCTCCACCAGGCCCCCACTCATGTCTCCCACCACCCCCACCCCCCAGCAGTGCAGGGGCAGCCCCCACCAGGCCCCCACTCATGTCTCCCACCACCCCCACCCCCCAGCCACCATGGGCACCCTTCACCAGGCCCCCACCCATGTCTCCCACCACCCCCACCCCCCAGCAGTGCAGGGGCAGCCTCCACCAGGCCCCCACTCATGTCCCCTATCACCCCCCCGCCACCAGGGGCACCCTCCACCAGGCCCCCATCCATGTGTCCCACCACCCCCACCCCCCAGCAGTGCAGGGGCAGCCTCCACCAGGCCCCCACCCATGTCTCCCACCACCCCCACCCCCCAGCCACCAGGGGCACCCTCCACCAGGCCCCCACTCATGTCTCCCACCACCCCCACCCCCCACCATCCAGGGGCACCCTCCACCAGGCCCCCACTCATGTCTCCCACCACCCCCACCCCCCAGCAGTGCAGGGGCAGCCCCCACCAGGCCCCCACTCATGTCTCCCACCACCCCCACCCCCCCAGCCACCAGGGGCACCCTCCACCAGGCCCCCACTCATGTCTCCCACCACCCCCACCCCCCAGCAGTGCAGGGGCAGCCCCCACCAGGCCCCCACTCATGTCTCCCACCACCCCCACCCCCCAGCACCATGGGCACCCTCCACCAGGCCCCCACCAGTGTCTCCCACCACCCCCACCCCCCAGCCACCATGGGCACCCTTCACCAGGCCCCCACCCATGTCTCCCACCACCCCCACCCCCCAGCAGTGCAGGGGCAGCCTCCACCAGGCCCCCACTCATGTCCCCTATCACCCCCACCCCCCGCCACCAGGGGCAGCCTCCACCATGCCCCCACCCATGTCTCCCACCACCCCCACCCCCCAGCCACCATGGGCACCCTCCACCAGGCCCCCACCCATGTCTCCCACCACCCCCACCCCCCAGCAGTGCAGGGGCAGCCTCCACCAGGCCCCCACTCATGTCCCCTATCGCCCCCACCCCCCGCCACCAGGGGCAGCCTCCACCAGGACCCCACCCATGTCTCCCACCACCCCCACCGCCCAGCCACCAGGGGCACCCTCCACCAGGCCCCCACCCATGTCTCCCACCACCCCCACCCCCCAGCCACCAGGGGCACCCTCCACCAGGCCCCCACCCATGTCTCCCACCACCCCCACCCCCCTGCCACCAGGGGCACCCTCCACCAGGCCCCCACTCATGTCTCCCACCACCCCCACCCCCCAGCCACCAGGGGCACCCTCCACCAGGCCCCCACTCATGTCTCCCACCACCCCCACCCCCCAGCCACCATGGGCACCCTCCACCAGGCCCCCACCCATGTCTCCCACCACCCCCACCCCCCAGCCACCATGGGCACCCTCCACCAGGCCCCCACCCATGTCTCCCACCACCCCACCCCCCAGCAGTGCAGGGGCAGCCTCCACCAGGCCCCCACTCATGTCCCCTATGACCCCCACCCCCCCGCCACCAGGGGCACCCTCCACCAGGCCCCCATCCATGTCTCCCACCACCCCCACTCCCCAGCAGTGCAGGGGCAGCCTCCACCAGGCCCCCACTCATGTCCCCTATCACCCCCACCCCCCCGCCACCAGGGGCAGCCTCCACCAGGCCCACACCCATGTCTCCCACCACCCCCACCCCCCCAGTCACCGGGGGCACCCTCCACCAGGCCCCCACTCATGTCTCCCACCACCCCCACCCCCCACCATCCAGGGGCACCCTCCACCAGGCCCCCACTCATGTCTCCCACCACCCCCACCCCCCAGCAGTGCAGTGGCAGCCCCCACCAGGCCCCCACTCATGTCTCCCACCACCACCACCCCCCAGCCACCAGGGGCACCCTCCACCAGGCCCCCACCCATGTCTCCCACCACCCCCACCCCCCAGTCACTAGGGGCACCCTCCACCAGGCCCCCACTCATGTCTCCCAGCGTGCTACGTGTATTTCAGGGGTGCGCGGGAAGTTCCACACGCGAATAGCCTGGGCGCGTGTATTTCAGGGGTGCGCGGGAAGTTCCACACGCGAATAGCCTGGGCGCGTGTATTTCAGGGGTGCGCGGGAAGTTCCACACGCGAATAACCTGGGCGCGTGTATTTCAGGGGTGCGCGGGAAGTTCCACACGCGAATAGCCTGGGCGCGTGTATTTCAGGGGTGCGCGGGAAGTTCCACACGCGAATAGCCTGGGCGCGTGTATTTCAGGGGTGCGCGGGAAGTTCCACACGCGAATAGCCTGGGCGCGTGTATTTAAGGGGTGCGCGGGAAGTTCCACACGCGAATAGCCTGAGCGCGTGTATTTCAGGGGTGCGCGGGAATTATCACACGCGATTTGGCTGGGTACGTGTATTACAGGGGTACACGGGAAGTTTTACACGCGATTCGGCTGGGTACGTGTATTACAGGGGTGAGCGGGAATTATCACACGCGATTTGGCTTGGTACGTGTATTACAGGGGTGTGCGGGAAGTTCCACACGCGATTAGGCTGGGTGGGTCCTCACAGGTGTTCCCTGTACACCCTCGACGGCCCCTGCAGGCAGCCCACAAAACAGGGGACTACCCTGCACACCTGCTCATGTCCCCCTGCACCCCCACCCCCAGCAGTGCAGGGGCACCCTCCACCAGGCCCCCACTCATGTCTACCACCACCCCCACCCCCCAGCAGTGCAGGGGCAGCAGGCAGTCAGGCAGCAGCAGATGGCAGGTGGGAGCGTGCTCGGGGCTCTGGGGGGGCAGTAGTTCGGCCCTCCGGGCAGGAGCGTGGTATTCCGTGTGCTTACGCGTGGCCAGCTTGGTACGGAGTGATTTGGCACGTGAAAATCCTGCACGTCAGCGTGAAAACCGAGGAAAGGCCCTTAGCGCGTAAGCGCGTCAGCACGCATACGCGATTCTATTGGACCAAAGGCCCTCAGCGCGTAAGCGCGTCTGTGACGTGACCCGCACGGGTGTTTCCCACACAGCACGTGATGACAGAGCACACGTGGAAAGACTGCACGTCAGAGTGTAATCGCGTGTGATTGGTGGAAATGGCCCTACACGCAGAAGTGACAAAGCGTGTAATTGGTGGAAATGGGCCTAGCGCATACACGCCGCGTAAGTGACGCTGGACGTGTGGGCCTGTATAAAAGGTACGTGTAGAACACCATTTCCTTGTACGTGCTTTTCGTGGAGAGCGAGTGGGTGAATTCTGTACTTCACACGCGATTTACTTCATGGCGTTTCAAGTTCGTATTCCCTGTTACCTCTGACAGCTCTTTCTCTTTTTTCTCTTTTACTGGTTTACCTGGGCCTGTTGCCTCAAACAGTGTTCCCTTCTACTGTTGTCCTGTCTCCTCAGACAGCGTACAAATCTTCTTTTGGCGGGGGTGTTGCCAACCAAACGCGCTCCTTTTTCACGCTCTTTTACCTGGCAGACGGTGAGTCACGCACGTATCTAACATCTGTGCTTGCCCCGTGTGTAGCCTACCCCTTCAGAGGTCATTCTAGGCTGCGTGTGACACGCATACGTTCATTCTTGTGTTACTGGGTGCCACAGCGTAGTGCAGGTTTTTCTTTCTGCACACGTGGTCTAGGAGGGGTTGCGTGCACGTCATCTCCCTTTTTTGGGGCTCCTGTGCGTAGCGTGACCCGTCATCTTTCCCCAGGCGTTACAATCAGCCTTGCAAGAGCACTAGGGTACAATTACCATCTGGTACCCAACCCATTTGACCCCCAATTGCCCAGGACAATATTTTGCAGCCACTCCCATACGCACATTAACATCAGTGCCATGGCTGGGAGGCGAGGATTCCGTAAGGGTGGCAAAGGTGGAAGAGCCACAAGTGGTGGCCGTGGTGGATCCGGTAGGGGACGTGGTCGTTACTTGCAGAGTAAGCCTGTCCCCCCATGTGTGGAGGACCAGTCAAGGGCACCCATAATCCCCCCCCCCTCCTGTTGAGGCTGATGTGGCTGACACCATCCATGCTCAGCCCTTGTTGGACCAGCCCATTGTGGCACCAGACCTGGCTGTCTCCATGGCTGACTTCCAGGTCAGCAGGCCTATGACACGTGCGCTGGTGCACGTTGATGTCACCATGCCACGTGCATCTGGGGCAGCAAGGTCATCTGCTGCACCAAGTAGGCAGGGCGGAGAGGCTGCATGGGCAGCTGCGGCGCCATCCACCCCAGCCCTCACACACCCAGCCCGGACAGTGTCGGTCCTAGTCCATGCTGCTGACATTCCCCCTGACACCATCACACTAGAGCCAATGCCTGCACCAACTCCCATGCTGAGTGTGCAATCCCACACTCCTGATACAGAGTCCACCAGGGCTCCTGCCCCTAGTGTCCAGAGCGGCGCAGGACACTCAGGATCACCACCACCTTCCAAGCGGAAGAGGAAGAGTGCTCGTCCGGCACAGGCTGATGCCCCAGACACGGCTACACAGTCCGGCCCATCCATGAAGCCCAGCTTCACGGATGACGAACTGAATGCACTTGTCGAGTATGTGTCCGCACATGACAATGAGATGGTCATTGTTGCAGGATCCAAGACCACACCTGCACAACGCCAGGCACACTGGCAGACCGTTGCGGACATCGTAAGTGCCCTTGGAATCGTGAGGCGCACAGCCAATGATTGCTATAAGCGCTGGAATGACCTAAAGCGCAGGGCAAAGAGTAAGCTGGCCTCAAGTCATGCCGCAACTCTAGTGACTGGAGGTGTGTCTCCAGTAGTAGACATGGAACTCACTCCACATGAGTCAGTCGCTGGGACCTACATCACGGAGGAACAGATCCAAGGCGTGGGAGATCTGGCTGATTACGAGGCATTGTCCGGTGAGTGCACATGCATGTGTGTGTCATCCATGTGCATGGTGTGTGTGAGGGCTTCTGTTTGTGTGACAGGTGAGAGTGTGTGCGCCTGAGTCGTATGGGTCAGCCATGTGCTTCATGCAATACATCCTGCGCAGCTGCATTTGGCCATAGCAGTATCCCTTCTGCCAACAGTAGACATCTAGCCCAACTGCACGCCAGTTGCCCTTGAAGTGTCACCTTGCCACAACATTGTTGCTTGATTTTTCACTGTTCATTTAGTCAGATTGTTTGCATTCCACCACTATTACTAGGCATGTCGCAGTCCTCTAGTCACATGTCTGACATGGCTATGGTAAAGTGGAGTGACTTTGTTACCTGGATATCATTTGTACAAACATGTCCCTGTGCAATTGCACCATTTCGGACTGACAGCTCCAGGTGAAGAATCTGACCTGGTTGAATTAGAAAAGCTATTACATGCGGGAACTGGACTGAATGAATAGGTGCTGCCCTCCTCTCCATCTTCACTCAATAGCAATGGTACATGCCATCTGTATGATGGCATGTGTGTTTCACCTGCCAATCACAGGCCAATGTGTGATGCCACTGCCAGGCAGCATGCAGAAAATGTGTTCATCTTCCATCTTGGTGTCATCAGTGTGTGCCATTTGCCTGCCCTTCATACGCAGTGAGGGTGCATGCATGGGAGGGTTTTAGTCATGTGGGACATGTGTCAAACAAGTACTGGTTCTCTTGCTTCTCAGCCCTCATTGTGTGCCATGGTGCTAATGCCTGTTTCCATTTCTTTGTTTTTATGTCTTTGCAGGGGAAGACGCACCTGATACTGCTGGGGTTGTGGAGATGGTGCAGACCCAGGAGGGGTCCGAGGGTCGACCAACCACCAGTGAGGGACGTGGTGTGGTGGTGGGTGAGAACCCACAAGTGCTGCAGGTCCTGCTCTCAAGGGGTGTCTCTGGCTGCACCTCCCCCGAGCTGTACTCAGGTGTTGATTCGGATGAGACCTACGTGACGTCGCAGGTGAGTGTTCCAGGGAGGGATTCTGTTCTGTCTCACCCACCTGCACCAGGGTCAGAACCCTCAATGGGGATGTCAGTGTTGGCAGCTATGCCTTTGGTGGTTACGGATGCAGGGTCACACTCCGCGACATCTGATCCTGTTCCTGGGCCAGCAGATCAGAGGGGGAATGCAGTCCTGCAGCCTCAGGCAGTGCCGGCACAGCAAGGCGCAGTTCGCCTTGCCCCAGACAGGTGTGGTGCCCGCCGACGTGGTGGCCGTACGCCACCTGGCAATACCGCATGGGAGCAATCCATTTACGGTATGGCAACCCAACAGGCAGCATCATCCGAGATGATGGCTCAGGCAATGGATAGGGTGGCCACTTCCATTGTCCCCCCTGAAAGGCTGATGGAGCGACTAGAGCAGGCAACCGACTCCATCTGCCAGTCACACAGGGAGGATATGTTGGGGTCCAACAGGGAAAGGCGGGCCATTGAGTCCCAGGGCCACAGGGAAGCCCTGAGGCAGGAGCTCCTTCACCTCAGGACGACTCTTGTTGAGCTTGAGGCTTCAACACACCAAAGGACAGAACAGCAGCTGGAGCGTCTCACCCATACGCTCTCAGCTGAGATGCAGGCAACGAGGGCGGAGGTCCGGGCATCCCGTGAGTTGTTGCATGGGGACCTCCGCACACTCATCCTCCAGAACCAGACCTACCACACCCGCATGCTTGCAGCCATGGAGGAGCAGACTAGGGCCTTGCGTGGGCTGCCTCCCATAGTGCAACCACCTCCGGATGCAGCTGCACAGGGTGATAATAGCGACAGCAGTGATACTCCCACAATAGGGTAGCCGTGTGGGCCATGAGCCCATGGAGGTGTTTTTTTTCCCAGGATCCACGCAGGTGGGTTCTGGTGTGCATCCTGTCCTCGAACCTCCTGGGTGGCCTCCCCAACCCCCCCCGGGCTCTTCAATGGCCATTTTTGATTTTTGTTTATTTTTATTTTTATTTTTATTTATTTTATTCCCTATTTTTTTGGGACAATTTGTTGGCTTCCGTGGTTCCTGTGGGCATACGCGGCATTGTGTCTGGGCACATGCAGGCTTGTAATGTATTTGGTTCAGATGCTTGGGTTTGAGTCACACACACCCCTCCTGCTTCCCGTTGCCATGGGCTTGCAAAGGGTGTGCCCAAGTGACAGTGAATTACACAGTGACGTTGGACTCCCATGAGCTGTGTGGGCAGTCTGTAGTCAATACTGTGTATACATTCCTAGTGCATATTGCTGTTGTGTTGTACACTGCATGTTGCATTGATGTGTAACTCATCTTCTGTGTCTACCTCCCAATTTGCAGGTCCCTTCCTCATGTCTACACAAGGACCTCTAGTCTGGAGATGTGGTCCATGTTGGCAGCAGTGCACCTACAACTCTACATGGCGCCAACACTGCACAGTTGGTAGTGGTGGGAGTGCAGGCATTTCCAGGTGGTGAGACTACTAATATTTAACGTTAGTGATGTCATGTTAATGGTAGTACGTGCTCAAGTTTGTTGTTTTTTCCGGCATTACTGTGAGCATTTCAGGTGTTGCAAGTATCTAATAGGGACACTGTACATTGTGACACTAGTGTCATGTTGTGTGGATTACTTTGTTTACCTGCAAATAGCATGACATGGCACGGTGTGTGGTGTGGCGGTGCTGGGGTTGGGTTGGCTGACATGACA
Organism: Ambystoma mexicanum; assembly: GCF_040938575.1. Taxonomy (NCBI): domain Eukaryota; kingdom Metazoa; phylum Chordata; class Amphibia; order Caudata; family Ambystomatidae; genus Ambystoma; species Ambystoma mexicanum. Next base: position 695,187,623 of record NC_090935.1, on the reverse strand, counting down.
CTGTCCTCTTGTTGCATTTTGCAAGTGGGCATTCATTTTAGCTGCTTGAATGTGCAACTTCACAAAACTGCATTGGTGGTGTCTGTGTGGGTAGGGATGCACACATTGTGACACTTCCAGGTGAACAATCTCAGGCTGATATGGTTTTCACGGTTCTTTCTCCAGACATTCAGGGTCAGTGTCAGGTTGAGTCATCATTGATTGTCAGATGGAATGTGGCAGGGCAGTGTGCACTCCACAGGGGTGTGATTTCTATGTGAAGTAATTAGCCACTAGCTGTGTACGGGCTGCCTCCCCCCGTGCCCTTTCCCCTCCCATGCGCAGCGGCTGTGCATGTGGTTGGGGGTGGGGGGGCACCACCATGTCCACGGCCAGACCCCGGCGTGTTGCAACGTTGTGCAGGACACATGCTGCCACTATGATCCTGCACACTACTGGGGGAGCGTACAACAGATGCCCGCCAGAACGGTCAAGGGAGCAAAAGCGTGACTTCAGCACTCCGAATGTGCGCTCCACTATGCCCCGGGTTGTAATGTGGCCTGCGTTATATCTTACCTGGGGTGGCGTGGTGGGGTTCCGAATTGGCGTCATCATGTGGGGGCTGAGAGGGTAGGCACTGTCCCCTGTGGAGGTGGTGATTGGTATCATTGGTGGGGTTGTGACCTTGCTCAGTATCTGACATGCATGCATGTGCAGTGGCATTCATACTCACCAAGCAGCCATGTATGGCCATGCCGCCCAGCTTCTAGGTCCCGGCTTAGGGTGGACATTCGGTAAATGAAGCTGTCGTGGGTGGACCCGGGATAGTTGGCATATACTGAGGTGATGATTCCCTTGGCATTACATACTACCTGCACGTTGATGGAATGCCAGTGCTTGCGGTTCCTATAGATGTGCTCAGATGCCCTGGGGGGACGTAGAGCCACATGGGTGCAGTCGATGGCACCTAGCACTTTGGGGAATCGTGCCACAGCGTAGAAATCCAGGGCGGTAGCATGCCTTTCTGCAGGGGTTCTGGGCAGGTATATGTGCCTGCGGACTGATGGGCGTGCAGTGATGATGTTCAAGACCTGGTGTGGGCAGCGTGACTGGGTGGCCTGTGATACACCACCCACAATGGCACTTGTCCGCTGAAATGATCCAGTGGCTAAGAAGTGCAGTACATTGAGGACCTTCTCCAGGGGGCTGAGTGCTTGGGAGCACAGGGTGGGTGATGTGAGGTCATCCTCCCACTCACTCACCAGGTCCAGTATGATGTGTGGTGGAAACCTGTACCTCCCATGCACCTGGTCATCAGGCATCCCGAAAAGGCTGGTTCTGGGTGTGAATATTCTGGCCCTGACTATCCTCCTCCTCCTCCTCCTTTGGTAGGCCACGCCCACTGCTGCTAGGAACGGTATGTTCATCCTTGGTCTGAGCTTGATATTTTTTTAGCGCGCAAATTAATGCGTTGCGCGTGTTGTAGGCGAGCGTGTGACCCGCGCACCCCTGAAATCCAGTACCCAGTCCAATAGCGTGTGGAAATTCCCGCGCACACCGGGATACAGGTGCGCTGACGTACTTGCGTGTGTAAGTGTCCGCGCACACCTGATATATACGTACATAGGCCAATCGCGTGTACGCGCACTTTTGTCCAATTACACGCGATGACACCCTGACGTGCTGTCCAATTACACGCAATGAGACTCTGCCGTGCTGTCCAATTACACACGATGACACTCTGACGTGCAGTCTTTCCACGTGTGCTCTGTCATCACGTGCTGTGTGGGAAACACCCGTGCGGGTCACGTCACAGACGCGCTTACGCGCTGAGGGCCTTTGGTCCAATAGATTCGCGTATGCGTGCTGACGCACTTACGCGCTAAGGGCCTTTCCTCGGTTTTCACACTGACGTGCAGGATTTTCACATGCCAAATCACTCCGTACCAAGCTGGCCACGCGTAAGCACACGGAAGACCACGCTCCTGCCCAGAAGGCCGGACTACTGCCCCCCAGAGCCCCGAGCACGCTCCCACCTACCATCTGCTGCTGCCTGACTGCCTGCTGCCCACATGCACTGCCATTTGCTGCCTGCACATCAGCCAGGGGTGCTGTTGCTGTGACCACCCCTGCTGGAACCGAAGACTCCCGACTGGAATTCCATCGCTCCACAGCCCAGCCCCAGGACCCAGTTGCCCACCCACTCCTGCCTCTGGGGTTGTCATGTCGGGGCAAACACCATCTGTGACCACTGACAACCCCCGGCCAGAGAGGCAGAGGGGCACCAGCTTCAGTGCCACCCAAGTTGGTGTCCTAGTGGAGCAAGTCCTGGGGCAGTATGATGCCCTCTTCGGAAGTTCCCGCGGCGACAAGGAAGGACGGACTCGGATCTGGACTGACATCGTGACTGCCATCAACGCGGAGGGGGTGGCAGTCCGGGACTTACAACATGTCAGGAAGCGCTGGGAGGACTTCAGGTCCAGGACCCTGAACAAGGCCCGGCGCCTCTTGAAGGCAGCGGATGCCAAGGGGCGCCGGGGCCACTTGTCGGAAGAACAGATGGGGGTCCTGGAACGCATATCCCCAGCGCTCCACGTCCAGGTCCTAGAGAAGCAGACCCGTCTGGAGTCGAGCGGTGAGTGTACATGCATCCTGATTGTGAGCAGTGCGTGTGGTGATTATTCGGCATTGTGCCGGTTGCACATCTGTTAGTATGGGGTCGAGTATGGGTGGGAGTGTACAGGGCCGTGGGTCTGACACATGCAAGGGCTGTAATGTGTGAGACATGGATGGTGCTTGTGTGTGTGGGCTTGCATGGCAAATGCAGTTGTGCGTGCACACATGTTTGGATGAATGTGTATGTAAGTAGACATGTCCGTGATGTCAGGCATGTATGTTGTTTTCGGCTGCATGTATGAGCACTGTGTACATGTGCATGTGTGTGTATTTGTCAAGGGTGCAACAGTGATGCAACATGGATGAATGTGACAGCGGTATGTGGAAGCCTGATTGGCAGATGTGACATGGATGCCCGTCTGAACAGTGCAACACTTGGCAGAGGTGTAGACATGCATGCAAGTGTGGTGCTGTGTGTACATGTGTGGTGCACTTCCTGTGTTGCATGTGATGTCTGGCTCCCCTTTGGCTGCTGATGCTGTTGTATGTGCAGGGATGGTGGTGGCAGTTGCGATATGGCTGTGGTATGGCTCATGTGTGTGAGTTGCAATGACATGTGTGTTGGGGATTGTGATGACATGTCTGAGGTTTGCCAATGCCACTCATGTGCAACTGTCATGCCTGTATGTGTCCATTGTACAGTGCCCTGATGCCTGTGTTTTGTTTCTCCCTGTCTGCAGCGTCAACTGATGAAGAGGGCGGAGAAGGTGCTGTGGAGCACAGCGCCGGGTATCCGACCGCCAGCCGGAGACGCAAGGCCCGGCTCCCCTCCCGTGTTGTCATCTCGTCGGGGAGTGAGGAGTCCGGTGCCGCGTCCCAGGCCGCAGCTGCCGGGAGGAGGTCCAAGAGGCGGAGGTTGCAGTTGGACTCCTCGGCAGCAGAAGGGGCAGCTGGGACCCCACAGGGCCCAACAGGGGAAGATGGCACGGAGTCATCCAGGTTGGTGGGGGGTTTGGTGGAGGAGGGGGCCGTGCAAGCACCAGAGACGGGGTCTGGAGGTGGGGATCCCACTGGTGCTAGTGGTGCAGTGCAGGACCAGGGACAGGAGGCAGCACAGGCGGCCGCGGAGGTGCCTGTGTGCAATCCTGTCCCCGATCCTGTCCCTGCATCATCTTGCACCAGCAGGGATGCCTACGTCCAGACCCTTTTTCAGGCAGGGGATGAGCTGACGTCAACTGGCCTTCCTCTGCCTGCGGACGTGGCCATCCAGGTCCGGGTTGAGCCTGTCCTGGCTGGTGTGGCATTGCGTCAACGGGCCATGCGAGGTGACCTGCAGTCTTTTCATGGAGAGACTGCACGTCATCTCAAATGGCTCATTGACCATGTCAGCCTGCTGGGACAGGTCACCCAGGCCGGATTCCTCCATCTGATGGGGCTTGCTCCGACCCCCTCCTCAACTGGACCCCCTACGTGCCAGTCATCCTCTGTGCCATCTTCCCACCCATCAGTCACCTGGGTGCCCTGTGGAGCTGCCTCTGACGGTGCGGCCAGGCTGGTGGAGGAGGCATCCCTGCCACAGTCGGGAGTCGGAGGTCCAGAAGGGGTGGCCACATCAACAACTGCACCCCAGCCGGCGGAGAATGTGCAGGCAGCAGGAGGCAGTGCACGGGCAGAGGCAGAGCAGCAGCAGCAGCAACATGGTGGGAGACATGAAGGCTCGGGGCTTTCGGATCGGAGGGGCAGGCATCGGCCGGAGGGCAGGGGGACCCAGGACAGAGAGTGTCTTCCGTGTGGCAGCGGTTGGGCCACGCCTTAGGTGCGGAGCGGTGGCGGGCAGAAGAGGCGCGGCTCACAATGGTCAGGGCGGAGAACTCCATGCGGAGGGCCCTGAGGCGGGCCGAGTGCCTCGAGGCAATCCGCAGGGGGTTTGAGGAGGACACGGCGTCGTCCCTGTGGACCCTCGGGGCCATGGAACTGGACCGCCTCCGGGACATCGAACAGGTGTTCGATGATGCCCTGGCCCGGGACACCACGGAGTGAGCCGCTGGACTTGCCCGCCGCCTTTGTATATAGTTCTTTAGTTTTAGGTTTCCTTTCTTTCTTATTATGATTTGGAGTCGACGGACACTGCTCCACTTTTTGTATAAAGATTGATTTTTAGGTAGGTTTTTTAGTAGGTTTCCTTTGTTCAGTTGGGCTCATGGACCCTTGGTAGTTTTTTACATAGTTCTTTATTGCATGGAGATTTTTTAACTTTTGACTTTGGCCAAATATTTTTTGGATTCTGATTTGCAGTTTTGTGTTTTTATACGGGCATGCAGCTTTTTTTTCTCATTCACATTGTAGTTTGTTTTCTTTCTTTAGCATTCTTTATTTTTTTCAATACAATTTTGTTTCCATACTTCACTGTGTGGTATCATCTCATTGGTTTCATGCATGTCATGTTGTGTGTTTTCCCATTCAATTGCAACCATTGTGTGTGACGGACATGGGTTCATTAGCTTAATGAACATTGGGGGTGTAACATGTGATTTCCATTTCCATGTGGGTGAATGGATTACTTGGTAGGGCTTTTTGGCTGTGGAGGCTGTCCATTACGCACATGATTGGGGATTGTGAGGACCTGGTGGGGGCTGCCCATGGTGGCTGGGGGGTGGGGGTGGTGGTAGACATGAGTGGGGGCCTGGTGGAGGGTGCCCCTGGTGGCTGGGGGGTGGGGGTGGTGGAGACATGAGTGGGGGCCTGGTGGAGGGTGCCCCTGGTGGCTGGGGGGTGGGGGTGGTGGGAGACATGGGTGGGGGCCTGGTGGAGGGTGGCCCTGGTGGCTGGGGGTGGTGGGAGACATGGGTGGGGGCCTGGTGGAGGCTGCCCATGGTGGCGGGGGGTGGGGGTGATAAGGGACATGAGTGTGGGCCTGGTGGAGGCTGCCCCTGCACTGCTGGGGGGTGGGGGTGGTGGGAGACATGGGTGGGGGCCTGGTGGAGGGTGCCCATGGTGGCTGGGGGCTGGTGGGAGACATGGGTGGGGGCCTGGTGGAGGGTGACCCTAGATGCTGGGGGGTGGGGGTGATGGTAGACATGAGTGGGGGCCAGGTGGAGGCTGCCCCTGCACTGCTGGGGGGTGGGGGTGGTGGGAGACATGGGTGGGGGCCTGGTGGAGGGTGCCCATGGTGGTTGGGGGGTGGGGGTGGTGGTAGACATGAGTGGGGGCCTGGTGGGGGCTGCCCCTGCACTGCTGGGGGGTGGGGGTGGTGGGAGACATGAGTGGGGGCCTGGTGGAGGGTGCCCCTGGTGGCGGGGGGTGAGGGTGATAGGGGACATGAGTGGGGGCCTGGTGGAGGCTGCCCCTGCACTGCTGGGGGGTGGGGGTGGTGGGAGACATGGGTGGGGGCCTGGTGGAGGGTGCCCCTGGTGGCTGGGGGGTGGGGGTGGTGGGAGACATGAGTGGGGGCCTGGTGGAGGGTGCCCCTGCACTGCTGGGGGGTGGGGGTGGTGGTAGACATGAGTGGGGGCCTGGTGGAGGCTGCCCCTGCACTGCTGGGGGGTGGGGGTGGTGGGAGACATGAGTGGGGGCCTGGTGGAGGGTGCCCCTGGTGGCTGGGGGGTGGGGGTGGTGGGAGACATGGGTGGGGGCCTGGTGGAGGGTGCCCCTGGTGGCTGGGGGGTGGGGGTGGTGGGAGACATGGGTGGGGGCCTGGTGGAGGGAGCCCCTGGTGGCTGGGGGTGGTGGGAGACATGGGTGGGGGCCTGGTGGAGGCTGCCCATGGTGGCGGGGGGGTGGGGGTGATAGGGGACATGAGTGTGGGCCTGGTGGAGGCTGCCCCTGAACTGCTGGGGGTGGGGGTGGTGGGAGACATGGGTGGGAGACATGGGTGGGGGCCTGGTGGAGGGTGCCCCTGGTGGCGGGGGGGTGGGGTTGATAGGGGACATGAGTGGGGGCCTGGTGGAGGCTGCCCCTGCACTGCTGGGGGGTGGGGGTGGTGGGAGACATGGGTGGGGGCCTGGTGGAGGGTGCCCCTGGTGGCTGGGGGGTGGGGGTGGTGGGAGACATGAGTGGGGGCCTGGTGGAGGGTGCCCCTGCACTGCTGGGGGGTGGGGGTGGTGGTAGACATGAGTGGGGGCCTGGTGGAGGCTGCCCCTGCACTGCTGGGGGGTGGGGGTGGTGGGAGACATGCGTGGGGGCCTGGTGGAGGCTGCCCCTGGTGGCTGGGGGGTGGGGGTGGTGGGAGACATGAGTGGGGGCCTGGTGGAGGGTGCCCCTGGTGGCTGGGGGGTGGGGGTGGTGGGAGACATGGGTGGGGGCCTGGTGGAGGGTGCCCCTGGTGGCTGGGGGGTGGGGGTGGTGGGAAACATGGGTGGGGGCCTGGTGGAGGGTGCCCCTGGTGGCTGGGGGTGGTGGGAGACATGGGTGGGGGCCTGGTGGAGGCTGCCCCTGGTGGCGGGGGGGTGGGGGTGATAGGGGACATGAGTGTGGGCCTGGTGGAGGCTGCCCCTGCACTGCTGGGGGGTGGGGGTGGTGGGAGACATGGGTGGGGGCCTAGTGGAGGGTGCCCATGGTGGCTGAGGGGTGGGGGTGGTGGGAGACATGGGTGGGGGCCTGGTGGAGGGTGCCCCTGGTGGCGGGGGGGTGGGGGTGATAGGGGACATGAGTGGGGGCCTGGTGGAGGCTGCCCCTGCACTGCTGGGGGGTGGGGGTGGTGGGAGACATGGGTGGGGGCCTGGTGAAGGGTGCCCCTGGTGGCTGGGGGGTGGGGGTGGTGGGAGACATGAGTGGGGGCCTGGTGGAGGCTGCCCATGGTGGCAGGGGGGTGGGGGTGGTGGGAGACATGAGTGGGGGCCTGGTGGAGGGTGACCCTGGATGCTGGGGGGTGGGGGTGATGGTAGACATGAGTGGGGGCCTGGTGGAGGCTGCCCCTGCACTGCTGGGGGGTGGGGGTGGTGGGAGACATGAGTGGGGGCCTGGGGGAGGGTGACCCTGGATGCTGGGGGGTGGGGGTGGTGGGAGACATGAGTGGGGGCCTGGTGGAGGGTGACCCTGGATGCTGGGGGGTGGGGGTGGTGGGAGACATGAGTGGGGGCCTGGTGGAGGCTGCCCATGGTGGCAGGGGGTGGGGGTGGTGGGAGACATGCATTGTTGATCAGTAGTGCAAGGTGACATGTGGGTTGGCTGGGGGGCATGCCCATGGTGGATGGGCTGCCTGCGGGACATGAGCATGGGTTCAGGGTAGTCCCCCGTGGTGTGGGCTGCTTGCAGGGTCCGTGGAGGTTGTGGAGCGTACACCTGGGAGGGCCCACACGGCCAATTCACGTGTGGTACTCCCCAGAACCCCTGAAATACACGTACCCTGATGAAATCGCGTGTGGAACTTCCCGCGCACCCCTGAAATACACGTACCCTGCTGAAATCGCGTGTGGAAATTCCCGCGCACCCCTGAAATACACGTACCCTGCTCGCACTGGGCCAATCGCGTGTGGAACTTCCCGCGCACCCCTGAAATACACGTACCCTGATGAAATCGCGTGTGGAACTTCCCGCGCACCCCTGAAATACACGTACCCTGATGAAATCGCGAGTGGAACTTCCCGCGCATCCCTGAAATACACGTACCCTGCTGAAATCGCGTGTGGAAATTCCCGCGCACCCCTGAAATACACGTACCCTGCTCGCACTGGGCCAATCGCGTGTGGAACTTCCCGCGCACCCCTGAAATACACGTACCCTGATGAAATCGCGTGTGGAACTTCCCGCGCACCCCTGAAATACACGTACCCTGCTGAAATCGCGTGTGGAAATTCCCGCGCACCCCTGAAATACACGTACCCTGCTCGCACTGGGCCAATCGCGTGTGGAACTTCCCGCGCACCCCTGAAATACACGTACCCTGATGAAATCGCGTGTGGAACTTCCCGCGCACCCCTGAAATACACGTACCCTGCTGAAATCGCGTGTGGAAATTCCCACGCACCCCTGAAATACACGTACCCTGCTCGCACTGGGCCAATCGCGTGTGGAACTTCCCGCGCACCCCTGAAATACACGTACCCTGATGAAATCGCGTGTGGAACTTCCCACGCACCCCTGAAATACACGTACCCTGCTGAAATCGCGTGTGGAAATTCCCGCGCACCCCTGAAATACACGTACCCTGCTCGCACTGGGCCAATCGCGTGTGGAACTTCCCGCGCACCCCTGAAATACACGTACCCTGATGAAATCGCGTGTGGAACTTCCCGCGCACCCCTGAAATACACGTACCCTGCTGAAATCGCGTGTGGAAATTCCCGCGCACCCCTGAAATACACGTACCCTGCTCGCACTGGGCCAATAGCGTGTGGAACTTCCCGCGCACCCCTGAAATACACGTACCCTGATGAAATCGCGTGTGGAACTTCCCGCGCACCCCTGAAATCCACGTACCCGGCCAAATCGCGTGTGAGACTTCCCGCGCACCCCGGTATACACGCACACGTATTTTTTGTCAGCGGGTGTCCGTGTTTGTGGGTACCCCTTTGCACGTCATTTGTCCTGGAGGGCCACAGTATAGCTAATGAAAATTAGACCATCCAGACCAGAGATGACTTTTTCAATATGTAATCATGAACTATTTATTTTTGTAACAACCTATATATCAAATTACACAGTAACAAAATATATTTATATAAAATATGGCTCTTTGAACTTAGAAAACAAACACATCCCTCCAAACAAACTTCATTCACAACTTCTTCATGCATTCATCACATTCACAAACAATAGAAAAAATGATATTTTGTTCATATCACAATAAAAAATGGCAATTAAAGCATTTCTTGGTTTCACACTCGATTAATTTACAATGTGTCCATCTGTCAACATTCAGAGGATAGAAAAACTGTTTGTCGACATGTTTCGGTTGAGTTCTTGAAGTGGGCAATAACTTCCCTTTGTGTATTATGTTCAACCTTCTTCAGGACAAGAGACGATCGCCAATTCCGCGTGGTCTCATAGACGAGTGGGGGTGTGTGTAAGGCAAAGAGGCCTAGGTCTAAAGAATAAAAAATAAGAAAAAATGTCATCTCTGTTTCATAAAAACCCATTTCTTGAGTAGCAGCTAACTACTAAGGCTGTGTGTGGACCGGCTCACCTCCTCTGATTTTTTCAGTGGCTGGCGTGTCGGTTCGATGGAGTAAATCCCAGCGTGAGAGATCTCTTTTAATGAGTTCCACGTCGTGCGTCCTACAGAATGAAGGGCATATACTCTCGTAAGTTTTATGAGAGGGGTATAGCATACTGTCAAACGGAACATTAATGAATCGGTACTCACTCAGTTGAGGGGCTCGCAAAATAGTCAAATAGTCCGAGCTGTGAGTTCGGTAAGACTGCAGGGGAAGAAACAAAGTGTAAGAGCTTGCGCATAGTGCACCCTTGTCTCGCATGACTATTATCACAATATAAAACTTGCTTTAAGAATTCTATTGGGTGTCTGCTCTACGGAATAGAAACATTGTGGGAGGACCCACACTCGGGAGCCCTGAGCCTGCATATCTAAACATCCCTGCGGAGAACTCTCAACCACTCGTGGAAAATGAAACAAAATGGAGCTTACTTCTTAGGTTCTCTGGAGTGAATCCCTTGGGAGAGTGTGCACGTTGCTGGTCAATCGCAAGTCACGGAGTCACGAAACTGAAACACCAATACATGGTCTCAGAATAAAGACGGAGGAGCACGGACTGGCATAGGCTATGTCTACTGCTATCTTCTTACTCGGTGTGACCTCAGCTCTATCCGTCAGTCTATGCATCTGTTAACGCTCCTTCGCAACTGATCGCGGCGATCCGGCGTACGTTCCAAATAGCGCCAATGGACGCGCAGTCGCTTTGAATTCTGGATGATATGCGGCTGCTCGGCATTCTGGACATAGTAGTTCCCGAACACCGGCGGAACCGAAAACCATCTCCACATGAATACAGCGTCTAGTTACCTAACAATGGTTGGTGTGCCTATACTGAGTGTGTAAAGGCTACACGCTAAGGGATATGTCAAAGGCCGCATGTGTTGTTATTTCACTTAAATCATGGAACCTCTCTTCCCATGTCGCAGGATTGGCGAATGTAAGAGTATGGTACTCGTCTTGGGCCACCGTAGTATCAAGTACTATTCAGGGCATTCCATTCCACCGAAATGTTTAACCCATGGCGGACCGTATCTAGAGAATAGATCCATTTCTGTTCCAGGCGGTGTAAGGCACTGGCCACATCCCCACCTCTTAATTTAGGGCATATGGTTTGTAATACAAACCACTTGATGTCTGTATCTTTGTGATGAAGTCTGTCAAAATGATCCACCAGAGGTTTGTCAGCTGTATGGTTCCCAATACACGAGCGGTGTTCCCCAATACGTATTTTGACCTCTCGTGTGGTTTTTCCAACGTATAATAGATTGCACGGACATGAGATGATATAGATTGCATTTTTTGTGTGGCAGTTGGTGTGATTCTTCATCGTCCATGTGTTAGTCCCGTATTTGAAAATATGTTTGGTCTCGGTAAGGGGACATACACTGCAGTTCCCGCATTTGTAGTGTCCAATAATGGGGGGAAGTCCCCATTGATTCAGAATTGAGTTTTCTTTGGGTTTCTCGTAATACGTGTGCACCAGCTTTTGTCGCAAGTTGCAATTTCGTTTGAATGCAAACATGGGTTTCTTAGATAATGTACCCGGGTTCTTGATTAAATCCCAGTTCTTATTAATGATCTTCTTGATGGCATTGCTAATAGGGTTATACGTTGTGACACAGACCAATCTCTCGTGGGTCTTTTTTTCTTGACTCTGTAAAATGAGAGCCCTGTTGGTATTGGCTGCTCTCTTCATGTTCCTTTTTACCAATTGTTTCGGGTAACCCCGTGTGTCCAATCTTTCTTTGAGTTGTGTAGCGTGTGTTTTGTAATCAACCCTATCTGTGCAATTGCGTCGAATCCTTAAAAATTGTCCATATGGCAGATTAAATTTCAAACTCTCCGGATGAAAACTTGAGTAATGTAAGAGGGTGTTCTTGTCTGTGGGTTTCCTATAGAGTGAAGTGACCAACGCATTCCCTTGTTTTCTAATCAGTAGGTCTAGGAAACTGACTTGATCATTATTCCATTCGATGGTAAATTTTATATTGGAATCGCACGTATTGAGCCACTTGTGGAAGGTGAGTAGAGATGTATTATCACCCCGCCATATGAGGAATACGTCGTCTATATAGCGACGCCACATCTTCAGCTGTCCATGTGGTTGTGTTCGTAGTATGTCGTCGATATTTCTTGATTCGAAGTTGGCCATGTATAAATTGGCCACATGCGGGGCAAAGGTGGCACCCATACTTACCCCTTTTTGTTGTTTGAAAAGCTGTTTTTTAAAGAGAAAGAAGTTCTCTGTCATTGCTAGTCTCGAACACTCTAGTATGAACCCTGTTGGGGGTTTATGTGGTTGACTACGTGTGTCGAGTACTTCGGCTAATACTTCTAGGCATGCCATTTGAGGAATAGACGTGTATAATGCTTCCACGTCCATTGTAACCAGCAGATCTCCTGCTTCAATTGAGACATCTTGAAGAATTCGGATCATGTCCGTGGTGTCCTTGATATATGAAGGCATTGCCAGGACAAAAGGTTTCAGGAAGAATTCGCTGTAAATGGACAGTGGTTCCAGTAGAGAGTCTATCGCTGACACGATTGGCCTCCCTGGTGGATTCTCGAGGCTCTTGTGCACCTTCGGTAGTATGTAGAATGCCGCTTTTTTAGGGAATTTCTTATTCAGAAATTTAGCCTCGTCTGGGCAGATCCATTCTTCTGTCAGGGCGTGTGTTGTGAGGCTTTTGATCTCTTCCTGTAGTCGTGCCGTAGGGTCTTGATCCAATTTTTTATATGATCTCGTATCATTGAGCAGTCTCAGGCATTCTTTATCATAGTTGAGGCTGTCCATGAGGACTATCCCTCCACCTTTATCGGCCGATTTGATGGTTATATTCTCTTGGCTGCTTAGATTTCTGAGACTCACTCTTTCGTCTTTTGTCAAATTATCTGTATGATAGTTTTTCTTCTTCAGACTCGAGAGCACTTGTTGCGTCACTTGGTTCTCGAATGTGATAATTTCCGGCGGACAAGTATGTGCCGGTGGATTAAAATTTGACTTCGTCTTCAGACCAGTGATGTTAATATCTGCTGGATCTCGGTCTTTATCCCCCATATTGGTTTGATTTTGGCTGGGTAAATATATTTCAAAAAAGTGTTTGAGTCTAATATTGCGGAAAAATCTCTGTAATTCTAATTCAATGCTGAAAGGATCAGCTTTGGTCACAGGGACATAAGATAATCCTCTCGCTAGAAGACTTTTTTCTGCGGGACTCAAAATATATGAAGAGAGATTGAAGATCGGCAAGGTGTCAGAATTCACTGATTCGAGTACCATTGCCGGGTGCGTACCCCCTGTTGTTGGGGTCGTTGTCGTGGTCTTCCTCGTGGGCCCCCTTTGGAAAAACCCCCTTGTTGTTGTGGGAAGAAACCCTGTCCTCTTTGGGGTGCCCCGGATGGACCTGCCGAAGACGGGTCCGATCCGCTAGACGAACCAGATGAATTGGAAAAAGTCACTTTCCTATTGCGGAAAGTGACCACGCAAACATAAAACAGTGTCTCAGAAATTATACAGCTTGGGCATAAAAATGCTGTCCCATAGAGAATGTGGATCCTATGAAGCAGCTGATCGATTAACTGGTACTGCATTGTATGGTAAATCAGCAAATAAAGTATGGCTAAGTCTTGGTCCAGCTAAATCTAGAAAAAAGTTCTAGAATCATACGAAGATATAGAAACAATAGCCAAACAAGATTCCAACAGCCAAGACATTTTAAAAAACAATTTATTGGACACATACTACCCAAACAGGAGTACCACTTTGGAAACCATGAGCCTATACCAAATAGCCTAAAACTACACATGCAAAAATAATGTAAAACCTGATGAACAAAACCGTAAATACAAAGTGACAAACTGTGAAGGCAGCTTAGTAAAACTCACCAAACCAAATTTAATTAATCATATCAAATTGTCATTAAAGACTCCTCAACATAAAGAAGTATATTACATGTCCCTGCTACAACCCTTTAAACCATGGAAAAAAGAAGAAGAAATACTAGATAACTATGACTCATATGAAGACGCTTTCAAAGCAAATGAAAGCAGTATAACTGATGTAAACTTTGCACAGTACAAAACAATGTTGCACAATGAACAGCAACACGAAGAAGAACTCCAGGCCCAACTAGATAAGGACACTCCTGACAGTAGTCAACCTTCTATCACAGGAAGCCAAGAACCACTGGGAGACACACTAATAATACATGAAGCAGAAATAGCTATGATAGAAGTAGAAAACACCATGTGTCAGTATGAAGAAAAAGAAGACTTAACTATACTACAATCAAAGCTAAACAATGAGCAACGTAGCATTTTTCAAGAAGTAACAAAAGAAATTGCACATGTTGTACAACATGAAAACAAAGACTGCACCTGTCAAAATTACAAACCTATACTATTGTATGTCAGTGGTGAAGCTGGTTCTGGCAAAACATTCCTAATCAAAATCATCAGTAAGTTCCTTTAACAATTGACAAACAACAAACTGTCAGCTGTTGTCACTGCCCCCACAGGTTTAGCTGCCTACAACATAGGTGGTGTCACTTTACACCGATTACTACTCCTGCCAGTAGAACACCAACACAAATTAGATTATTACAAACTTTCTGCAGAAGCTGCAATGGAACTACGCAGAGCATTGAAACAAATGAAAATGCTACTAATAGATGAAGTGAGCATGGTGTCCAACCTAATGTTGGCTTTGATTCACCTCAGATTACAAGAAGTACTCAAAACAAACTATTTGCAGGAAAACACATTATTGTTTTCAGAGAGCTTCTTCAATTGACACCAGTAAAAGGTGAGCCTATTTTTAAAATATTAGGACACAAACTCTGCCGTAAAACTGTTGACAGCATTGGAAATGTCAACCTTTGGCAACATTTCCAAAACAGAGAATTAACAGAAAACATGCGCCAATCTGCAGATCTCACTTATGCCAACATCTTAAAAAGCATCAGAGTTGGTATACTTTCTAAAGAAGCAGAAGCAATATTGAAAACCCGGCACATTCATGCACTTTATGGTGATAATGCATGTGCTACAGATGTTATGGAACAATTAGCCCACAAAAATGTCAATTGTATGGCCTTAATGCCAACTCTTGCAAGCTGTTTCAAATTCAATGAAATAATTTTAAGTAAAGAAATGCAACCAATAATGAAAATTAGCGCCACAGACAAACTGGATGTACATGGAATGACACTATCCATGTGTGACCAAGCCACAACAAGACTAAATAGTTTAGAAAAATCAATCTCAAACACAGCAGGCTTGGAAAAGATATTAAAATTATCCTTAAATTGCAGAGTAATGCTGAAACGTAACCTTGACGTAGACCAAGGACTAGTTAATGGAGCACTGGGTACAGTGGTTGGCTTTCAAACATACCCACGTGACAACAACATTCAGTTTGTCAATATTCTCTTTGACAAACTTTCAGAAGTAAAAAGAATAGGACGCTCAACAGCTCGATTCCTTCTCTTCAAAGACATGTGCGTACGCAGAGAACAATTTTCTCTAACTCTTGCACACGCAGTCACCATTCATAAATCACAAGGTCTCACCCTAGACAAAGCAATGATAGACATTGGTAACACAGTCTTTAAAGAAGGCATGAGCTACGTAGCACTATCACGCTTACGTACAATTGAGGGTCTATTTTTAATCAACTTTGAAGCAAGTAAAATAAACGCTGATATTCCTTGCATTTTAGAATACAATAGACTTCGTTCACTATACACTCCCCATCTAAACACATATTCTGTTCCACAAAAAGTAAACATTACAAAAGAAAAATAAATCAAACAGAAAAGCAACAGGATGTCACTGCAAATCCTCCAAAGAGAGTAAAAGAAAGTAATACTTCATCAAGTGCCACAAGCAAAAATGAATCAATTAGGGAATTTAAACCAGGTACTTCTTCAAAGAAGGAAGACACACTCCAAAAAAAGCCGTCAGATACAGAATTACCTGGTCCATTTAAACTCTCAAATATAGTTGGTGTAAGTTGCTACGCAAATGTAGCAATGAATATTCTATTTCAATAAGCACCAATTGTTGAGAACATTTACTTACACAGTACAGACCCATTGTGTTTGCAAATGTTAGTACTTCACAGAAATGCAGCAAACAATCCTGACAACACGTACAGTGTTTATGGAATAAGACAACAATTGGACTACTGTGCCGGAATGGTGAAATTCACTATAAACTCACAGGAAGATCCACAAGAATTTCTAAAGTACTTACTATTAGTACTGGAAAACAAAAACATACCTATAAATGAAATCTTCCAGACATACATGCACTCTCTGCAACAATGTGACACAAGAACAAATCCCCAATGAGCACTTTGTGTATATATCAATACCTAATTGTGAATCCGTTCCATTTCAGCAACTTGTACAAAATGCAAACCACGGTAGATTATGTTCGACCTGCAATTCAGATAATCGCTCCATGTTAGTAATACAAACACATAGTAAATATGTAATACTAATGCTTCTATGTTACAATGCAGATGGTACCAAAAAGAACTGCAAGCTGACTGGATTCACACATGGTCAAATATCACTTGGTAGGAAAACCTTCACAACAATAGGCATAATCTACCATGCAGGAGCCACAACCAACTCAGGGCACTACACTGCATATATAAAAAAGAAATGTGGATGGTTTGAATGTAATGATAGTACCGTTACTCTAAAACAGATTACCAGCAAATCTTACAAACGCTTATTTAATGTTCTTAAAACCAAAAGTTGATAACTAAACTGTACTTAAACCTTAAGTACACTTGTAGTAAAAAAATATAAACTGTCACAATATTCCAAAAGCTATCTAACTGCCCAAAGATGCTACAACAACTAATCAGATAAATTAATCGCACTCAAATAGAGCAAAAAATAGACAGTTAGAATACGCCAATTGGTATCTAACTGTCCCAAACTTTAGAAATATCCAATTAAGAGCAAAAAATAGACAGTTAGAATACGCCAATCGGTATCTAACTGTCCCAAAATTTAGAAATATCCAAATAGATAAAGCAATACCACAAAATTATATAAAAAAATAAACAGTTAGAACACACCTACTGGTATCTAACTGCTCCAAAATTTTACAATATCCAAACAAATACCTAATATGTTACTGCTCCCAAAAACTGGAACAATCCAATGTATAAAGCATTAGTCAGAAACAACAAGTAAACACTGAAAACAAACAAACAAATAAACTGTAGCATAACAGAAAAAGGTTTTTTTTTAATCCAACATGGATTTTTTTTTCTCCCACAGACCCAATGATTTTAGCAACAAACACAGAAACTGAGCAAATTGCACAGTACTCTGGTTTGTCATCTACTAAATATGAGGGTCAAAAAAAAGAAAAAATTGTGATTGTACAATGTAATAAGTCTTTATAAAATACTAATTTATTTTTATTTATAATTTATTGTGACTTAGTTTACAACGAAACTTTACACATAAAATATATATTTGAATAAGAGCAAACTTCTACTGAGAAAATTGTCAATAATAACAACAGATTGCATAAAAGATGCCAAAAAGCAAAAGCAATACATTACATTCTTTAGATATACATTTTCTAAAACCATATAAAACACAACTTCAATTTTAAATTCGTATTTACATTTACAGTAATTCTGAAGTCCTGGCTTACCACCCATTGCCCTATGATCTCCACTGAGAGTTTCCTTAAATCCGTCTATATGGTTATCCTAAGTCTTGTTTCCACAATCAGCCAAATACTATACAATGCCATCAAGAGCCTTATACTGTTTGAGTTAATGCAGTGATGCCAGAATAGTTCCTCATAGATGTAACCTTGGTTATGCACAAACGGCCCCAAAGCAAGGTTTATGGTAGGTGACATTTTGCAGCACTCGGTCAGTACATGTCTGGCCGTTTCTATGCAATTCACTCCTTTACATAACCGGCAGAGTCGTAATTCTAGGGGGATCATATCTCTTCTACCTGTTATCATTAAGGTAGGCAGTTGTTCTAGCCTTAGGAGTAGTATAAAACGTCTGAGTCTCCTATCTGGGCATAGATTGAGATATCTCTGCAAGTTTTTGTAATTATACAATCTATACTGGACAAACTGATAGCTTTTTAGCTTCTGGAGATGGTCGTAATTCTCCAGCCAATCCCATAACTCTATGCGTTTGACCAAGGCCCTTTGTGTTTCTATAGTAACACTGCCTTCCCTAATTTGCCACCCAATGATCTTCAGAAATTTAGCCATTTGCTCTTTCAAGGAGCACGCTGGTTTATTTTTCGAGATCTCTATGTAGACCGCCTTAAGTAGCCCATTCTTGGTCTCCTCTCTCATTCTCAGATATAATAGGGCACGCTTTTTCAATACGATCGCTTTCAGTGAGGTCAGCCCCAGTTCTAGTCTTAGTATTGCCATGGGAATTCCCGGTGGAAGGCCCAGAATAGAGTGCCAGAATTTCCCCTCGATCACCTGCAACCATTTCAGGTCAGAGTTGAGGAGGCCTTCCAGGCCATAGGTGATCATAGGTGCTAGTACCTGCACGTACAGTTGTCTCGTTCCCCAGATAGTAAATCCCCCCTGCTTCACTGTGAATCTGTGGAACAGTGCAGTCAGTTGTGTTGCCTTTACATTACGAGCCTGCTTGCAGAGTCCATAGTCGCCAATGCTCTCGAAATCTACCCCTAGATAGCGATAATGAGGAGAATAGGCAATGATATCTGTACCAACCCTGAGCTGTACACGAGTGGTGTTCTTGATGGTAAATCTCATTGCCTTAGTTTTATCCAAATTGATTTTGAGGCCGTTTGTCTTGGCGTATTCCCATAAGGCAATGGCCGACCTTCGGAGCCCCCCAATTGTGTGGTCCAGAATAACCAGATCATCCGCATAGGCCAGGACAGGACAGACAGAATCTCCTATTTTCGGAGGACAGTTTGTTGCTCCTTTAATGGCCTCCGGGATGTCATGTACATACATATTGTAGATCAGCGGGGCCGTAACACATCCTTGCTTGACCCCCCTATTTTGGAACACACTTCTAGTGGTGTGTCCTTCCTGGTCTAACTTTACTTTAGCAGATGTGTTCTGATGCAGTAATCTAAGGTAGTAGGTCAAGCCATCCGGGCAACCCATTGCTTTTAACTTCCTCCAGAGGGCCTCTCTTGGGATGGAGTCAAATGCCGCCGAGAAGTCTATATATAAGGCATATAGTGGTGGCTGCCCTCTTGATCTAGCACGTGTTCTCAGAAGATCCAGCACCATGATGTTATGTGCTGTCGAATATCCTTGCCTAAAGCCACTCTGAAATTTACAGAGTATGTCTGACTGCTCTACCCAAAGCTGCAGCTCCTTTAATAGGAGAGAGGCAAATATTTTGCCCGTGACATCCAGCATTGAGAGTAATCTATAGTTGTTGGGGTCAGCTCTATTCCCCTTCTTAAAGACTGGTATGAGCACCGCTGTTTGCCAGGATCGAGGAATTCTCCCCTCTTTTAGGATTTTTTTAAACATTATAGTTAGCAGGGATGCCCAGAATTCAGGATATGCCTTCATCACAATGTTAGCTAGACCATTCGGGCCCGGGGCACGCGAAGATTTTAGTTCAGAGATTGTATTCAGCACCATATGATATGTCACATTAAATGGGGGAATAGATGGCCTATGAATCACTATATGAGGTTCCTCTGGATCTGCTTTGGAATTCCTATTTGCGAGGAAGGCTATCCATGTTTCCGCATTAATAGGGTTAACTATTGTGCCTTGTGTAGTACCTTGTGCCTCACCCAACAGAGCACAGATGTTCCGCGTTTTGCCTGTGCAAATCGTGTTAACTAGTCTTTGCCAGGTCTTGATTTTATCTAGTTTCCGTTTAGTCTTGATCATGGCTCTGTATTTGTTTTTAATGCTCCTGACCATCAGAAAATAGACATCTGAAGGGAGAGCTTGTCTCTTGGCCAGCCGGAGTTCCGCTCTGCGCTCTCTTTTCAGATTTCGCATGGCTATGTCAAAAGATGGCCTTTCCTTTCCGCACCTAATCATAGGCCCCATTCGACAGACTGCATGTTTCTTAACAAAATTGCAGATCCAGTATTCAATGGCTTCACTCGACATCTCCTGGAAATCCGGTAGTGAGTTTGGATCAGTATTAGCCAGGGCTGCTACGGCAAGCGTGACATTTTTGTCTGACCAGCTGATCCTAGTGCCGGTTTTATTTGGCACAATATTACCCATGTTGATGCTAATAGGGGCTTTTGTTCCAATATTCAGTTTACAAGTGAGTGTGGCATGGTCACTCCACTCGTTAGGGGTTATTTGCATGTCCACCACTATCTCATAGAGGCTAGGTGAGACAAACATGTAGTCTATGGTACTTCTCGAAATGCCATTGGACCAGGTATAATTACCTGGCGAATCACTCACTGTTTTCCCATTAAGCATTTCGATGTCCCATAGATCAAACAAATGTTTCCATCCTAGACCCTCAGGATCATTATTTTTAGAGTGTAGCATCTGATTTTTAGTTTTTAAATTAGGGTTATAGAACTTCTCTGTGTTACCGCTCATATGGCAGTTGAAGTCTCCCACCACTATTATCCCAGTATTCCCAGATTTTAGTAGCCATGTAGCCAATAGATTGTGTAAGGCCTCCTGGAGTTGTTCTCTTATTAGTGCACCCGGGGGTTGTAGAGGCTAACTAATAGTAAGTGCTCCATTCCTAACTGGTTGTTATAGTCGATCTCAACTGCCATCAAATTACTGGCACAATCAGTTTTCACTAACTTGGAGCCAAACATGTTGGCCACCCCTATGATAAGTCCCCCATATGGTCTTCCCTTTGTACCTTTATTGGCTACCATTTGATAAATAACAAAGCCATCCAGGATCAGTGGCTCCATTGCCCAGGTTTCTTGTAGGCAAAAACAACTGTGTTTATCTAGGATCTTAATGGAGCCCTCAGTAGACAACAAATGAGCAAAACCCCTGCAGTTCCAGGAGAGAATAGACATATCTCATTGCTTTAATAGTACTTCAGGTAGTGAAGCCGCTAACCATTTTAATGCTTGTTGTATGTCTGGTATGCCCACGTTTTTACCTTCCGGGAGGTAGGGGCGGAGGTTAGTTTCAGCTATCATGTCTACCTTGATGGGCGGTTGGCATAGGTCTGGTTCGTTGGGATCGGCATCAATCTCCACGTCAACTGCTTTCAATTCGGTTTTATAGTTCCTTAGTAGTGTCGCCGTGGATAGAAACTTACAATGCAGTGCCGAGACCTGGGGATTAGGGCCTTTTAGTGGTTCCACGAATTGGAAATCATCAGACTTTAGGACCCTCAGTTGAGGTACATAGCTCAATCTAAGTAATAATTCTGAGCGAGAGAGCCATTTCGTATTTTCACTTAGGTACAAATTCTTTATAAAACATATACGGTTTCCTTCCATGGTAGTTGTAGATTCAGTGGGCCGAGTTATCTTCGATGTTGCTGATAGCTCTAATGGACTCCCGGGATAGTCTTTGTCCACAGTCTCTGGCACTTCACTCGGATTTTCCTCCTCGCATAGATCCTCCACCTCCTCAGGCTCGATCATTTTTTCTCTGTCAGCTATTAGCCAGCTCGTCAGGCATCCCTCACCGCTGTTCTTCCTTTTCTTTGCCCTTGCTGCCCGTTTTTTGGCTTTCTTTGAGGGGTGCCCTGCTGATTCGTTAACCGGCTTAAGGAGGGCCATTTCTTTAGGTCTTTTGATCCTTGCTGCCCTCCTAGCCAATCTGCGTTGTTTACGTGAGAAGAAAAGTTCTTCATTTCCTATTTCTGTCGCCCTCCCCGGACTGTGAGGCTCGTCAGAATGGTCTTCTTCATTTGCGTCCACCAGTTTTATGGCTTCCGAGAGGTTGGACTCTGCTGATTGATCAACTTCAGCAGTATTCTCTTCTTTCTCCCTCTCGGCCCTCTCTAATATTAGGGCGTTTGAGTTGTCCATGATTTTCCCCGTCATTTTCAGTAAGACCTTAAGGGCAAATTGCAACGATGCAACTGAGGACTGGATCTCCGCAATCTCTGCAGCTCCTGGGTAAGTATCAGCCAAGCATACACTTTCCGCTGGGAGACTGTCTTCCATAGAGGCCATCGCCAAGTTTGGTGATGCTGACAGTCTACCCATAGCTTCTGCTGAAGTCGGGGATGCAAATGGAATATTTCTCTGCTTGTTTGAATTAGCACAGTCCACGCTAATAGGTAGCGAGCATGGGGCAGGAGTCATTTTCCTCTGAATATTAAGACATAATTCCAGTAGCGAGTTGTTGTCAATGTCGTCGTAAGTAGACGCATTTATAGATCCTGCATTGGACGGCACAAGAACCAGATCTTCCTCAATTATAGTTGAATTGGTTTCTGGGAGTGGGTTTTGCCGGAAGAACTCAGTGATCACTCCCTGATCCTTAGGTATGTCATTCTTAACTTTCTTTTTGGATTTCGCCCGCCCCGTGGGGTTGTTTGAGGGATTCTTAATTGTCTCCATTCCCTTGATTCCTCTAAGGTTGTACTTAGACTGTACAGATCTCTTCTTTGGAGGCATACGGGTTTTTCACGGTTTAGTGACCTCCGGGCTTTGTAACGTACAGGATCAAAGGCCTAGGCCTGCAGTCTCCTGTGCTTATGCTCTTAAAGCCTGCTTTCATAAATTGGGTAGTACTGGCCCCGCTGCTCCCTACTAAGGTAGGTTGGGCACCAGGTAGAAGTGCTGGATCCACAGGGCTCCTATACAGAGCCCCTCTAATCAGGGTGGGTGGAGGGTATGCTCTCCACTGGCAGTTCTTTTAGCACAATAGTTCTCCGCCCAGTTATATTCTTGTCCCAGCTGGCCCTCTGGTTTTATTATACAGCCAGCATCCAGTTCACCTATATCAGCAATGGGCCTCAGTACTGGGTCTATGTAATGGTCCAATGGTCCAGTCTCCAATATGGAGAGCGTGAGGTGAGGCCCCAGGGATACTCTACATAAATCCCCACTCACCTCTGATGTTAAGAGGAGCTCTCGTTTTATGAGGGAGCCGCGGGAGGAAGCACGAAGTCCTCCTTTTTCCGCTCCGCGGCTCACCAACAGGGCGTGTAGCTCCCCGTCCTTTCACTGCTCCCGTGCTCCAGCAGCTCTTATGGGCGTCGGGGGACCGAGGCGCCGAGGGCCCGAGTAGGGCCGGTCCCTCCTCTGCCGCTCTGCCTCTCCTCTGCTGCTCCGCGCCGCGTCTCGCTTCGTGCGAGGAAAGAGGAAAGGACCCTGCGGCGTAATACGAGCGCGAACGCTACCAGGAAGTGTCAAGCCGCACCTCAACGATCACAAGCGTACGCAAATCCGTAACGCTAGAGGCCGCTTCCGATCACCTGTCCAGAGTCCAGTTCGCATTTTCATACTAATGCTAACATGCTATTTTCTTTTATCACAGAAATGAACAAGAAAAACATGGACTCCCGTTACTAAACCAAATAGTAAGTATAACATGATAAATACAACCATCGCAGCATATCACACCCATACTGGTTTATAACATTGTTCCTTATACATTTGTTTTTGACCAAAAGTTATAAGCCACTATGAGTGTGATATGCTGCGGTGCTTGTGGCCAGGGCATGTACTCTTGGGTGCATGGCATATGAGTGTGATATGCTGCGGTGGTGGTGGCCAGGGCATAGAGTCTTGGGTGCATGGCCAAATGGCCATGCACCCAACATTCTATACCCTGGCCACAACCACTGCAGCATATCACACCCATAGATTCAAGCATTTGAACCATTTTAATGTCCGCGGACACAAGGAAGTTCCTAGAACACATTCAACTTGCCAGAGGACAATACGGACACCCCCATTTTCTTTATGTACGAACATTTCAGGACACCGCGAGTGTTCTTAGAACACTTTCAGCTTGACAACGAACAATACAGACAATGGGCCTCATTACGACCCTGGCGCTAAGCGTAAAACGATGGCGGTAAACGATTACCGCCATCGTTTTCCGCTAGGGCCGATTACGACCCCTGACCGTTAACTACGATGCCATTAGCGGCATCGTAGACAACGCTGCCGCTAACTGCGCCAAGGGCGCGTGCACGCGACCTCCCACACCGTAACTAGCGCCATGGCGGTAAGGTACGCGAATGCCGACCCAAGCGGACATGCACCGTACGCCATCACCCAGCCCGTAAAGTACCTTACCGCCATGGCGCTAACAACGCCATCGCGAATCAACCGCAAAGGGACAAGTTAAGTGAATGCAGCTGCCACAGGTGCACAGAAACAGCACAGGTGAAGGCAATACAGACACAGGAAGCACAAAAAGAGCACACCCCACCCCTGCCCACACCCAGTCACACACCACAATGCTACCGATAGGACTAGCAATGTTGGGGCTGGAGGACCTGATAGCAATGCGAGTGCTACAACAGCAACTACAACAACAACAACAACAACTACAACAACAACAACAACAACTACAACAACAACAACAGGCTGCACAGAGGAGACGCAGGAGGAGAAGGAGGGCAAGGCAGGCCCAGCATGCCCCACCAGCACAGCCAGTGCTACCACGCAGGCAGCCCCCAATCCCACGCGTCAGACCCAACCCATTCAACCTCACCGCTGAGCAGATCCACACCCTGTATCGACTGGACCGGGACACCATCACCACCATCGTGGACATGATACACAACGACATCGCCAGCATGATTGAAACACCCACCGCCACCCCCCACCTACTGAAGGTAGTGTCCGTGCTCCACTTCCTGGCCACAGGCACCTACCAGCACACAGTAGGGCACTTGCATGGCATATCACAACCATCGTTTTCGCGTACACTGACGCAAGTGCTGGATGCACTCCTCAAGCACACAGATGACCACATCTCACTACCACGGACTGCCCAGGAGATTGCCAACACCAAAGTGGGTTTCCATGCACTAGCTGGCATACCTGGTTGCATCGGTGCCATCGACTGCACCCATGTGGAATTGACGGTCCCACGTGCCCAGGAGGTACCGTACCGGAACCGCAAACAATTTCACTCAATCAACGTGCAAATGGTCTGTGACTCCAACAGTATCTTCACACATTGTTGTGCCCGATTCCCCAGATCAACCCATGATTCATTGGTCCTGAGGAACTCAACATTACCACGCTACATGGAGCAACAGGCAGGGCCCAGAACCTGGCTACTCGGTGAGTCCAATGTCATGGGCATTGAAATGTGAAGTGGGTGTGTAATTGACATACCAATGCAGGGGGGGGAATGATGCATACTCCAACTGGCGGGAAGGGGGGGGGAATGATGCATGCTCCATCTGGCTGCGACTAGCATTAGCCACAACACACCCTGAGGCAGCACTCACGTCACCTGACACCTGCATACATGAGGCCTGACCTAAGAAGACCTGACATGTCAATGAAGGTGTCACCCAACCCTGACACAACCACCTACAAGTGCATTGACCATACCGTGACCACATACACTCCAAAGAAATGTACGTCCATGCACGTCACCAACAGCTCCTACTGAAAGGCCTGTTCCCCATGACTGTGCCCAAAGGAGGCACATGATGGACTGGAAGAACAATGCACCAAAACACAGACAGCAAGGCCCACAGACTGTCCCCATGGGCAACAGTCTTGTTCACTGGGGTAATGATGAGCCAGACTGCATTCCCGCTATCATGTGAATGCAACCCTCACGGGACACGTGCCAGGTCACCTACAGAAACAGCCTGAACGGACACAGTGGATCGGCACTCACAAGGCACATGTCACCCCTGCATACCTCGTGCCTTGGAATTCAAAAGCGGCACATGTGAGACATGTGGCACACTCTGTGAAAGTCGATTATAGAGGTATATCCAATAGACGCTCCATAAAGTTGCACCTAGAAATGTACCCAATAGCCTCTAGATAACTGAATTTAGAAGTGTGCCCAATAGCCTCTCTATAGAAAATAGTATTTAGAAAACCGCCCATTAGCCTCTCGTGGGAAAATGAATTTTGTAGTTTGCCCGGTACCCTCTCTGGGAAAAGTTGCATTAATAAATGTGCACATTGAAAGAGCATATAACCCATCAAATCACACCACCACGCTTACTCTCTCCTTTACATCACCACTCAACTAGAACACAGAGATACTATGACACCATTCGGTATAACTGTTCCCATACTAACACCGCTTACTCCACATCAATCTATGTAAACACTGCTGGTTTCACACCCCCAGCCAGGCGTTTTCCTCAGGCCTAACGCAGCCACATCCGTCCTGGATAAATCCTGCCAGAACGAACACATTATCCTGATCTCTCAACCACCACATCTGCCGCTAAGAAGCAGCTATTACACAAGTACCGCACGAGCTGCACACATACCCGGTGCTCACACGCACCTTTTGACTCTCCCTACTCTCTCTACTGATCTGAACTTCGGTTCCCAAGGACGTTCAACCTACCAGCGCCTTCAGACCATACCAATGGTATATAAGGCGCTATATAAGTGCAAAATAACAATAACAATAACAATATAGCGGTTGCACGGTGTGAAACCAGTAGCACAGAAGAAACTGCTGCAAAATCAATGTTCAATGCAATTCATGGTGGCATTTCATGTACATCACTCAAGCTCATCCCTGACGCATACATTCTTGCCCACATACAGGTGATGCAGGCTATCCCCTGAAGAGGTGGCTCCTTACACCAGTCCGAAACCCACAGAACCAGCATGAGGAGGACTTCAACCGTGCCCATTCCCGTACGCGTGTAGTGATCGAGCAAGCTTTTGGCCTACTGAAGGCACGTTTCCGCTGCATCAGCAGGTCTGGCGGGGCACTCCTGTACCGGCATGAGAAGGTTGCAATGGTCGTCATGGCATGTGTCATGCTACACAATATGTGCGTCAGAAGAAATGTGCCCCTGCCCCCTGACGTAGAATTGCTACCACCTGACGATGAGGATGATGAGGGTGGGGATGGGGCACCACCTCAAGGAGGCAGCGATGCACAGGAGGGGCGTGTCATGCGTCAGACTCTCATTGACCAATGCTTCTAGCACACACAGCGTATGCGTGTCACATGGAGACGGCACTCGGCGCACTGTGTGTGTGTGGGACATGCACACTGTGGACTCTACAACAATGTAGCACATGGACGCAATAAAGATGTCAACACATTTGGTTTGTGGTAATGATAAATGTGTATTGCAACAGTGAAATCTTGTGACACACCCCCTCCCCCCTCCCACCTCCCCCCTGCACACCCCAACACCCCCCCAACCCCCTCCCACCTCCCCCCTGAACACCCCAACACCCCCCCTCCCCCCTCCCACCTCCCCCCTGAACACCCCAACACCCCCCCAACCCCCTCCCACCTCCCCCCTGAACACCCCAACAATGGTGCAGTAGTGTCCGTGCTACAAGGTGCGGAGTAGTCCTGCTGAACAGGCAAGTCAAGGATGTGTATCCCCTCCCATGGCCCCTGGGGCACCCCTGGCCGTGCTGCGGAGAGTGCGCCCAGATCTACGGACGGGGCTGCTCTGTGCTGAGCTGGTGGTTGATGAGGCTCCACGCCCCACATCCGGTCGCATGTCCCTGATGGTGTGCACAAGTTCACTGAGTTCATTGCGCACAGCCGCTAGCTCAGTGCATATACTCCTTGTGGAGTTCTCTATGGCAGCTGTGACACGGTCAGCTGACCGCTCCATGGCATCCCTTGGCCCACCACACTGTGCCACATGTGCATTGAGGAGGTCAGTTAGTTGTTGCTGCCGTGTTGCAATGTCCTGTACTGCCTGCTGGTTCTGCTGGCCTATGGCCAGTGCCATTTGCATCTCCGGTGCGATGCCCACCTCAGGCTGGGGGGATGGGGTGGCTGGCCATTCGTCGGAGTCGGACTGCCCCTGTGTGGTATCCGCCTGCAGGGGGCTTAGGGAAATTGCGGGGGAATGTGGATGGGCAGTGGGCCCTTCAACATCAATGTCCTCAATGCTGCCTGGCCCGCTGTCAGAGTCTGCCGCTATGGCTGCACTCTCCCCAAGGGTGCTGCTTGCGGCAGAGGCTGTCCCCTCAGTGGCCACAACTAGTGGCATGTCTGCTGCTGCTGCTGTGTCTGTGTCAGCAGTAGTGGGGGCTGGCACTTGCTTGTCCTCTACCCCAGGCAGGGTTGGTGGCTGCCGGTGGGTTCCCTTCCGGACGGCTGGGGTGGATGCCTGCGGGCTGGCCATTCTGGAGGAACAGGATGCGGTGTTGCCCTCTTCCTGGGGCTCTGTGTCGGAATCTGTGGTGGAGCAAAGGAGGGATGTGTTATTGATGGGTCCGCGGACATTGGACGTGCATTAGGGGATGACATCTATACAGTCGGTGCATGCAGCGCATTTCATACAGGTTTGGTGGCTTTTGTGTGGAGGTAGCATGGTGCTATGTGTGTTCCAGCAGTTAGGGTGTGCATGCTGCTTGTTTGCAGGGTGGTGTTGGGATGTGTCTGTGCACGTTCACCTGTCGATGTGTTGCATGTGCACTATGGGGCGACTGGGTACTTCGCACAGTGGGGCTTTGTTGAGTGTGGCATGCATAGCTCTGGCCACCTACCTGCGTCTCCTGGGGTCGGCACTCCTCTTTCCATGGCTCCGACACCTTCAATGCTCTCCATCCCTATGGTGGATGCGCATATTTCCTCCCACGCCTGGAGCTGGATAGGTGATTCTGAGCCTCCGCCAGTTGACATGGCTAGGTTGCGGTTAGCCGAAATGATGCTACGGACACGGAGCCTCAGATCGTCCCAGCGCTTCCGGCACTGCTGGGCTGTGCGGGGTGCGGCCCCCACTGCACTCACTCGCTGTGCCACTAGGGCCCATATCGCCTTCTTCTTCATGATAGCCGCCCTTGTCATCTGTGTCGAGAATACGACTTCCGCATTCTCTTGCAGGGTCTCTGCCAGCATGTTAAGTTCCTCCTTGGTGAAGCGGTCTTGGCGCTGCCTGTCACATGCCTTTTTTACAACTTTGGGCATGTTGGATGTGGTTTTGGGGTGGGTGATGGGTGTGGATGGTTATGGGGGCCGGATGAGGTATGGTAGTGGAGGATGGCGATGGATTGTGTTTTTAAAGATGGCCGCCATGCCATTTCCCGTTCCTGCGCGATGGCGCTATTTCCGCTTCCGCCTATTTACGGTGACCGCTAACTGCGGTGACCGCTAAGTACGGTGACCGCTATGGTGTGCGTGGCGGTAGTGCTCCATGGACGATGTGCGATGGCGGTAAGGGCCGTTTTTGGCCCATTAGCGCCATGGCGTACTTTACATTACCGCCATGGCGTAAAGCACGTGCCCGATGGGTCGGAATTAGGTGCTATTTACGTCTTCGCTACTCGGCGTTAACGTAATTTACGCCATGGCGGTAATTTACGGAACTTACCGCCAGGGTCGTAATGAGGCCCAATGTCTTCAGGACACCCCCTGCAAACATTCCAGGACCCCACGCGTCTTCTTCGAACACTTTCAACTTCACACCGAATCCATTCTGTTTATTTACGAACATTTCAGAACAGCCGTGTTGTCCGCAGACAAATCGAAAACAACAAAAGCGTCTAGCACATAAAAAAAATACAACATTGCACCTATCTCATACTCCCCCACCCTCCCCAAACACTCTTACACACCAACACACTCCACTAAATACAATTTGTAATCCAAGTTTCACCGTGCTGTCCACGGTCGTCCGCGAATGCAAGATGGCGGGCGCCACAGAAAACCTGATAGGTTTCTGGTTCTGGTGTGTATGTAAAAACTGTGGTAGAAGGGCTATGTGTATAGAGAACTGCAGAAGGCTATGGTTGAAGTGTGCAAGGTAAGGGGAAGGCATCTTGTTTGTATGCATGCCCTGTATGTACTTGTTGTACCTGCTAAGAAACATTGAATGCTGCTTTTGTGCAATATTTGTACACATTTTGGAGGAGATGTGTAAGTGCAGAACAAAATTTGTAGCATTGTCGGAAGTAAATAAGACAGTTACAGTTTGAATATTAGAATGGCTAATATGGGTAAATGAAAATGTTGAAAGCATATTCCATTGCAGTGGCACCACATGGTAGGTGATAGGAGAAAGAACAGTATGCCTTGTAAGTAATTTGTGTACGTTCAGTTGCAGACAGCCTGCTCAGAGGCACTTGTAACAGAGTTGTAAAAATAGTGTACTGAAAATATTTCTACCTGTACTTTGCGGTGATGGGTGGCCATGTGGATGAATGTGCATGCAGAAATCCTGGATAGTTTTATAGAACTTTCTACTGGATGTACTTTCAAATCACACGCAATGGCTGTGCAATGGCATATGAAGTGTTGTACAGAACAGACAGTATTACATGCTGACGTCTTTGATGTGATTGGTGGATGTGTCTGTGACTATTTAACAGCACCCAATGAGGTAGAGTTGGACAAAAAATAGTGGAAAGGGAAGAAGGACTGGTCCTGCTTTACTGGGGTGTGGCCCTTGCGGTAGTTGCGGAAGTGCACATGCCATAGCCTGTGCTTCTCAGCATGCGGGGATTATCCAATCAGGTGCTGCGGGAGTGCTTCAGAGGAAAGGGCAGTACATTTTTTTGTGTTATTCTGCATAGTGAGGTCGGCAGACATGGAAAAATGCACAGTGTTGTTCATCGGTGATGCCTTTGTGCAAGATCTGCACAAGTAGGTTGTACTGAGAGGCTTTCATTGCAATCTTGATTTGGAGGGAGTGGAGGCATTGTCGACCGGTGTCGACATGTGCAGTTCTGGCGATGTGCTTGCACGTTGTAGAGAAGTAGCTACTTTTGCTACTGTTGACGTAGTGGTGGTGCATTATGGAGAGTGCCATTTGGGTTTCATGACTTGGGCACCTGTGTTCCGTCAATTGAAGAAGTTAATGAAAGCAGTGATGCACATTTTTCCCACTGCAAAGGTGCTTTTCTAATGCATCCCACCAAGAAAGGTATGTGACTATTCAAATGCATTTTGCCGCCAGCCAAAGCACGGAAGGCGTCTTATCAACAGAAGCATGTGTGATTTCATGAGTGCTGCAGGGATGTTTTCCTGTGACAATTACATTATTGGTCCTCGAAATGTGCACATTTTCTATGCAAATATGATTTCTTTTTCCATCAATGGCACTGTTACTTTGTTTTACAATCTGCAGGCTGCATTTGAAGACGCTATTGTAAGAATGTGAGGAGGAGAAGAAAATACAAACCTATATAAATACCAAACATAAAAATTCTCTTTTCAGAGCCACCACTACAAATGAAATCCCCTACCCTGGTTGACATTTATTCACTCACTCCCGCACGTACATAGCAGGAAAAGTCTTCTGGACATCACGGCAGGTCTAAGATTACACCCACCACATCTGGGGCTTTTGAGGATGGCGGGCATGGAAATGGGACTGTGAAGGCTAAGGGATTGCGCAGTAAGGTTTCTGGGTGTGGTGTGTATGCACAGACTGTGGTAGAAGGTGTATCTGTAGAGAGGGAGGCAAAAGCGTACAGTTGTGGCTGTGTGTTGCAGGAGTCAGACTGTATGATTTTGGGGGAGTCCTACATACATTGGTTGCCAGTGAATGCAAAACACTGAGCAGTGGCTGTTCAATTTGGATTCATTCATGTTGATGCACACTGGAATGCAGTACCTGCAATAAAGTGGCTGAGTGTGCGTCCTCTTTGTGGCATTTTGGCAACACACAATCATCCACACAATACATTGTTTTATTGTGGAGGGAAAGGTTTAGGACATGATACTGGAAATTCTCTGCAGTTTGCGATGAAGGATGCACTTGGGCAGGTCATGTGTATGTCTCCAAACTACTGCATAATTCTTTGTACCATTAAGCAGGTACGACTGTGGCTGCGATCTTCTTGATTTGATCCAGAAATGGAGAAAGCGAGGCACATTGCCAAGAAGGCTATTTGTGCCTTTTTCCGACATGTGACAATGTCCTACTTCCACAATGGAAATATTACATTTCATAGCACGAACATTTTTCCCACCAATGGTGTTCATCTCCCTGATCCTGGCATTCAGGATTTTCTGCTATGTATGGAAAATGCATTGCTGCTCTTTTTAGCAGTACAGCAGGTGTTTCTCTAGTAGGTCTGGCACACTTCAACCCTTTGCAATGCAAACAAATAGAAGAAGAAACCTCTATTTACAGTCTGCTGTTTGTACCCTAACTCACTGCAATGTTTTGCTGCACAATGTGTGGAGTGTATAGACAGCACAACCGCCTGCATCCTTTCATTGGCAAATCCATTTTTTACCTATGAAAGGAGCTTTTTCTTTAATGTTTTCCTATTTCCGTTGTTTTGCATGTTTCTTGGTCTTCTAGCACACGACACAGAAGTAAAGAAAGGAAAAAGAGGGTACGGAAAGACCACTACTCACAAGGATAAAATAGGGCCAGTGCAGACAGAAGAAGATGTTGGGTGGCCTTCACTTAAGTAGGTGCCACTCATTGTCATGCTCGCAGACCAAACATTTCCAAGCACTTCGAAGTAGCTGCCTCCTGCAGAGTTCACATCGCCATACATGTACAAATCAATGCCCTTTGATAGGTAATGGTGTGCTGTGCTGGATATGGTCTGTAATTGTTCTTTAGGGCTCCGCTGCCCTACAGGAGTGTCTCTGGTGTTGGCAGGAGCAGATGCGAAGAATGGTGTACAGGAAAGTAACCTACTGCACTGTTGGAAGGGCAATACACTGCACACTGCTGTCTTGTATTTCACTTTGAGGTGTCGTCGCATGCATTATGGTCACTTGATGTTACGGCATTAGCTGAAGCACCAGCATTGACGGAGATGATTAAATTGTGAAATAGAAGAATGCTTTCAACAAGGACCAACGCAGCTTCATTATGTTGAGCAAGAACATAATTATTCAGGCAGCGCCACGCGGCCACAGTTCCTTTCAAAGCAACACTCATATTGTTTAAGATCCAAAGGTACTGCTGTTTACTTAACTGTCGGTACATTTAGTTGTATGGAAGTAACCAAGCAAGAACAGTGATGCACTTTTCCAGACTGACTACAGACTGGCACACTTGTAGTGACATCAGCTCTCTAACACTAGAAACCACAGGGAGGAACTTGACACTTTTCTCTGTGCTCAGTGCGGAGACACTGTGTCTGTTTCATGAGTCATGGAAAGGCTAGCAGCACATTAATCAAAATAATGGGCGATTTAACACGCCCACCGTCAACTGTAGGATGCTCCTTGCTCGCACTGGACTCAGGCAGCCAGGCCTGCTGCAGCCATAATTCAGTAGGTTTGGAAAGCAACATACGTAGGCAGTATGACTGCTTTAAATGCGGTACCCTACAGCATGATTCGGTAGGGTTGGCGACAGGGCCGGTGTTACCAGTACGCAGAGGATGAAATATGTCTCTGCATAGCTGTCGAATGAACATACGAGCGCTCCCAAAACTAATTAACAGTGCATTAGCAGATGCAGACATGCAGACAGTACTCGAGCCCTACGGATTCCTGCATTGTGATTGCACATATGCCGGGCACGTGCAGTCTCCCTCGGAAAACTAAATTTTGCATTTTGCTTACCTGCTCCCGTATCACCCACTATTCTCCACCACAGACTCAACATGCAATTTCAACACAAACGGAAAAGCTACTTACACACTCACCAACACTTTTTATCTACATGTTTAATGTGCATGATCCATACACCCTACTAGCAAAGGGAAGGGGTAGCACATATGGATACACACACAGGGGAATTTGGGATGTCAACAAGTTTGTCATGAGGGGAGCCAAGGATTGAGGTTGCATCGTAATGTCTCCATTCACAGGGATGTTGTTGGGGATGGTGACTGGGAAATGGGGAAGCGGTAGACCTGAAGGTAGGGCAGTGGTATGGCATTTCTCCAATAATATGTCTTTGTACACCATCTTTTATGTCAGCTAAATTGTTTAGCATTTATGCTACTTTGACATCCAGGCGGCATAGGTTGCCTTCTAAATCGTTTCCTTCCTTTCCTGTGGCCATATGCTGTTCTATAAGAGGTGCTGCATCTGATGCATTACTTTCATTTCCAGTATATCCTGTTAAAGATAAAAATATCTGTTACCTGTACATGAAGCAATACATATTTACTGTCTTACTTTTCAGACAGTGCTACATACCAATGGCGTTACTATCATTACTCATTTTGTGAACAGGGAAATTCTCTTCCAGCCATTTTTGGGTGCTTTGCATTGCTGCAGACGAAAACAACTATCATGTTTTTCCACTATCACAACTTGCTACCTCAACTATGTTCTGAACCTGTAATTTTCTTACATTTCCTGCTGTTCTATATATTTTTGTACATTTTTGTATTTACGTTGTATTTCTGCATGTATTATTTTTCTGACTTTGTATATTTATTGTATTTTCTACTTTTATTATTCTTCTGACCTTGTATATTACTGTAACTATGTAACTAAGGAAACCACCCAGATTTTGGGTTTGGTGCGCTATATAAGCAAATAAAACAAACAAACAAACTTTTGCACACTGCGCAAGCTGTGCAATTATATGAGAAGCTTTACAGGCCGATTCATGGAATAATTAGCGCGGCGCAAGTGGGCAAAAATGTGTGAATCGCAGTGGAATAGCGAAAATCGCAGTGCAATTGCGAAAATCGCACGAAAAGCAGCGCACGTCGATTCATGGAAGGCTGTGCGCGAGAAAACCAGCGGATGTGCGATAAAAAAGCGCGCGGCGCACGTTGGCGCACAGGCCATCTAACAGCGTGCGCCAGGTCACAGCGAAAATCGCACAGGCCACAGCGAAATTCGCACATAGCGCGGCGCACGCAACAAAAGTAGGCGGAACACGGGCGTAACACTCGGAATGGGGAACAACTTGCCAAAACGTGGGCGTCAAGGGGGAAGTACAGGGCACAAGTGCGCGGAACGCCCACACGATCGCCTACAACACGTATTCATGGAATAGAATAGGGGAAAAAAGCGCACGCTCAAACCAGCGCACAGGCACAAACACGACCGCCACAAGAAAGCAGGCGGTAGCGTCTCTGCGGCAGTAAGAAATGTGCGCCAAAAGGTGCGCCAACAAATAGCACCTATATACTGCCATGATGAATGTCCCATACTGTGGCCCTCCAGGAAAAATGACGTGCAAAGGGGTACCCACAAACACGGACACCCGCTGACAAAAAATACGTGTGCGTGTATACCGGGGTGCGCGGGAAGTCTAACACGCAATTTCAGCAGGGTACGTGCATCACAGGGGTTCGCGTGAAGTTATTCACGCGATCGGGCCTGGGGGAGCGGGCTACGTGTATTTCAGGGGTTCGCGTGAAGTTTCTCACGCGATCGGGCCTGGGGGAGCGTGCTACATGTATTTCAGGGGTTCGCGTGAAGTTTCACATGCGATCGGGTCTGGGGGAGCGGGCTACGTGTATTACAGGGGTTCGCGTGAAGTCCCTCACGCGATCGGGCCTGAGGGAGCGTGCTACGTGTATTTCAGGGGTTCGCGTGAAGTTTCACACGCGATCGGGCCTGGGGGAGCGGGCTACGTGTATTACAGGGGTTCGCGTGAAGTTCCTCACGCGATCGGGCCTGGGGTAGCGGGCTACGTGTATTACAGGGGTTCGCGTGAAGTTCCTCACGCGATCGGGCCTGGGGGAGCGGGCTACGTGTATTCCAGGGGTGCGCGGGAAGTTCCACACGCGAATAGCCTGGGCGCGTGTATTTGAGGGGTGCGCGGGAAGTTCCACACGCGAATAGCCTGGGCGTTTGTATTTGAGGGGTGCGCGGGAAGTTCCACACGCGAATAGCCTGGGCGCGTGTATTTCAGGGGTGCGCGGGAAGTTCCACACGCGAATAGCCTGGGCGCGTGTATTTCAGGGGTGCGCGGGAAGTTCCACACGCGAATAGCCTGGAGGCGCGTGTATTTCAGGGGTGCGCGGGGAGTTCCACACGCGAATAGCCTGGGTGCGTGTATTTCAGGGGTGCACGGGAAGTTCCACACGCGAATAGCCTGGGCGCGTGTATTACAGGGGTGCGCGGGAAGTTCCACACGCGAATAGCCTGGGCGCGTGTATTTCAGGGGTGCGCGGGAAGTTCCACACGCGAATAGCCTGGGCGCGTGTATTTCAGGGGTGCGCGGGAAGCTCCACACGCGAATAGCCTGGGTGCGCGTGTATTTCAGGGGTGCGCGGGGAGTTCCACACGCGAATAGCCTGGGTGCGTGTATTTCAGGGGTGCGCGGGAAGTTCCACACGCGAATAGCCTGGGCGCGTGTATTTCAGGGGTGCGCGGGAAGTTCCACACGCGAATAGCCTGGGTGCGTGTATTTCAGGGGTGCGCGGGAAGTTCCACATGTGATTTGACAGTGTGGGTCCTCCCAGGTGTACCCTGTACACCCTCCACGGCCCCTGCAGGCAGCCCACACCACAGGGGACTACCCTGCATCCCTGGTCATGTCCCGCAGGCAGCCCACCCAACATGGGCATGCCCCCCAGCAAAGGCACATGTCTCCTTGAACTAATGAACACCAACTCATGTCCCCTTGCACCCCCACCCCCCAGCACTGTGGGGCACCTGCCAGCAGGCCCCCACCCATGTCCAACTCATGTCTCCCACCACCCCCACACCCCAGCCACCAGGGGCACCCTCCACCAGGCCCCCACTCATGTCTCCCACCACCCCCACCCCCCAGCCGTGCAGGGGCAGCCTCCACCAGGCCCCCACTCATGTCACCCACCACCCCCACCCCCCAGCCACCAGGGGCACCCTCCACCAGGCCCCCACTCATGTCTCCCACCACCCCCACATCCCAGCCACCAGGGGCACCCTCCACCAGGCCCCCACTCATGTCTCCCACCACCCCCACACACCAGCCACCAGGGGCACCCTCCACCAGGCCCCCACTCATGTCTCCCACCACCCCCACACCCCAGCAGTGCAGGGGCACCCTCCACCAGGCCCCCACTCATGTCACCCACCACCCCCACCCCCCAGCCACCAGGGGCACCCTCCACCAGGCCCCCACTCATGTCTCCCACCACCCCCACACCCCAGCCACCAGGGGCACCCTCCACCAGGCCCCCACTCATGTCACCCACCACCCCCACCCCCCAGCACTGTGGGGCACCTGCCAGCAGGCCCCCACCCATGTCCAACTCATGTCTCCCACCACCCCCACACCCCAGCCACCAGGGGCACCCTCCACCAGGCCCCCACTCATGTCTCCCACCACCCCCATAGCCCAGCACTGTGGGGCACCTGCCAGCAGGCCCCCACCCATGTCCAACTCATGTCTCCCACCACCCCCACACCCCAGCCACCAGGGGCACCCTCCACCAGGCCCCCACTCATGTCTCCCACCACCCCCACACCCCAGCAGTGCAGGGTCACCCTCCACCAGGCCCCCACTCATGTCTCCCACCACCCCCACACCCCAGCAGTGCAGGGGCAGCCTCCACCAGGCCCCCACTCATGTCACCCACCACCCCCACCCCCCAGCACTGTGGGGCACCTGTCAGCAGGCCCCCACCCATGTCCAACTCATGTCTCCCACCACCCCCACACCCCAGCCACCAGGGGCACCCTCCACCAGGCCCCCACTCATGTCTCCCACCACCCCCACACCCCAGCAGTGCAGGGGCAGCCTCCACCAGGCCCCCACTCATGTCACCCACCACCCCCACCCCCCAGCACTGTGGGGCACCTGCCAGCAGGCCCCCACCCATGTCCAACTCATGTCTCCCACCACCCCCACACCCCAGCCACCAGGGGCACCCTCCACCAGGCCCCCACTCATGTCTCCCACCACCCCCACCCCCCAGCAGTGCAGGGTCACCCTCCACCAGGCCCCCACTCATGTCTCCCACCACCCCCACCCCCCAGCAGTGCAGGGGCACCCTCCACCAGGCCCCCACTCATGTCACCCACCACCCCCACCCCCCAGCCACCAGGGGCACCCTCCACCAGGCCCCCACTCATGTCTCCCACCACCCCCACACCCCAGCCACCAGGGGCACCCTCCACCAGGCCCCCACTCATGTCTCCCACCACCCCCACACCCCAGCCACCAGGGGCACCCTCCACCAGGCCCCCACTCATGTCTCCCACCACCCCCACACCTCAGCAGTGCAGGGGCACCCTCCACAAGGCCCCCACTCATGTCACCCACCACCCCCACCCCCCAGCCACCAGGGGCACCCTCCACCAGGCCCCCACTCATGTCTCCCACCACCCCCACACCCCAGCCACCAGGGGCACCCTCCACCAGGCCCCCACTCATGTCACCCATCACCCCCACCCCCCAGCACTGTGGGGCACCTGCCAGCAGGCCCCCACCCATGTCCAACTCATGTCTCCCACCACCCCCACACCCCAGCCACCAGGGGCACCCTCCACCAGGCCCCCACTCATGTCTCCCACCACCCCCACACCCCAGCACTGTGGGGCACCTGCCAGCAGGCCCCCACCCATGTCCAACTCATGTCTCCCACCACCCCCACACCCCAGCCACCAGGGGCACCCTCCACCAGGCCCCCACTCATGTCTCCCACCACCCCCACACCCCAGCAGTGCAGGGTCACCCTCCACCAGGCCCCCACTCATGTCTCCCACCACCCCCACACCCCAGCAGTGCAGGGGCAGCCTCCACCAGGCCCCCACTCATGTCACCCACCACCCCCACCCCCCAGCACTATGGGGCACCTGCCAGCAGGCCCCCACCCATGTCCAACTCATGTCTCCCACCACCCCCACACCCCAGCAGTGCAGGGGCAGCCTCCACCAGGCCCCCACTCATGTCACCCACCACCCCCACCCCCCAGCACTGTGGGGCACCTGCCAGCAGGCCCCCACCCATGTCCAACTCATGTCTCCCACCACCCCCACACCCCAGCCACCAGGGGCACCCTCCACCAGGCCCCCACTCATGTCTCCCACCACCCCCACACCCCAGCAGTGCAGGGTCACCCTCCACCAGGCCCCCACTCATGTCTCCCACCACCCCCACCCCCCAGCAGTGCAGGGGCACCCTCCACCAGGCCCCCACTCATGTCTCCCACCACCCCCACCCCCCTGCCACCATGGGCAGCCCCCACCAGGCCCCCACTCATGTCTCCCACCACCCACACCCCCCTGCCACCATGGGCAGCCCCCACCAGGCCCCCACTCATGTCTCCCACCACCCCCACCCCCCAGCAGTGCAGGGTCACCCTCCACCAGGCCCCCACTCATGTCTCCCACCACCCCCACCCCCCAGCAGTGCAGGGTCAACCTCCACCAGGCCCCCACTCATGTCTCCCACCACCCCCACCCCCCAGCAGTGCAGTGGCACCCTCCACCAGGCCCCCACTCATGTCTCCCACCACCCCCACCCCCCAGCAGTGCAGGGTCACCCTCCACCAGGCCCCCACTCATGTCCCACTGCACCCCCACCCCCAAGCAGTGCAGGGTCACCCTCCACCAGGCCCCCACTCATGTCTCCCACCACCCCCACCCCCCAGCAGTGCAGGGTCACCCTCCACCAGGCCCCCACTCATGTCCCCCTGCACCCCCACCCCCCAGCAGTGCAGGGTCACCCTCCACCAGGCCCCCACTCATGTCTCCCACCACCCCCACCCCCCAGCCACCAGGGGCACCCTCCACCAGGCCCCCACTCATGTCTCCCACCACCCCCACACCCCAGCAGTGCAGGGGCAGCCTCCACCAGGCCCCCACTCATGTCACCCACCACCCCCACACCCCAGCAGTGCAGGGTCACCCTCCACCAGGCCCCCACCCATGTCCCCCTGCCCCCAGGTCCTGACGATACACAATCATGGCAGTAATGGGCAGCATACCCAGCACAAACACCCAGGCAAGGATTGCATCCACCCACATAGTGAATGCAATTACATGACACAACCCCAATGGCAAGTATGTAAATGAACACATGTCCGTCACACACACATACACAATGGCTGCAAGTGAATGTCAAAACCCATATCATGACATGTATGAAACCAAAGACAAAATAAGACAAGCGGAAGTAAAAATAAAAAATGTATTAAAGATTAAAAATAAGTAAACTAATCAAACATACAACTATGTGGATAATAAAATAAATGGTCCATGTTGGAGAACAAAAGTAAAAATCAAAAAACGAAAAAGGAATACAAAAACAAATGTTGACCAAAGCAATATCAAGTAGAAGCAAAAGAATGAAAAACCATTTCCACATGGTGAACACAATAATGAAAAAAAGAAAATGTTCCTTCAAAAAACATACTAAATACAGGAATGTACCAGGGTCCATGAGCCCAACACCATAAAGGAAACCTACTACTACCTAATGAAAAAAATATATACAAAAAAGTGGCCATTGTCCGAGCGGTCCAAAATAATAAAAACAAATAAAGGAAACCTAACACTAACTAACTATATAACTATATACAAAGGCAGCGGGCAAGTCCTGCGGCTCACTTGTTGATGTTGCTGGCCAGGGCATCATCGAACTCCATGTCGATGTCCTGGAGGCGGGACTCTGTCCTGGCCCCGAGGTCTCGCAGGGATAACCCCATGTTCAGCTCAAACTCCCTGCGAGCTTCCTCGAGGCACTCAGCCTGCCTCAACGCCCGACGCATGGAGAACTCCGCCCTGACCATGGCGAGCCGCTCCTCTTCCGCCCGCTGCCGCTCCGCACCTATCCGCTGGACCAACTGCTCCCACACGGAAGACACCACCATCCCAGGGTTGCCCTGCCCTCCGGCCGATGCCTGCCCCTCTGATCTTGATGGCCCCGAGCCATGATGCCTCCCACGTCGAGCCCGCTGCTGCCTCCGACGCCACTGCCTCTGCCAGCACAACGGCATCCAGGCTGATGGAAACCACCGACGCCGTCGTGCACGTGCCCTGCCTGATGATGCTGTCACATCTTCCATCTGCTGGGGTCCAGTTGCTGTGTTGTCCACCCCTGCTGGACCTCCGACTCCCAACTGTGGCAGGGATGGGATCCCCACCGAGCTGGCTGCATTGGTCGGGGCAGGTCCACAGGGGGCCCTGGTGGCATCTGGGCTGGAAGACGGCAAGGGGAACGACTGGTGGATAGCCTGCACAGAGGAGGAGAGGGCCGCCACATTGGCCAACACATGCAGGAAATCCCCGAACATGGCCGATCCCAATTGGGCCACGTCGGCACGGTGCACTTCGTGATGACGTGCGTGCTCCTCCCGGGAAGCACGCACGGCATCACGAATCACAGCCGTGCGCATTGCGACCCCAATCAGGACCTTCTCCGCACGGCCAGGGGTTCCCACGTCCGCAGGTGGAGGGGAGTCAGGTGACATGGACATCCCCTCTACCTGCGGACAGGCCTGGGACGGGGCATCCCTGCTGGTGCATGGTGGTGCACTCACAGGGTCAGGGACAGCGACATGCACAGGCCCCTCCACGGTGACCTGTGCTGCCTCCTGCCCCTGGCCCTGGACTGCACCACTTGCACCAGCAGGGATGCCCCCACCAGGCCCCATGTGTGCCCCAGTGGTGGCCTCCTCCTCCTCTGTGCAAACCACAAACCTGGATGGCTCCTCACCGTCTCCCACCGTAGCAGGCCCCTGTGGGGGCTCACCCACCCCTTCCGCTGCAGCCGTGGGGGCATCCCCGCCGCCTTGCTCCACAGCGCCGTCTCCGCCCTCTTCTTCCCTAGCCGCTGCGTAGAGGGAGACAAAGAACACAAGCATCAGGGCACTGTACAATGGTCCCCTAGACAGGAAGCAATAGCAGATGAGCACCACTGTCAAAGTACACTTCCATCATGTCCCTCCACAACACATGGGTCAGTCCAGGCAAAACACACACAGTAACAGGCATGGTGCATGCCATGGACATTTCCATGCATGTCCAATGGACTCTTGAAACATTCAATGATATGTAACTCACATGCATCATGGCTCATGCCTATCACATGCACACACTTCACCTCAGTCACATCCATCTGGCCCCAAACACACCAAACACAGCGGATACAAGGGTAATTTGGCTGCTTCACTGAATCTGTGCATTGTCACACACATGTGTCATGCATCCATGGCATGCACAATTCACAGACACGCAGGTCAGGCACACAGACATGGCTACCATATATGTACCTGGCCCTCACCCCCACCCATGTCCAGGTACAGAGACTGGCATGCTCTCATGTTCAAAATCTGCATAGGGCTCCCCATGCGGAATTTCAACACATGCAACAACCATGTGGATCACACATCACTGGTCGCACATGCATTACCATGATGTCCCTGCACACATACATGCATACATGGCCTATGGCACACATACAGGCAAGTATCATAGAACCAGCACACCGCAACATGCCCTGTCTCACACAGTAATGCTTGGACACTTACCGCTCAACTCCAGACGGGCCTCCCTCTCAAGGATCTGGGCGTGGAGCGCTGGGCGTACGCGTTCCAGGACCCTCATCTGGATGGAACTCATGCGGCCCCGGCCCCCCTCCACGAGGCGCCGGGCCTTCACAAGGGTCCTGGACCTCAAGTCCTCCCAGCGCTTCTTGATCTTCAGGACGTTGCGGGTTGCCACCCCCTCCGCGTTGATGGCAACCACACAGTCGGCCCAGATCCTCTGCCGTCCTTCCTTGCTGGCGCGGGACGATCCAAAGAGGGCATCATACTGCCCCAGGACATGCTCCACCAGGACACCAACTTCGGTGACAGTGAAGCTGGTGCCCCTCTGCCCCTCTGGCCTGGGGTTGCCACTGGTGCCAGATGTGGAAGTGCCCGACATGGCAACCCCAGAGGCAGGTGTGGGTGGGCAACTGGGTCCTGGGGCTGGGCTGTGGAGCGATGTAATCCCAGTCGGGAGTCTTCAGTTCCAGCAGGGGTGGACACAGCAACTGGACCCCTGCAGATGGCTGATGTGCAGGCACCAAATGGCAGGGCACGGTGGCAGCAGGCAGGCAGGCAGGCAGCAGCAGATGGCACGTGGGAGGCTGCTCGGGGCACTGGGGGGCAGTAACTCGGCCTTCTGGGCAGGAGCGTGGTCTTCCGTGTGTTTTCGCGTGGCCAGCTTGATACGGAGTGATTTGGCACGTGAAAATCCTGCACGTCAGCGTGAAATCCGAGGAAAGGCCCTTAGCGCGTAAGCGCGTCAGCACGCATACGCGATTCTATTGGACCAGAGTCCCTCAGCGCGTAAGCGCGTCTGTGACGTGACCCGCACGGGTGTTCCCCACTCAGCACGTGATGACGGGGCACACGTGGAAATACTGCACGTCAGAGTGTCATCGCGTGTAATTGGACAAAAGTGCGCGTACACGCGATTGGCCTATGTACGTGTATTTAATGGGTGCGCGGGCACTTACACACGCAAGTACGTCAGCGAACCTGTATCCCGTGGTGCGTGTGAATTTCCACACGCTATTGGACTGGGAACTGGATTCCAGGGGTGCGCGGGTCACACGCTGTATCCCGTGGTGCGTGTGAATTTCCACACGCTATTGGACTGGGAACTGGATTCCAGGGGTGCGCGGGTCACACGCTCGCCTAGAACACGCGCAAAGCATAAATTTACGGACTTTAACAATAACAAGCTCAGACGGCAGGATGAACATACTGTTCCTAGCAGCAGTGGCAGTGGGCTACCAAAGGAGGAGGAGGAGGATAGTCAGGGCCAGAATATTCACACCCAGAACCAGCCTTTTCGGGATGCCTGATGACCAGGTGTATGGGAGGTACAGGTTTCCACCACACATCATACTGGACCTGGTGAGTGACTGGGAGGACGACCTCACATCACCCACCCTGTGCTCCCAAGCACTCAGCCCCCTGGAGAAGGTCCTCAATGTACTGCACTTCTTAGCCACTGGATCATTTCAGCGGACAAGTGCCATAGTGGGTGGGGTGTCACAGGCCACCCAGTCACGCTGCCTACACCAGGTCTTGAACATCATCACTGCACGCCCATCAGTCCGCAGGCACATATACCTGCCCAGAACACCTGCAGAAAGGCATGCTGCCGCCCTGGATTTTTACGCTGTGGCACGATTCCCCAAAGTGCTAGGTGCCATCGACTGCACCCATGTGGCTCTTCGTCCCCCCAGGGCATCTGAGCACATCTATAGGAACCGCAAGCACTGGCATTCCATCAACGTGCAGGTAGCATGTAATGCCAAGGGAATCATCACCTCAGTATATGCCAACTATCCCGGCTCCACCCACGACAGCTTCATTTACCGAATGTCCACCCTAAGCCGGGACCTAGAAGCTGGGCGGCATGGCGATACATGGCTGCTTGGTGAGTATGTATGCCACTGCACATGCATGCATGTTGGATACTGAGCAAGGTCACAACCCCACCAATGATACCAATCACCACCTCCACAGGGGACAGTGCCTACCCTCTCAGCCCCCACATGATGACGCCAATTCGGAACCCCACCACGCCACCCCAGGTAAGATATAACACAGCCCACATTACAACCCGGGGCATAGTGGAGCGCACATTCGGAGAGCTAAAGTCACGCTTTCGCTCCCTTGACCGTTCTGGCGGGCAGCTGTTATACGCTCCCCCAGTAGTGTGCAGGATCATAGTGGCAGCATG
Source organism: Ambystoma mexicanum (assembly GCF_040938575.1). NCBI lineage: Eukaryota > Metazoa > Chordata > Amphibia > Caudata > Ambystomatidae > Ambystoma > Ambystoma mexicanum. The sequence continues at coordinate 695,143,246 of NC_090935.1, read as the reverse complement.
TGTCCTGCACAACGTTGCAACACGCCGGGGCCTGGCCGTGGACATGGTGGTGGCCCCACATCCCCAACCACATGCACAGCCGCTGCGCATGGGAGGGGAAAGGGCACGGGGGGAGGCAGCCCGTACACAGCTAGTGGCTAATTACTTCACATAGAAATCACACTCCTGTGGAGTGCACACTGCCCTGGCACATTCCATCTGACAATCAATGATGACTCAACCTGACACTGATCCTGAATGTCTGGAGAATGAACCGGGAATACCATGTCAGCCTGAGATTGTTCACCTGGAAGTGTCACAATGTGTGCATCTCTACCCACACAGACACCACCAATGCAGTTTTGTGAAGTTACACATGGAAGCAGCTAAAATGAATACCCACTTGCAAAATGCAACAAGAGGACAGTGCCATGTCAGCCAACCCAACCCCAGCACCGCCACACGACACACCGTGCCATGTCATGCTAATTGCAGGTAAACAAAGTAATCCCCACAACATGACATCAGTCTCACTATGTACAGTGGCACTATTAGAAACCTGCAACACCTGAAATGCTCACAGCAATGCCGGACCAACAACATACTTGAGCACGTAGTACCATTAACATGACATCACAAATGTTACATATTAGTAGTCTCACCACCTGGAAATGCCTGCACTCCCACCACTACCAACTGTGCAGTGTTGTCGCCATGTAGAGTTGTAGGTGCACTGCTGCCAACATGGTCCCCATCTCCAGACTAGAGGTCCTTGTGTGGACATGAGGAAGGGACCTGCAAATTGGGAGGTAGACACAGAAGAAGAGTTACACATCAATGCAACATGCAGTGTACAACACAACAGCAATATGCACTATGAATGTATACACAGTATTGACTACAGACTGGCCACACAGCTCATGGGAGTCCAACGTCACTGTGTAATTCACTGTCACTTGGGCACACCCTTTGCAAGCCCATGGAAACGGGAAGCAGGAGGGGTGTGTGTGACTCAAACCCAAGCATCTGAACCAAATACATTACAAGCCTGCATGTGCCCAGCCACAATGCAGCGTATGCCCACAGGAACCACGGAAGCCAACAGATCGTCCCAAAAAAATTGGGAATAAAAGAAATCAAAATAAAAATAAAAATAAGAAACAATCAAAAATGGCCATTGATGGGCCCGGGGGGGTTGGGGAGGCCACCCAGGAGGTCCGAGGACAGGATGCACACCAGAACCCACCTGCGTGGATCCTGGGAAGATAAAACACCTCCATGGACTCATGGCCCACACGGCTACCCTATTGTGGGAGTATCACTGCTGTCGCTATTATCACCCTGTGCAGCTGCATCCGGAGGTGGTTGCACTATGGGAGGCAGCCCACGCAAGGCCCTAGTCTGCTCCTCCATGGCTGCAAGCATGCGGGTGTGGTAGGTCTGGTTCTGGAGGATGAGTGTGCGGAGGTCCCCATGCAACAACTCACGGGATGCCCGGACCTCCGCCCTCGTTGCCTGCATCTCAGCTGAGAGCGTACGGGTGAGACGCTCCAGCTGCTGTTCTGTCCATTGGTGTGTTGAAGCCTCAAGCTCAACAAAAGTCGTCCTGAGGTGAAGGAGCTCCTGCCTCAGGGCTTCCCTGTGGCCCTGGGACTCAATGGAGATGGCCTCCTGCAGAGTCGCTAGTGCCGCCCGCCTGTCCCTGTTGGACCCCAACATGTCCTCCCTGTGTGACTGGCAGATGGAGTCGGTTGCCTGCTCTAGTCGCTCCATCAGCCTTTCTGGGGGGACAATGGAAGTGGCCACCCTATCCATGGCCTGAGCCATCATCTCGGATGATGCAGCCTGTTGGGTTGCCATACCGTAAATGGATTGCTCCCATGCGGTATTGCCGGGTGGCGTACGGCCACCACGTCGGCGGGCACCACACCTGTCTGGGGCAAGGCGAACTGCGCCTTGCTGTGCCGGCACTGCCTGAGGCTGCAGGACTGCATTCCCCCTCTGATCTGCTGGCCCAGGAACAGGATCAGATGTCGCGGAGTGTGACCCTGCATCCGTAACCACCCAAGGCGTAGCTGCCAACACTGACATCCCCATGGAGGGTTCTGACCCTGGTGCAGGTGGGTGAGACAGAACAGAATCCCTCCCTGGAACACTCACCTGCGACGGCACGTAGGTCTCATCCGAATCAACACCTGAGTACAGCTCGGGGGAGGTGCAGCCAGAGACACCCTTTGAGAGCACGACCTGCAGCACTTGTGGGTTCTCCCCCACCACCACACCACGTCCCTCACTGGTGGTTGGTCAGCCCTCGGACCCCTCCTGGGTCTGCACCATCTCCACAACCCCAGCAGTATCAGGTGCGTCTTCCCCTGCAAAGACATGAAAACAAAGAAATGGAAACAGGCATTAGCACCATGGCACACAATGAGGGCTGAGAAGCAAGAGAACCAGTACTTGATTGACACATGTCCCACATGACTAAAACCCTCCCATGCATGCACCCTCACTGCGTATGAAGTGCAGGCAAATGGCACACACTGATGACACCAAGATGGAAGATGAACACATTTTCTGCATGCTGCCTGGCAGTGGCATCACACATTGGCCTGTGATTGCCAGGTGAAACACACATGCCATCACACAGATGGCATGTACCATTGCTATTGAGTGAAGATGGAGAGGAGGGCAGCACCTATTCATTCAGTCCAGTTCCTGCATGTAATTGCTTTTCTAATTCTAACAGGTCAGATTTTTCACCTGGAGCTGCCAGTCTGAAATGGTCCAATTGCACAGGGACATGTGTGTACAAATGATATCCAGGTAACAAAGTCACTCCACTTTACCATACCCATGTCAGACATGTGACTAGTGGACAGCGACATGCCTAGTGAAAGTGGTGGAATGCAAACAAACTGACTGAATGAACAGTGAAAAATAAGCAAATATGTTGTGGCAAGGTGACACTTCAAGGGCAACTGGCGTGCAGTTGGGCTAGATGTCTACTGTTGGCAGAAGGGATACTGCTATGGCCAAATGCAGCTGCGCAGGAAGTATTGCATGAAGCACATGGCTGACCCATACGACTCAGGCGCACACACTCTCACCTGGCACACAAACAGAAGCCCTCACACACACACCATGCACATGTATGACACACACATGCATGTGCACTCACTGGACAATGCCTCGTAATCAGCCAGATCTCCCACGCCTTGGATCTGTTCCTCCGTGACGTAGGTCCCAGCGACTGACTCATGTGGAGTGAGTTCCATGTCTACTACTGGAGACCCACCTCCAGTCACTAGAGTTGTGGCATGACTTGAGGCCAGCTTACTCTTTGCCCTGCGCTTTAGGTCATTCCAGCGCTTATAGCAATCATTGGCTGTGCGCCTCACGATTCCAAGGGCACTTACGATGTCCGCAACGGTCTGCCAGTGTGCCTGGCGTTGTGCAGGTGTGGTCTTGGATCCTGCAACAATGACCATCTCGTTGTCATGTCCGGACACATACTCGACAAGTGCATTCAGTTCGTCATCCGTGAAGCTGGGCTTCCTGGACGGGCCGGACTGTGTAGCCGTGTCTGGGGCATCAGCCTGTGCCGGACGAGCACTCTTCCTCTTCCGCTTGGAAGGTGGTGGTGATCCTGAGTGTCCTGCGCCGCTCTGGACACTAGGGGCAGGAGCCCTGGTGGACTCTGTATCAGGAGTGTGGGATTGCAAACTCAGCATGGGAGTTGGTGCAGGCATTGGCTCTAGTGTGATGGTGTCAGGGGGAATGTCAGCAGCATGGACTAGGACCGACACTGTCCTGGCTGGGTGTGTGAGGGCTGGGGTGGATGGAGCCGCAGCTGCCCCTGCAGCCTCTCCGCCCTGCCTCCTTGGTGCAGCAGATGACCTTGCTGCCCCAGATCCACGTGGCATGATGGCATCAACGTGCACCAGCGCACGTGTCGTAGCCCTGCTGACCTGGAAGTCAGCCATGGAGTCAGCCAGGTCTGGTGCCACAATGGGCTGGTCCAACAAGGGCTGAGCATGGATGGTGTCAGCCACATCAGCCTCAATGGGAGGGGGGGGGATTATGGGTGCCCGTGACTGGTCCTCCACACATGGGGGGACAGGCTCACCCTGCAAGTTACGACCACGTCCCCTACCGGATCCACCACGGCCACCACTTGTGGCTCTTCCAATTTTGCCACCCTTACGGAATCCTCGCCTCCCAGCCATGGCACTGATGTTAATGTGCGTATGGGAGTGGATGTAGACTATTGTCCTGGGCAATTGGGGGTCAAAGGGGTTGGGTACCAGATGGTAATTGTACCCTAGTGCTCTAGCAAGGCTGAATGTAACCCCTGGGGAAAGATGACGGGTCACGCAACGCACAGGAGGCCCAAAAAAGGGAGATGACGTGCACGCAACCCCTCCTAGACCACGTGTGCAGAAAGAAAAACCTGCACTACGCTGTGGCACCCAGAAACACAAGAATGAACGTATGCGTGTCACACGCAGCCTAGAATGACCTCTGAAGGGGTAGGCTACACACGGGGCAAGCACAGATGTTAGATACGTGCGTGACTCACCGTCTGCCTGGTAAACGAGCGTGTAAAAGGAGCACGTTTGGTTGGCAACACCCCCGACAAAAGAAGATTTGTACGCTGTCTGAGGAGACAGGACAACAGTAGAAGGGAACACTGTTTGAGGGAACAGGCCCAGGTAAACCAGTAAAAGCGAAAGAAGAGAAAAAGCTGTCAGAGGTAACAGGGAATACGAACTTGAAACGCCGTGAAGTAAATCGCGTGTGAAACGACAAGAAGTACAGAATTCACCCACTCGCTCTCCACGAAAAGCACGTACAAGGAAGTGGTGTTCTACGCGTACCTTTTATACAGGCCCACACGTCCAGCGTCACTTACGCGGCGTGTACGCGCTAGGGCCATTTCCACCAATTACACACTTTGTCACTTCTGAGTGTAGGGACATTTCCTCCAATTACACGCTTTGTCACTTCTGCGTGTAGGGCCATTTCCACCAATTACACGCTTTGTCACTTCTGCGTGTAGGGCCATTTCCACCAATCACACGCGATGAGACTCTGACGTGCAGTCTTTCCACGTGTGCTCTGTCATCACGTGCTGTGTGGGAAACACCCGTGCTGGTCACGTCACAGACGCGCTTACGCGCTGAGGGCCTTTGGTCCAATAGAATCGCGTATGCGTGCTGACGCGCTTACGCGCTAAGGGCCTTTCCTCGATTTTCACGCTGACGTGCAGGATTTTCACGTGCCAAATCACTCCGTACCAAGCTGGCCACGCGTAAGCACACGGAAGACCACGCTCCTGCCCAGAAGGCCAAACTACTGCCCCCCAGAGCCCCGAGCACGCTCCCACCTACCATCTGCTGCTGCCTGACTGCCTGCTGCCCATGTGCACTGCCATTTGCTGCCTGCACATCAGCCAGGGGTGCTCTTGCTGTGACCACCCCTGCTGGTACCGAAGACTCCCGACTGGAATTCCATCGCTCCACAGCCCAGCCCCAGGACCCAGTTGCCCACCCACTCCTGCCTCTTGGGTTGTCATGTCGGGGCAAACACCATCTGTGACCACTGACAACCCCCGGCCAGAGAGGCAGAGGGGCACCAGCTTCAGTGCCACCGAAGTTGGTGTCCTGGTGGAGCAAGTCCTGGGGCAGTATGATGCCCTCTTCGGAAGTTCCCGCGCCAACAAGGAAGGACGGACTCGGATCTGGACTGACATCGTGACTGCCATCAACGCGGAGGGGGTGGCAGTCCGGGACTTACAACATGTCAGGAAGAGCTGGGAGGACTTCAGGTCCAGGACCCTGAACAAGGCCCGGCGCCTCTTGAAGGCAGCGGATGCCAAGGGGCGCCGGGGCCACTTGTCGGAAGAACAGATGGGGGTCCTGGAACGCATATCCCCAGCGCTCCACGTCCAGGTCCTGGAGAAGCAGACCCGTCTGGAGTCGAGCGGTGAGTGTACATGCATCCTGATTGTGAGCAGTGCGTGTGGTGATTATTCAGTATTGTGCAGGTTGCACATCTGTTTGTATGGGGTCAAGTATGGGTGGGGGTGTACATGGCCGTGGGGCTGACACATGCGAGGGCTGTAATGTGTGAGACATGGATGGTGCTTGTGTGTGTAGGCTTGCATGGCAAATGCAGTTGTGCGTGCACACATGTTTGTATGTATGTGTATGTAAGTAGACATGTCCGTGATGTCACGCATGTATGTTGTATTGGGCTGCATGTATGAGCACTGTGTACATGTGCATGTGTGTGTATTTGACAAGGGTGCAACAGTGATGCAACATGGATGCATGTGACTGCGGTATGTGTAAGCATGATTGGCAGATGTGACATGGATGCCCGTCTGAACAGTGCGACACTTGGCAGAGGTGTACACATGCATGCAAGTGTGGTGGTGTGTGTACATGTGTGGTGCACTTCCTGTGTTGCATGTGATGTCTGGGTCACCTTTGGCTGCTCATGCTGTTGTATGTGTATGGATGGTGGTGGCAGTTGCGATATGGCTGTGGTATGGCTCATGTGTGCGAGTTGCAATGACATGTGTGTTGGGGATTGTGATGACATGTCTGAGGTTTGTCAATGCCACTCATGTGCAACTGTCATGTGTGTATGTGTCCATTGTACAGTGCCCTGATGCCTGTGTTTTGTTTCTCCCTGTCTGCAGCGTCAACTGATGAAGAGGGCGGAGAAGGTGCTGTGGAGCACAGCGGCGGGGATCCGACCGCCAGCCGGAGACGCAAGGCCCGGCTCCCCTCCCGTGTTGTCATCTCGTCGGGGAGTGAGGAGTCCGGTGCCGCGTCCCAGGCCGCAGCTGCCGGGGGGAGGTCCAAGAGGCGGAGGTTGGAGTTGGACTCCTCGGCAGCAGAAGGGGCAGCTGGGACCCCACAGGGCCCAACAGGGGAAGGTGGCACGGAGTCATCCAGGTTGGTGGGGGGTCTGGTGGAGGAGGAGGCCGTGCAAGCACCAGAGACGGGGTCTGGAGGCGGGGATCCCACTGGTGCTAGTGGTGCAGTCCAGGACCAGGGACAGGAGGCAGCACAGGCCGCCGCGGAGGTGCCTGTGTGCAATCCTGTCCCCGATCCTGTCCCTGCATCATCTTGCACCAGCAGGGATGCCTACGTCCAGAGCCGTTTCCAGGCAGGGGATGAGCTGACGTCAACTGGCCTTCCTCTGCCTGCGGACGTGGCTATCCAGGTCCGGGTTGAGCCTGTCCTGGCTGGTGTGGCGTTGCGTCAACGGGCCATGCGAGGTGACCTGCAGTCTTTTCATGGAGAGACTGCACGTCATCTCGAATGGCTCGTTGACCACGTCAGCCTGCTGGGACAGGTCACCCAGACCGGATTCCTCCGTCTGATGGGGATTGTTCCGACCCCCTCCTCAACTGGACCCCCTACGCGCCAGTCGTCCTCTGTGCCATCTTCCCACCCATCAGTCACCTGGGTGCCCTGTGGAGCTGCCTCTGACAGTGCGGCCAGGCTGGTGGAGGAGGCATCCCTGCCACAGTCGGGAGTCGGACGTCCAGCAGGGGTGGCCACATCAACAACTGCACCCCAGCCGGCGGAGGATGTGCAGGCAGCAGGAGGCAGTGCACGGGCAGAGGCAGAGCAGCAGCAGCAACATGGTGGGAGCCATGAAGGCTCGGGGCCTTCGACATCGGAGGGGCAGGCATCGGCCGGAGGGCAGGAGGACCCAGGACAGAGAGTGTCTTCCGTGTGGCAGCGGTTGGGCCACGCCATAGGTGCGGAGCGGCGGCGGGCGGAAGAGGCGCGGCTCACAATGGTCAGGGCGGAGAACTCCATGCGGAGGGCCCTGAGGCGGGCCGAGTGCCTCGAGGCAATCCGCATGGGGTTGGAGGAGGACACGGCGTCGTCCCTGCGGACCCTCGGGGCCATGGAACTGGACCGCCTCCGGGACATCGAACAGGAGTTCGATGATGCCCTGGCCCGGAACACCACGGAGTGAGCCGCTGGACTTGCCCGCCGCCTTTGTATATAGTTCTTTAGTTTTAGGTTTCCTTTGTTTTTTCTTATGATTTGGAGTCGACGGACACTGCTCCACTTTTTGTATATAGTTGATATTTAGGTAGGTTTTTTAGGAGGTTTCCTTAGTTCAGTTGTGATGATGGACCCTTGTTATTTTTGTACATAGTTCTTTGTTGCATGGAGAGTTTTTACATTTCACTTTGGACAAAATTTTATGGATTTGATTTTCTACTTTTGTGTTTTTATGCGGACATGCAGCTTATTTTTTCACATTTACATTGTAGTTATTTTTCTTTCTTTACCATTCGTATTTTTGTCCAATACATTTTTTTTTCCATTGTTCACTGTGTGGTTTCATCTCATTGGTTTCATGCATGTCATGTTGTGTGTTTTCCCATTCAATTTGAAAATCTGTGTGTGACGGACATGGGTTCATTTGCTTCATGAACATTGGGGGTGTAACATGTGTTTTCATTTCCATGTGGGTGAATGGGTTACTTGGTAGGGCTTTTTGGCTGTGGAGGCTGACCATTACGCACATGATTGGGGATTGTGAGGACCTGGTGGGGGCTGCACATGGTGGCAGGGGGGTGGGGTGGTGGGAGACATGAGGGGGGGGCCTGGTGGAGGGTGCCCCTGCACTGCTGGGGGGTGGGGGTGGTGGGAGACATGAGTGGGGGCCTGGTGGAGGGTGACCCTGCACTGCTGGGGGGTGGGGGTGGTGGGAGACATGAGTGGGGGCCTGGTGGGGGCTGCCCATGGTGGCAGGGGGGTGGGGGTGGTGGGAGACATGAGTGGGGGCCTGGTGGAGGGTGACCCTGCACTGCTGGGGGGTGGGGGTGGTGGGAGACATGAGTGGGGGCCTGGTGGAGGGTGACCCTGCACTGCTGGGGGGTGGGGGTGGTGGGAGACATGAGTGGGGGCCTGGTGGAGGGTGACCCTGCACTGCTGGGGGGTGGGGGTGGTGGGAGACATGAGTGGGGGCCTGGTGGAGGGTGACCCTGCACTGCTGGGGGGTGGGGGTGCAGGGGGACATGAGTGGGGGCCTGGTGGAGGGTGACCCTGCACTGCTGGGGGGTGGGGGTGGTGGGAGACATGAGTGGGGGCCTGGTGGAGGGTGACCCTGCACTGCTGGGTGGTGGGGGTGGTGGGAGACATGAGTGGGGGCCTGGTGGGGGCTGCCCATGGTGGCAGGGGGGTGGGGGTGGTGGGAGACATGCGTGGGGGCCTGGTGGAGGGTGACCCTGCACTGCTGGGGGTGGGGGTGGTGGGAGACATGAGTGGGGGCCTGGTGGAGGGTGACCCTGCACTGCTGGTGGGTGGGGGTGGTGGGAGACATGAGTGGGGGCCTGGTGGGGGCTGCCCATGGTGGCAGGGGGGTGGGGGTGGTGGGAGACATGAGTGGGGGCCTGGTGGAGGGTGCCCCTGCTTTGCTGGGGGGTGGGGGTGGTGGGAGACAAGAGTGGGGGCCTGGTGGAGGGTGACCCTGCACTGCTGGGGGGTGGGGGTGGTGGGAGACATGAGTGGGGGCCTGGTGGGGGCTGCCCATGGTGGCAGGGGTGTGGGGGTGGTGGGAGACATGAGTGGGGGCCTGGTGGAGGGTGACCCTGCACTGCTGGGGGGTGGGGGTGGTGGGAGACATGATTGGGGGCCTGGTGGAGGGTGACTCTGCACTGCTGGGGGGTGGGGGTGGTGGGAGACATGAGTGGGGACCTGGTGGAGGGTGACCCTGCACTGCTGGGGGGTGGGGGTGCAGGGGGACATGAGTGGGGGCCTGGTGGAGGGTGACCCTGCACTGCTGGGGGGTGGGGGTGGTGGGAGACATGGGTGGGTGCCTGGTGGAGGGTGCCCCTGCACTGCTGGGGGGTGGGGGTGGTGGGAGACATGAGTGGGGGCCTGGTGGAGGGTGACCCTGCACTGCTGGGGGGTGGGGGTGCAGGGGGACATGAGTGGGGGCCTGGTGGAGGGTGACCCTGCACTGCTGGGGGGTGGGGGTGGTGGGAGACATGAGTGGGGGCCTGGTGGAGGTTGACCCTGCACTGCTGGGGGGTGGGGGTGCAGGGGGACATGAGTGGGGGCCTGGTGGAGGGTGACCCTGCACTGCTGGGGGATGGGGGTGGTGGGAGACATGAGTGGGGGCCTGGTGGAGGGTGACCCTGCACTGCTGGGGGGTGGGGGTGGTGGGAGACATGAGTGGGGGCCTGGTGGGGGCTGCCCATGGTGGCAGGGGGGTGGGGGTGGTGGGAGACATGAGTGGGGGCCTGGTGGAGGGTGACCCTGCACTGCTGGGGGGTGGGGGTGGTGGGAGACATGAGTGGGGGCCTGGTGGAGGGTGACCCTGCACTGCTGGGGGGTGGGGGTGGTGGGAGACATGGGTGGGGGCCTGGTGGAGGGTGACCCTGCACTGCTGGGGGGTGGGGGTGCAGGGGGACATGAGTGGGGGCCTGGTGGAGGGTGACCCTGCACTGCTGGGGGGTGGGGGTGGTGGGAGACATGGGTGGGTGCCTGGTGGAGGGTGCCCCTGCACTGCTGGGGGGTGGGGGTGGTGGGAGACATGAGTGGGGGCCTGGTGGAGGGTGCCCCTGCACTGCTGGGGGGTGGGGGTGGTGGGAGACATGGGTGGGGGCCTGGTGGAGGGTGCCCCTGCACTGCTGGGGGGTGGGGGTGGTGGGAGACATGAGTGGGGGCCTGGTGGAGGGTGACCCTGCACTGCTGGGGGGTGGGGGTGGTGGGAGACATGAGTGGGGGCCTGGTGGGGGCTGCCCATGGTGGCAGGGGGGTGGGGGTGGTGGGAGACAAGAGTGGGGGCCTGGTGGAGGGTGACCCTGCACTGCTGGGGGGTGGGGGTGGTGGGAGACATGAGTGGGGGCCTGGTGGAGGGTGACCCTGCACTGCTGGGGGGTGGGGGTGGTGGGAGACATGAGTGGGGGCCTGGTGGAGGGTGACCCTGCACTGCTGGGGGGTGGGGGTGCAGGGGGACATGAGTGGGGGCCTGGTGGAGGGTGACCCTGCACTGCTGGGGGGTGGGGGTGCAGGGGGACATGAGTGGGGGCCTGGTGGAGGTTGACCCTGCACTGCTGGGGGGTGGGGGTGGTGGGAGACATGAGTGGGGGCCTGGTGGAGGGTGACCCTGCACTGCTGGGGGGTGGAGGTGCAGGGGGACATGAGTGGGGGCCTGGTGGAGGTTGACCCTGCACTGCTGGGGGGTGGGGGTGGTGGGAGACATGAGTGGGGGCCTGGTGGGGGCTGCCCATGGTGGCAGGGGGGTGGGGGTGGTGGGAGACATGAGTGGGGGCCTGGTGGGGGCTGCCCATGGTGGCAGGGGGGTGGGGGTGGTGGGAGACATGAGTGGGGGCCTGGTGGAGGGTGCCCCTGCACTGCTGGGGGGTGGGGGTGGTGGGAGACATGAGTGGGGGCCTGGTGGAGGGTGACCCTGCACTGCTGGGGGTGGGGGTGGTGGGAGACATGAGTGGGGGCCTGGTGGGGGCTGCCCATGGTGGCAGGGGGGTGGGGGTGGTGGGAGACATGAGTGGGGGCCTGGTGGAGGGTGACCCTGCACTGCTGGGGGGTGGGGGTGGTGGGAGACATGAGTGGGGGCCTGGTGGAGGGTGACCCTGCACTGCTGGGGGGTGGGGGTGGTGGGAGACATGAGTGGGGGCCTGGTGGAGGGTGACCCTGCACTGCTGGGGGGTGGGGGTGCAGGGGGACATGAGTGGGGGCCTGGTGGAGGGTGACCCTGCACTGCTGGGGGGTGGGGGTGGTGGGAGACATGGGTGGGTGCCTGGTGGAGGGTGCCCCTGCACTGCTGGGGGGTGGGGGTGGTGGGAGGCATGAGTGGGGGCCTGGTGGAGGGTGACCCTGCACTGCTGGGGGGTGGGATTGCAGGGGGACATGAGTGGGGGCCTGGTGGAGGGTGACCCTGCACTGCTGGGGGGTGGGGGTGGTGGGAGACATGAGTGGGGGCCTGGTGGAGGGTGACCCTGCACTGCTGGGGGGTGGGGGTGCAGGGGGACATGAGTGGGGGCCTGGTGGAGAGTGACCCTGCACTGCTGGGGGGGTGGGGGTGGTGGGAGACATGGGTGGGTGCCTGGTGGAGGGTGCCCCTGCACTGCTGGGGGGTGGGGGTGGTGGGAGACATGAGTGGGGGCCTGGTGGAGGGTGACCCTGCACTGCTGGGGAGTGGGGGTGGTGGGAGACATGGGTGGGGGCCTGGTGGAGGGTGCCCCTGTACTGCTGGGGGGTGGGGGTGGTGGGAGACATGAGTGGGGGCCTGGTGGAGGGTGACCCTGCACTGCTGGGGGGTGGGGGTGGTGGGAGACATGAGTGGGGGCCTGGTGGGGGCTGCCCATGGTGGCAGGGGGGTGGGGGTGGTGGGAGACATGAGTGGGGGCCTGGTGGAGGGTGACCCTGCACTGCTGGGGGGTGGGGGTGGTGGGAGACATGAGTGGGGGCCTGGTGGAGGGTGACCCTGCACTGCTGGGGGGTGGGGGTGATGGGAGACATGAGTGGGGGCCTGGTGGAGGGTGACCCTGCACTGCTGGGGGGGTGGGGGTGCAGGGGGACATGAGTGGGGGCCTGGTGGAGGGTGACCCTGCACTGCTGGGGGGTGGGGGTGCAGGGGGACATGAGTGGGGGCCTGGTGGAGGTTGACCCTGCAGTGCTGGGGGGTGGTGGTGGTGGGAGACATGAGTGGGGGCCTGGTGGAGGGTGACCCTGCACTGCTGGGGGGTGGGGGTGCAGGGGGACATGAGTGGGGGCCTGGTGGATGTTGACCCTGCACTGCTGGGGGGTGGGGGTGGTGGGAGACATGAGTGGGGGCCTGGTGGGGGCTTCCCATGGTGGCAGGGGGGTGGGGGTGGTGGGAGACATGAGTGGGGGCCTGGTGGAGGGTGCCCCTGCACTGCTGGGGGGTGGGGGTGGTGGGAGACATGAGTGGGGGCCTGGTGGAGGGTGACCCTGCACTGCTGGGGGCTGGGGATGCAGGGGGACATGAGCAGGTGTGCAGGGTAGTCCCCTGTTTTGTGGGCTGCCTGCTGGGGCCGTGGAGGGTGTACAGGGAACACCTGTGAGGACCCACCCAGCCTAATTGCGTGTGATAATTCCCGCACACCCCTGTAATACACGTACCTGGCCAAATCGCATGTGAGAATTCCCGCGCACCCCTGTAATACACGTACCCAGCCAAATCGCGTGTGATAATTCCCACGTACCCCTGTAATACACGTACCCTGGCCAATCGCGTGTAGAACTTCCCACGCACCCCTGTAATACACGTACCAAGCCAAATCGCGTCTGATCATTACCACGCACCCCTGTAATACACGTACCAAGCCAAATCGCGTCTGATCATTCCCGCGCACCCCTGTAATACACGTACCCAGCCGATTCGCGTGTAGAACTTCCCACGCACCCCTGTAATACACGTACCAAGCCAAATCTCGTCTGATCATTACCACGCACCCCTGTAATACACGTACCAAGCCAAATCGCGTGTGATCATTCCCGCGCACCCCTGTAATACACGTACCCAGCCGATTCGTGTGTAGAACTTCCCGTGTACCCCTGTAATACACGTACCCAGCCAAATCGCGTGTGATAATTCCCACGTACCCCTGTAATACACGTACCCTGGCTAATCGCGTGTATAACTTCACGCGTACCCCTGTATTACACGTGCCCTGGCTAATCGCATGTAAGACTTCCCGCGTACCCCTGTAATACACGTTCCCTGGACAATCGCGTGTTGAACTTACCGCGTACCCCTGTAATACACGTTCCCTGGACAATCGCGTGTTGAACTTCCCGCGTACCCCTGTAATACATGTTCCCTGGACTATCGCGTGTTGAACTTCCCGCGCACCCCTGAAATACACGTACCCTGGCAGCCTGGCTAATCGCGTGTATAACTTCACGCGTACCCCTGATATGCACGTTACCCGCTTTGCGTTCCTTGTTTGGCAGCCCTGTAAACTGGTCCAGGGTTAGCGCAGCCCTTTGCGATGATTTAGCGATTTTGATGGCTTTTCCTTGCGCGAGGGCGTTCTTGGGGGCGTTACTGGCGCTGCTGCAGGGTCGCTGCGATACTCTGCGCCACGGCTGGTTTGGGAGCCTAAAATCCATGAATACGCTGTGCGCGGAAATCGGTTTTAGCGCACGTGCCTGGCGCAGACAATCGCACGCGGACACTCTGCGCCAGCCGCTTGCGACACTTTTCTGCGAAATTCTATGAATTACCCTGTTAGTGTACTTACCGCATTGTAGTGACGTTCTGCTCTCAATACTTTGCAGTCATTTCCTTCTTCGTTTCTATGTAAAGCAGGGGTGCGGTAATATTGTTGGACGCAGAACTCACTTCGCCTATTGGTGCAATTTATTATGGTGTATACTCTATGCTTTTGCTCTATTTGTTTCACAAGTACAGAGTTTTCAGACCTACTCAATTTCACCTTGCAATGCACATACATGTGCCTTCTCTTTGCTGGATGCAACCATCATGTGAGAGCACCCCTGCCCTTCTCAGCATATTGGATGTAACCAGATGTCCGCCAACTGACGGACAGTTCGCAACCACTGTGGCTATTACTATGGAACCACCTGTTTCGGTACAGCTATAAAGATTAAGAGTATCCTGGTAAAACCCTTTGAAATTCAGTGCAAAAACCGTTGTTAAAGGGATGTTACGGTTAAGTTGTGCTATTAGAACCCTATCACCTTTACTGAAAAAAACTATGATACAGGAATGTTATACTTAAAGTGCCCTACTAAAAACCTATGAAATTCACTGACAAAAAACATTGTTAAAGGGACACTATGGTTACGTTGCACTACTAAAAACCTATCACCTTTAATGAAAAAACTATACTAAAGGAACGTCAAGGATAAAGTACCCTACTCAAAACCTAAGAAATTCACTGACAAAAAATGCTGTTAACGGGACGTTATGGTTCAGTTGCCCTAACAAAAACCTATGAAATTCAGTGAAACAACCATTTGAAAGGAA
Source organism: Ambystoma mexicanum (assembly GCF_040938575.1). Taxonomy (NCBI): domain Eukaryota; kingdom Metazoa; phylum Chordata; class Amphibia; order Caudata; family Ambystomatidae; genus Ambystoma; species Ambystoma mexicanum. Next base: position 695,128,243 of record NC_090935.1, on the reverse strand, counting down.
CATTATAGTTACTTTGCACTAAAAACAAACTAACCATATTATGGTTACAAGTAAAACTGAAAAACCCCAGAAATTCGCCAGTTATGATAAGCTAAGCAACCATAAATCACGCCACCACTGTGCACTGCTAAAACAAACACCCATGACATGAAAGATGACATCACAAATGTCCTTGATGACGGTGGGGGTACGTGCGGAGTGTGTGCTTGGCCAGGCAGCAGCATATAGGACTGGCCTGGGACAATCCTTACAGGGCCCATTAACATTGAGGAGGCAAGTGGGGTAATCTACATGCAGGCACCTGGCAGGAGGAGTGCAGGTGCTTTCATGAATTGGTGTGTGTCTGGATGGACCTTAGGAGGCAGCTAATTGTGGAGAGGCAGCGGGCGAGGATGGGAAGGGTTGCTAGGGCAAGGGAAAAGGTAATGGAAGGAAGGACACTGAGGCGGGTCACCATACTGGATGAGAACTGCAGGGATATGGCGAAGGAGGTGTGGGGGTTGAGGGAAAGACTGAAAGCCGTCCAGGACCAATAAGCGACACGTCTCCAAGTGAAGGATAATGAATGTGACTCTGCCCTGGAGGGTGCCATGAGGTACTATTGAGCCTATGTATATAGTTCTTTGTGTTGTTTTTATTTTTGGACTTTGTTTCATTTTTACCATTGTACATTTCCCCCTTGCACATAGTTTGTTGTCATAGTGTACATATTTCTAATACCGTTTTATCTTTGTTCATCACACAGTTGTTGTAGTCTGTTTGTTGATGTGCTGCATATTATTTCGTTTAATTTCATTATGCATCGATTTGGTGACTTTCACAGGGGTTGTGACTCTAACTGTGGATGTGTGTCATACACTCATTAACAGTCTAGTTGGGAGGTTGCCTCACAATGCATGGTCACCCACCAACACACATCATGTACAAGCCAGAGGGTGCTTTCATGGCATGCTGCACATCTGCCACTGGAATGCTTCATCATCGCATGTGAGTTAGTTTATATCTGGCTGCACACATAACCCATCTACTTGGCTCACACACTGTCAGACTTCCTTCACATCACCCTTACACATGTCTGTTGAACTTGTGATAGTTGCAGGGGCTTGGAATGCTATGCATTCCTACCTGAGTCATGTCATTCATTGATTGGTGCTTGCTACTCTGCCCTCACATTACATGTGACTATATCATATCAATGATTTCATGGACTTGTTTACTACTCGGTCATTCACCTACCACAATTTGTGCCATTGCCATGGCACATGGATACAATGATGTGTCACATTGGAATTCATGGCTTTACTTTGCCACATGTACATGGTGTGTTCACTGTGTTTGCTGGTGATACATTTTGATATCCACTTGCTGTGCCACTGGTTGTGGTGTACCGAGGATCTTCACACATGGATTCTGCATCAGTGCCTCCAGTTGTCATGTCTATGTGTACATATGTGGCCAGTGTGGTTTAAGTTGCTGGCAAGCCAATGTAGTGTAAATTGTTGTTATGTTATGTTATGTTATGTTATGTTAGGAGGGTTATGTGGCAGGGCCAGGCTGGGGTGTCATCAGAGGTGAGGGGGGTGGTAGGTGGTGTGTGGACCTGCGGGGAATGCCTGGGGGGATGTCGGAGATGAGGGAGGCTAGTGGGTGGTGGGTGGTGTCAGAACTTGAGAGGGGTACCTTAGGGTTATGTCAGGTGAGGAGGGCTGGTGGGTTGTGTGTGGACCTTAGAGGGGTGCCTGGGGCAGTGTCGGAGATGAGGGGGGCTGGTGGGTTGTGTGTGGACATGAGGGGGTGCCTGGGCTAGTGTCGGAGATGGGGGGGCAGTAGGTGGTGTCAGTACTTGAGGGGGCTGTATGGGGGTGGTGTTGGAGGTGAAGGGGCTTGTGGGTGGTGTCAGTACTTGAGGGGGCTGCTTGGGGGTGGTGTTGGAGGTGAGGGGGCTGGTGGGCGGTGTCAGTACTTGTGGGGGGCTGCCTGGGGTGATATCGGAGGTGATGGGTACATGGACTTGAGGGGGTTACCTGGCGTGGTGTTGGAGGTGAGGGGGACTGGTGGGTGGTGTCATTAGTTGAGGTGGATGCCTGGGGTAGTGCCAGAGGTTGGAGGGGCTGGTGTTTTGTGTCAGTACTTGAGGGGGATACCTGGGGGCGATGTCAGAGGTGAGGGAGGCTGGCGGGTGGTGGCAGTGGTTGAGGGGGCTATCTAGGGGTGCTGTCAGAGGTGAGCAGGGCTAGCGGGTGGTGTAAGTACTTGAGGGGTCTGCCTGGGGGTGGTGTCTGAGGTGTGAGGGGCTGGTGGGTGGTGTCAGTATTTGAGATAGTGCCTGGGGTGGTGTCAGAGGTGAGGGGGGCTGCTGGGGGTTGGTGTCAGTACTTGAGGGGGCTGTCTTGGGTGGTGCAAGAGGCGAGGGGGGCTGGTGGGTGTTGTCAGTGGTTGAGGGGGCTGCCTGGGGGTGGTGTCGGAGGTAAGGAGGGCTGGTGGGTGGTGTAAGTACTTGAGCGGGCTGCCTGGGGGTGGTGTCCAAGGTCAGAAGGGCTGGTGGGTGGTGTGTGGACCTGAGGGGATGCCGGGGTGCTGTCGGAGGTGAGATGGGCTGGTAGGTTGTGTATGGCCCTAGGGGAGATGTCTGGAGTAATGTTGGAGGTGAGGAGGGCTAGTGGGTGGTGTCTTGTCCTGAGGAGGCTGCTGTGCAGTCGGGTTATGTGCAGCTGTTTGTGTGCAGCGGAAGTAGGGGAGACGGTTTGCAGGGGTGCAGCTGTTACTTAAGTCGGACCTCTTGCATGTTGGGGTGCAGCCATTACTTACGTGGGACTGCGTGCAGAGTTGCTGGTCTGCAGCCGTTACTTGCGTGGTACCTTGTGCAGAGTAGCTGAGGTGCAGCTGTTACTTACATGGGACCTCGCACAGAGTATCTGGGGTGCTGCCATTACTTAGGACCTCACACAGAGTAGATGGGGTGCTGGATGTTGTGTCAGAGATGGACACAGAGCTTTGTGGAAGGGTTGGTATATGGCTATGTTGTTGTTATGCGTGGGCATGTTGTGGGCGTTCCTAGCTGTTAGGGAGAATTCTCTGTTTAGGCTGAATTTCCTAACCTAGTGAGTCCCCCAGCAGCTTTGCTGGATTTCTGGAGTTTGTTTTTCCCATCCTGCCAAGAGTGTGACCCTTTTCCTCTCACTCTTGGACATGTATGTGTGTAATTCCTTTGAGATGTCAATGTGTTCGATGGGCTATGGGGTCTTTTACTCCATAGGGTCTCATAAGTTTTTCTATGTGTGTCACTCTGCACCCTACGTGTCGTGACACGGGGGCGCCCTAGCGGGTCCCCCCACCATAGACTCCATACCCGGGGACTGACTACTGTCTCCCCGGGCATGTAAAGTCACCATTGGCTTTACTAGACCTAAATTTACTAACAGAACTAGTACCAACCATCTTATTGTGGACGTGCTAGTAGGGGTAATACGATTACTCCTGGATCTGTTGCTCGAGGGGGCACTGTCCCGTCCCTCCTCGTCGAGTTTTGGCTGGTGGCAGTGGAAACTACTTGTTATGTTCGACCCCGAGCATAACCCTATGGGATCCGTCCCATTGTTGAAGATTGATACTGTTTTTTCATTCATCTCCAATGTACCACCGATCTACTTATCTTAAATAGGTTTATCGAGTGGTATTTTCTGCCAGAACTCGGGTTGTAAAATGGCGTCTGTGTTTTTCTCTGTGACTCCTAAACCAAAGGTTGAGCCCTTTGTTCCACTTTTGGCGGGCCTCTGGACAGAGACCCGCGAAGGTGGCGCCATTCTGTCTGGGTTACCTCAGGGGTGTGGGAGGGGGTTTAGACACCCTGGACCGAGTTGCCTTGCCAACTCAGGTCGCACTCTGAAGTGATTGGCCCAGGTGGTGAGCCTTCCCGCTCACCACTTAGCATGTGTTGATTGACAAGCTAGGCTGAATGAATGGGGGACGTCTGCATAAAAGCAGGGCCTTTGGGACTGGATCTTCAGGAAGTCGCCACTGGACCTAAAGAATCCGACGAGGGTAACGCTGAATCGACCTGCACGACGACACCTCCGGTGGAGCCCTGCGGAATCGTCTCACAATCTCCCGACGACAGAAGAGATCTCCCTGCCGGAGAGGCTCTTTCCCTGGCTGGTGGGAACAACCAGTCTTCTTCTTCTTCTTTGTGCTTTTTGGTCGCCCAGGACGCAGTGGTCGAATTGCCCATGCAGAGCACCCGGCAACCGGATAGCCACTACTCCTGCACCGTGATCGAAAGGTGGTGCCTTGTGACGGAGCACTCCGCGGCTGGTTTCTTCCCTGGTGGTGCACCGGACATCTTCTCTTCGACGACGAGAGCATCTCTTCTCTTGGCCAAGACCCGTCGTGCATCCACCACCAGGAACAACTGCCCCCGTCGGAGCTGTCTTCCACAACAAGGTACCGTAACCGCCTGGCTTCCCTTTTCGATCGGTTCGTGTGAGGTATCTGATTCCTCTCCGTTCCGTTGGGTTGCCTCCAAGCTTTATTCACTCTTTGTTCTGAACTGGTTCCACCTGTCGCTAACCAATTTGCTAAACGAGACTTGAATGCATCACCCGTAGAGACTTTCCAGGACATCGTGCCTTGCCTCTCACCGAGTGGGCCTGGCCGCCGAACTGTATGATCTAGTGTGATTAATGCTTTCTTGCCTTGCATTTTTACCCGCTTCAGTACGAACCGTGTTGACTTCGTTACCTGCCTTTCTCTTCTCTCCCTTCCTCACTAAATATTCGAGTGTCATCTGGGTTGAGGTATACACCTCTGTCTGAAAATAAGTGGTGCCGTAGAACCTAGAGTTGTCGATAGGGTGTTTCGGGGGATTGAGCTTATTCCATTCTGCAGAGTAATTGTATTCTGAATTATTTGCCGTGTTTCGCTTTAGTATTTTTCGTAGACGTTCTGTTATCAATAAATAACTTACTATCTTTATACTAAAGCCTGGTTGCGTGTTTACTCGTTTTGCTGCAGAGAATTACCCTATATTGTATGCTCCCTATACTGACCAACTTTTCTTGAGAGAAGTCTGACTGCTCAGCCACAGCTACCAATTGAATCTGTGTGGTACAGACTGCTACCAAGTGGGTTCATCGCAACACCTGTAGTCCTAAATCTTTTGCAGTGGTCCCAGAGGGAACTGCACAGGTTTCCGCCTAACACTGGTGGCAGCGGTGGGATTAGTATCGAGTATACAGTTTAGAGTGTTTTTCGACGCTGTAGAACGACTAACCACAAAACGTTACAAAAGCAACTTTCAAAAAACATGTCTACAATGGAAATTTACAGCCAAGAGTCTTTGTCGGATAAAAATACTGAGAGTCTGTGAGCTCTCTGTAGACAAGAGAATCTTCCTGTAAAAGGCAAGAAGTTAGAACTGATATAGAGATTGCTGGCGAACCAAAGTCTGGGTACTGGTTCAGAGGAACCAAACTCTCCAGCAACTGTAGATAACACTAATGGTGTTGATCTGAATCGTAATTCTGATGATAGCGATGAAGAGGCTGACGAGGACGGCGAGGCTAGCGAAACTGTCTCCCCCGCTCCTCTACCTGCCTTACCAACTGTGCCTACGGGGCCCATACCAGGTCCCACAAGTAACCCTGCTTATTTTGAACTTGAAAAAATGAAGCTCGAATTAGAATATAAACGGTTCTTGGCTCAAGCTGAACGAAACCAAGAGCTCGAGTTCAGACGAATGAATGCCCAGGCTGAGCAGAAACAAGCTGAGTTAAGACTCAGGGAAATAGAGCTTAATCATGAGTTACAAATGAAAAAGTTGTCTATGGAAAATGCTTCTCTCTCCTCTGGTTCCTCTAGGAGCTCCAGTCCCAAAAGACCCCGGATGCCGAAGGAATTAGTGGGTATGTACGAACCGAGATTGGATGTGTTGGATTGGTTGAAACTGTTTGAATACAATCATGGGCTCCAGGACATCACCGGGAATGCGTTGCTTCCCTGGTTGTTCTCTAGGCTTCCTCCTGTTGCGACTGATGTGGTAATGGAATTGGGGGAGGTGGATAAGACGGATTACGAAAGTGTGAAACTAGCTTTGATAGCTAGATTCGGGAAGACCCCTTCCCAGTATCTTAAGAGGTTTAGAACCCTCAAAAAGCATGATGGTACCCCTTGGGCTACCTGGGTGAGTGAAGGGTTGAAAAACTTAGAGGGATGGATTAAGGGTTACAAAGTTGACACTTACGAGGGTATGCGAAATCTTTTTATGTTGGAGTCGATTTATGATGCCTGTTCTCCTGAGCTCAGACAGCACTTGGCTGATTCGAAGGAATTAGATTCCAGGGCTCTAGCTAAGGCTGCTGACTTGTGGGTTGCCAACAGGGCTACTCACAAGGATTCTGGGGCAACTCAGAAAAAAGACGAGGGAAAACAGCCTAAAAAAGACTCAAAAGAGAATTCGAATAACCCACATTCCAAAGAGGGCCCCAAACAAAACCAGAAGGGTAAGCCACCGGGAAAACCACAGCAGAATAGTGTGTCTTCTGGTGCCAAACCGGAAGGAGGTCAGAACAAGCCACCATTCCAGAAAGCATTCGGGAAATGCTTTGTTTGTGGCTCGACTGATCACGTGAAAGGAGATCCCAGATGTAAGGGTAAACCTTCAGGGGTCCAGCTTGTCTCCTTAGCCTTCGCTCCAGAGGAGGAAGTCCAAATGGCAAGTGGAAACTTTCTACTGCTAGCTGACGAACCCATTGGAGTCTCAGCCAGCGTTTCTTTAGTATCTCTGGGGTTGTGGGAACAACAGAATTTAGATGTCTATAATTCTATCCCCGATAATACTAAAGAGTATTATAAGGACAGTGTCCAGGTGAATGGTCAGGAGACGCCTGCCATTAGGGACACTGGGGCCAGCATAACTGTGGTGGATAAATCGTTTTTTCAGGCTGAGGATGTTGCTAAGGCACCCAAACGCCTCACCAAGTTAGCTGGAGGGCCTGTGCAGATGCTTCCCCAATTACCAGTTCTCATCCAGTGTAACGACATGACTGTAAAGATACCTGTCAGCATACAGAGTGAGGTACCAGGACGCGTACTGTTGGGTAACGATTTGAAAACTCTCGGAGTTGTATCGCATACTCCCAGACCTCCTAGTAAACGGTTACAGGAGCTAACCAGACCTGCAAGAGAGAGGACCCTGCGCGGTACTCTCGGGGAGATGATGAAGAAAGAAATCACTCCTGCTCCATTGGAAATGGCGGCCGCTGTCTCTAGGAATACAGAAGTAAAAGGGAAACCTAAAACTTCCAAACCAAAACCAACAGCCCACATTCCGATGCAGCCGACACGGACTTCCCCGCGGTTGTCCAACGTCACACCCATAATTCCACCTCCAGCTGAGGCTGAGGGGGAAGTACAACCCTGTATGGTAGAATTAGACTCTGAAGAAGAGCTAATGGAAGGCCAGGAACTCATTGGAGATCTGGATCCTGTTGACCATCCTGAGCTGCAGTCGTTACTGGCAGAAGGTGGACCCAGCAGGGCAGACTTCAGTAAGGGACAGAGAGAATGTCCAACTCTGGAAGGTCTTCGCCGTCAGGCAGAAACTCAGGCTGAAGGGCAAGAGCCTGGGAAACATAGGTTGCACTGGGAAGATGGCCTCTTCTATAGTGAACCAACCGAGTCTGCACCTGGAGACTACAAACGCCTTGTAGTGCCCCAAGAGAACAGACCACAGTTCTTGCAGTTAGCCCACGAGATTCCTCTGGCTGGTCACTTGAGTATACTCACTGGTGACTGTCTGCCTGTCAAAAGCAGAGGATATCGCATGTCAGAAAACGTAAGAACCCACATCAAAGGTGAGGTCAGCAAGATGCTTGATCTCGGGGTAATAGAGCCCTCTACTAGTCCATGGTCTAGCCCAGTTGTGTTAGTACCAAAGGCCGGATCTAAAGAACTTAGATTCTGCGTGGATTATAGAGCTCTTAACGCAGTCACCACGACTGATGCCCACCCTTTGCCAAGAACAGATGAGTTGGTGGATAAACTTGGCGCCGCCAAGTTCCTCAGCACATTTGACTTGACGTCAGGCTATTGGCAAATAGCCCTGACCAACCATGCCAAGGAGAAAACTGCATTTTCTACCCCCGTTGGTTTATACCAATTTACGGTAATGCCGTTCGGACTAAAAAATGCACCTGCTACGTTTCAACGGATGGTAAACCAAGTTCTAACCGGGATGGAGGACTTCTGCATGGCATACTTGGATGACATAGCAGTGTTCAGCAATTCCTGGGACGAACATGTAACCCACCTAAGAGATGTTTTGCAGGCTCTTAGACGAGCCAATCTGACCATAAAGGCGAGTAAATGCCAAATTGGACAGAGTAAGGTAGTCTACCTTGGGCATGAGGTAGGCGGTGGCGAAATAAGGCCTTTGCTCAGTAAGATTGAAGCTGTGCAAAATTGGACAACCCCGACTACTCAGACTCAGGTGAGAGCCTTCCTAGGCCTCACCGGGTATTACAGGAATTTCATAGAGAACTATGGGACCATAGCTTCTCCACTGAATGTCATCTCCTCGCCCAAATTCCCTAAAAAGGTTAAATGGAACGAGGAGTGCAATCAGGCTTTTGAAAACCTGAAAAAGGCTCTTTGCCAAACCCCAGTACTCAGAGCTCCTGATTACCGCCAACACTTCATTGTGCAGACAGACGCTTCCAATGTAGGGATAGGTGCCGTACTCAGTCAACTGGATGGGAAAGGTAGGGAGCACCCCGTTTGCTACATCAGCCGCAAGCTGAAGGATCCTGAAACAAGGTGGGCAACAATCGAAAGAGAATGCTTTGCTATCGTGTGGGCTCTGAAGAAGTTTAGGCCGTACTTGTATGGTTCTACTTTTGTTATTCAGACTGACCACCAACCCTTGAGATGGTTAATGCAAATGAAAGGGGAAAACCCAAAACTACTGAGATGGTCGATCTGCCTGCAAGGGTTCGATTTCACCATTGAGCACAGGTCAGGGTGGCACCACCAAAATGCTGATGGTCTCTCTAGGATGTATATCATCGACTAGAGGTATGAGATTCATCCAGGAGTGGATTAAATCCTCCTGTCCCTTAGACTGGGGGGGGGCGAGTGTTAGGGAGAATTCTCTGTTTAGGCTGAATTTCCTAACCTAGTGAGTCCCCCAGCAGCTTTGCTGGATTTCTGGAGTTTGTTTTTCCCATCCTGCCAAGAGTGTGACCCTTTTCCTCTCACTCTTGGACATGTATGTGTGTAATTCCTTTGAGATGTCAATGTGTTCGATGGGCTATGGGGTCTTTTACTCCATAGGGTCTCATAAGTTTTTCTATGTGTGTCACTCTGCACCCTACGTGTCGTGACACGGGGGCGCCCTAGCGGGTCCCCCCACCATAGACTCCATACCCGGGGACTAACTACTGTCTCCCCGGGCATGTAAAGTCACCATTGGCTTTACTAGACCTAAATTTACTAACAGAACTAGTACCAACCATCTTATTGTGGACGTGCTAGTAGGGGTAATACGATTACTCCTGGATCTGTTGCTCGAGGGGGCACTGTCCCGTCCCTCCTCGTCGAGTTTTGGCTGGTGGCAGTGGAAACTACTTGTTATGTTCGACCCCGAGCATAACCCTATGGGATCCGTCCCATTGTTGAAGATTGATACTGTTTTTTCATTAATCTCCAACGTACCACCGATCTACTTATCTTAAATAGGTTTATCGAGTGGTATTTTCTGCCAGAACTCGGGTTGTAAAATGGCGTCTGTGTTTTTCTCTGTGACTCCTAAACCAAAGGTTGAGCCCTTTGTTCCACTTTTGGCGGGCCTCTGGACAGAGACCCGCGAAGGTGGCGCCATTCTGTCTGGGTTACCTCAGGGGTGTGGGAGGGGGTTTAGACACCCTGGACCGAGTTGCCTTGCCAACTCAGGTCGCACTCTGAAGTGATTGGCCCAGTTGGTGAGCCTTCCCGCTCACCACTTAGCATGTGTTGATTGACAAGCTAGGCTGAATGAATGGGTGACGTCTGCATAAAAGCAGGGCCTTTGGGACTGGATCTTCAGGAAGTCGCCACTGGACCTAAAGAATCCGACGAGGGTAACGCTGAATCGACCTGCACGACGACACCTCCGGTGGAGCCCTGCGGAATCGTCTCACAATCTCCCGACGACAGAAGAGATCTCCCTGCCGGAGAGGCTCTTTCCCTGGCTGGTGGGAACAACCAGTCTTCTTGTTCTTCTTTGTGCTTTTTGGTCGCCCAGGACGCAGTGGTCAAATTGCCCGTGCAGAGCACCCGGCAACCGGATAGCCACTACTCCTGCACCGTGATCGAAAGGTGGTGCCTTGTGACGGAGCACTCCGCGGCTGGTTTCTTCCCTGGTGGTGCACCGGACATCTTCTCTTCGACGACGAGAGCATCTCTTCTCTTGGCCAAGACCCGTCGTGCATCCACCACCAGGAACAACTGCCCCCGTCGGAGCTGTCTTCCACAACAAGGTACCGTAACCGCCTGGCTTCCCTTTTCGATCGGTTCGTGTGAGGTATCTGATTCCTCTCCGTTCCGTTGGGTTGCCTCCAAGCTTTATTCACTCTTTGTTCTGAACTGGTTCCACCTGTCGCTAACCAATTTGCTAAACGAGACTTGAATGCATCACCCGTAGAGACTTTCCAGGACATCGTGCCTTGCCTCTCACCGAGTGGGCCTGGCCGCCGAACTGTATGATCTAGTGTGATTAATGCTTTCTTGCCTTGCATTTTTACCCGCTTCAGTACGAACCGTGTTGACTTCGTTACCTGCCTTTCTCTTCTCTCCATTCCTCACTAAATATTCGAGTGTCATCTGGGTTGAGGTATACACCTCTGTCTGAAAATAAGTGGTGCCGTAGAACCTAGAGTTGTCGATAGGGTGTTTCGGGGGATTGAGCTTATTCCATTCTGCAGAGTAATTGTATTCTGAATTATTTGCCGTGTTTCGCTTTAGTATTTTTCGTAGACGTTCTGTTATCAATAAATAACTTACTATCTTTATACTAAAGCCTGGTTGCGTGTTTACTCGTTTTGCTGCAGAGAATTACCCTATATTGTATGCTCCCTATACTGACCAACTTTTCTTGAGAGAAGTCTGACTGCTCAGCCACAGCTACCAATTGAATCTGTGTGGTACAGACTGCTACCAAGTGGGTTCATCGCAACACCTGTAGTCCTAAATCTTTTGCAGTGGTCCCAGAGGGAACTGCACAGGTTTCCGCCTAACACTAGCAAAGCTTGATTCCCTTTGCAGGTCGGAATGAAATGCACTTTTGAATACATGAATACGCGAAACCTGCAGATTTGCTTCTGTGAGCAGGCTCGCGCAGAGTCGTTCTCGGCATACAAGATGTATGGGGTCAATGCGCACAATTCCATGAATCGGGCCCAAAGTGTGTGCTTTCCCTCCAAAATAAGGCAATATACACATACAATGGCACACAGTATTCATGCTAGACACAACACTCAGACCTCTGCTGACCAACATTCAAGCCTTTTTTTTAAAACTATACTTTGGTAACAACATCAATACAGCATTCAGCACACAGTGTGTCAATGACAGGAATATGTCAGGGGAGAAAACAAAATGGACTATAGCAGCTGTAAAAATCTTGGAAAGTGCATTTGAATTAATTTCCTCAAAAACTTCGATGATGACCGAACACGAGGTCCTTGATGTGAAGCATGGACTTTAACAGGGGAGATTGGACGGCCAGGGGGAAACTGTCCCCAGTCAGAGCTTCAACTGTCTGACTGTTGTATTTTTCATTTCATTGTGTGGCTCTTGTAAGATGACCAGCATCACTTTTGTAAAAATTGCTAAGGCAATTAACGAATAAACAAAAAAATAACAAAAATAAAAATATTGGTTTCAAGTTATGTCCATTATTTGGGGCATAAGAAGTAAACGTTGTTTCTTGTGGAGTTCTGGGAATTAGATAATGTAGTATGGCTTAAATCCTGTGCCACTTCTATAGTGCTTCTCGATGGTTTGTCTTCAGAGTTCATGCTGGTTGAACTAGTTAGGGTGGGAGTATTGGTTATACCTTGGAAAAACATGGGGACATCAACAGAAGCTTTTCACTGGTGCAAGTGCAAAGATTGCACGGTATTAGAACTCGGGCAAAGTTTGCCCTATTTTTAAAAACACTGGGACACATTAAAAAAAAACAATGCACCTCGACACGTGCAGTTGGCATATTAAAAGCACCAGAACAAAAATTGACCTAGTGCAAAAAGTGTCATTTTCACTACATTTGTGCACCGGGACAAAGTTTGCCCTAGTGCTAATACGGAATGGTATTAGCACTAGGGCAATCGTTGCCCTGATGCAAAAATACATCAAACATGTTTCTTTTTAGCACTAGGGTAATTTTAGCCCTGGTGCTTTTAATATTCCAAACTGCACTTGTCGAGATGTAATGGTATTTTAATGTGTCCCAGTGTTTTTACAAATCGGGCAAACTTTGCCCTAGTGCTAATACCGTGCAAACTTTGCACTTGCGCCGGTGAAAAGTTTCTGTAATCTGGCCCCTAATGTGTTGATATACCAAAGAAACGTGTAAATCACTAGTGCAAACTCTTTTTTGGAAGTTCTTAAATGGGAAAATAATGTGAGAGGAACTGGTTGAATATTACGTTTAAGCAAATGTTACTTGGATATTGAGTATGTTAAGTGTTAGCAGGCAGCTGCAGAGGTTTAGTGGGCATTAAGCGTGATACGGGAATACATGAAAGGATAGAACTTTTTAAAAATCTATGCTAAGTGAATTAACTAGACACCCTTCCATGTTAAAAGAAGAGGCGCATGTTTCTGAGCCGTAGAATCGTTTGTCACAAACGAAGTCTATGGAGCCAGGAGTGAGAAGTCAAGCAGTAGTGTGTCTGCTGTTTATATAACACAATGCAAAACAGGTTATGCCTGAAGGGACATGTTCTGAGATGGAGGAGTTTGGCTCTACAGCTGTTGGAGGCTAGGTTTCACATTGCCACTAGAGGATGTAATTAGCAGAACCGGTGCGATAGGAGTGCGACTAAATCCATGGCTACTCCGAGACTGACCCCTAAATATGCGGGCGGGAGGGGGTGATAGGCAGCCAGGCCATGCAGCTAGCCATTTCCTCAGTTTTTTAACCCCGGAGATATACAAGGGCAAAACTGCTTGCAATGTGGACCTTGTATAATCATTGAATGCCTGCCTAACAGTTTGGCGGTTCACGAGCCAACATTCAACTTCATGTTCTATAATTGATTAGATAATGAGCACAGGAATGATAAATACCTATATCAATGAGAACGGGATCGCATCTCATTATTGAGCCGAGTGCAGCTCTATACATTCAGGGGACGGTTCTGTATTAGTGGCTAATGGATGGAAATCATTTGTAAGAATTGTTCTGATGTTATCATTGCAGTGATTCGTGTAAACGGTTCAGCTGATTTTCATGATACATTTTAATGTCGACAAGCAAGACTTTTCAGTTCATGAGAATACATATGGACATGTAAAATAAATGCATACGCTCAGTACTATTACATGTAATCTAGCTTTTATAGATGTTTAGTTTGTGTTTTCTTCATTGCATTATATTACTGCTGTTATACTGTTTACACGTTTGAGGATTTTGATAAGTTGCACATAACTGACCCTACTGTGGGGTACCTTTTAATTAAAGTTTTCGTAAGCCTACCTGTTTCCATGGAAAGGACATATGATATGATAGGATATGACATTTATAACGCGCCTATACACAAGTGTTTTAAGGTGCGACGAGGCAAGGGAGGGGAAACAGAGGGAAGATAGACAGCAATCCTACTTAGGCACGTGATATTGCGCAAGTGCAGGGGAAGGGGAGAAGGGGAAAAGTGTGGGGGGAAGGGGTGGCCGTGCAGTACACAGGATAACAGTAAAATAAAAAGAGATAATAAATTGTAAATAAAAGTGCAGCCAGCTGGTGGCGAGTGAACAGGTAAGTGCAGATATCAGGTGTCAAGTGCATGAACGGGTAAGTGCAGATATCAGTTGTCAAGTGCTAGTATGGGCAGTAGGGATACAGAAACAGTCCCCAAGTGCAAGGGTTGCCAGCGAGGCCAACTGGCGGGGAGGGAACCTGGGCCCGAGATCAGAGGATAGCCAGGTAACCAGTTTCAGATTCAGCTGGGAGATCAGCAGCGGAGAGGCGGAGAGAAAGCAGAAGGAAAGAGGAAGGTCTTGAGGTGCTTCCGGAACCGGAGATGGTTCTCCTCAAGTTTCAGAGTGGCAGGCAGGCTGTTCCAGAGGGAGGCCCCGGCAGATGAAAGAGATATACCACCAGCCCACTGCTTGGAGAGGCGACTGGCCCTGAGGGAGTTGGAAGTGGATGAACAAAGAGCTCGGGAAGGAACATATTTAGGTAAGAGAGTTGAAGGTATTGAGGTCCCAGGCCACAGAAGGCCCTGTGGACAATGCAGAGGGTTTTGAAGTTAATCCTCTCCATCACTGGGAGACAGAGATTTCAATCCTGGAGAGATACGATCCCTGGACTACTTTTGATGCAGCAAGTCTTATTTGAGGAGATAAACAATAATGCAGAAAGAACTGACAGTACACTGTGCACATTGCCTTTTAAAGTTAGGGGACTATATAAATGCACAATATTCAGACACAAGAGCAATTGTATCAGGGCACAAATTTCCTGTTTCCCAGACTCTGACCTCTAGACACAGTGTCTGGGGAGTAAAACCCGCATGTGCATGGCCTATCCTTCTCAAGGGATCGCTGTTCTGATCAGGAAACCACTGCACAGTCTGAAGCGAGCCGCTGCATTCCAATACGAAGTGCACCTTCGAAGAGCGGAGCGTCATAGGTTATGCGGGTCAGCATGGAGGTGCATTAGCAGAGCTCTGCTTCCAAGCAGCACACGCGCATATTAACTTCCGTCTCGCTGTGCTGTGCTCTCGGCCACGGCTCTGGCTGATATTGATTGCTCAGCAATATCCAACCCAACTGTTACAGAATGAATAATCAAAAGAATCGGAGCTAGGTGCACTGAAAGAGAGAAGCAGGTGACGAGGTCCACAGGAGCAGATTCAATTAAGGGCATTGCGTGCAGCTTTGGTTACACATTATTTTCGAGTAGATTCCTGTTAAACCTTAACGTGGATGAGAGCGTATCCACTCACTTCCTAGAAAATAAGTACAGGCCCTGACCTTTTACAGATGGTAAAGCCAAGCTGTCTGTTAAAAAAGGACAGCATCGGAAAGCGCAATAGTCAAGAAAACATATTTAAAGACACGTATAGATTCATGAAACGCATGTTCATTCTCTAATGAATTTCAGAATGTCTCACTAAGATTCCTTCATTCTCTGCCTTGCATTTATAGATCCATGTTTAGCAGATCATCATTCAGAGAATAATTGATGACTAGCTATCAGCAGCTGGGATACATTTCCCTGAGCGACATTATTCATTGACAACGAGAGCGAGGTCATTTTGTCTATCATTTTATGTGGAGACCTGAGGAGTGATACAATTCTTTCTTGATTGCAACCCATCTGTTATCATATGCTGTGTTTGTGGTTTATAGATCCTCTATATCACTTTCCCACTCCATCACCTTTGCTAAGGACCACCTGAGCAGGTGCACAAATGAATCATAAGCGAGGCATATACAGGAGCCTAAAATACCTGGTGCACTGCCACCCATCCACAACTTCGCTGAGTATCTCCCAGCCACATGGAGAAAACCTACAAAATAAGTTATGTTCTGCTACTCTCAAAATGCTACTTTTGGTTCTGTGCCCTCCCTCTGCCGGCACGTTGTTGCTTCCTGCTTCTAATACACACAGCATTATGACTGACAGGGAAAACATATTGATGAGCACAGCATTGCTCCCCCAGATTCAGGTATCAGTGCAGCATTTGGGGGAGGCGTGAACTGATGCAGGGTGTGCAAGACTTGAACTCCATCATCTCTGACCGCTCCCCCACAAATTGCACAAATAATCATCCACATTTGTCAGAGCAGATGCAATGTACAGCAGAAAGTGTTCTGGAATTTTGGTGACAGAAAACAAGGTTTCGAGTGTCTGCCAAGTGTGAAAATTGTTAAGATAGCCATGCCTGGCCGAAATTGTAGATAAGGGCGGACTGACGATGCTGCTGTTGCTTGATCTGTCCACCGCATTCGATTTGGTGAACCACGATAGGATGGCGTCCAGGCTAGCTGAGGTTGGAAAGTGTTCCACATCGACAGTGAACTAACAACACAAAGGGAGATGTGAGGGAAACATCAATTTACAGTGCTCTACAAGCTCAAACCCTCCAAAAATATGTATAAAACCTTTAACTAACACACCAGAGCTTGTTGGCAGCAATCTATTCCAGAAAAAGGGGTACTATTTCATCATGGCCTCACAAAAAAGTACTCTACTATTGATCATCACCGGTAGATTTTGGAAAATTAAACCTGCTACCAGTCCAGTTGTTATCACAAAACACAATTAAAGACAAAACATATTCAATTGTTTGTCAAACAATAAACAATAAATAGAATGAACAGACAGATCTTGTAAAAAATCAAAGAACAAATGTTAATATTCAATTCTAACATACAAAACAACAGTTATTATACTCACAGTCAAACCAAATCATACTCATTAAACCCAACATCTTTCATTCCTGAAAATCTCTTCACACAATTAAAACAGGGAAATTCATCAGGGGAACCCTGTCTGTTCTTTGTCAATAGCATACAAAAATTACCACAAATGTGATTGTTCTTTTCTGCAGCCAGAAGATCGATCCGGGCCGCTTAAGGGTCCATACCGATTCTTCAAAACTTCAAAGCGCATATAAATTGCTGTGCACAAGGAGGATAATCGTAATCCTGGCCTGGAAATTGAAATGGAATATAGGTATAAATAAACCTTATGTCCACAAAATGAAAATGTCTTACCAAACTGACCAGTCATTGGAGAAAATTAGCTGTGTTAACAGGTTTCTTAATTTAAAAAAACACAGGCTTGACGGGACAGAAATAGCAACTGTTTTCACACTTTCCACAATCAGATCGACAAGTTGTTTCTTGTTTGTATCGAGTGCTATCGACTAATTTCTAGACAGTCAAGTGTACCACGGTTGAAGAAGTCTAGAGCAAACAGTTGGAGGCAGAAAGAAAAAGCAGTTGATAAAGTATATAAAAAACAAATGTATTTCTGTCTCTCAAGAAATCCAGCTTGATAATGGAAGAACATGTAGGTTAATGCATGCCTTGTACAAACGGACAAAGGCCAAAAGCATGAGAATAGCCTATGGCCAGGCTGTGTCTATACAATTCGAGAGACCCATTTTGTTATAGCAGGCACATAACACTGAACGTGCTACATGGACAAAACAAGCTCAATCATGCTCACCCCATGTCAACACTTGCTGGTCTACTGTAGCCTGAGGCGAAAGCACAAAAGAGGATATCGGTGTGGCCGGTTTCATGAGTCTTGGAGATCAGGCTGTCATCTCAGCATAGAACACGCATTCTGCATGAGCAAGGAAAAAGTAGTAAACAGACGACAGCCTAGTACTGGATCCAGTTAAATTAGGTTGAACATGAGTAATCACCTGAGTAACCCGTGGATGGTAACTATACTTTGCGCAGCGTTACGTGTAAATCGTGTGAACCAGTAGTTAACCGTACGCTGCCGGTAGGTTTCTTGAAAAAAACGAACATCAAGGGTAAGCGGGAGGCGACCATAAAGAGAGATTGGCCACTTGTTTGAAAATATATGAGGCAAATCCCCTGTGCGTTAGTTGTGCCAATAAATATTGTCAATAACAGCCGTGTTTCACTCGAGTCAGACAAAGGTCTTCATTGTGCTATCAGTTTGCTTCTTGAGCACAGATTATATAGCCAAAAATTGATTAACGCCAAATGTAACTTCTTCGAATAAGGAGTGCAATGATTATCTGAGGAAAATACATACATTATATGGGGATGCGAAAAAACGTGCATGAGCGGGTAGGCACAGTACAACATTACGAAGGTCGTTGATGAGCATGTGCGTCTTACCTAGTATGATAATTCTCTTTCAGGAAGGCAGTAGTAGTGTCGGCTTCGATCTCCGTTGTAGTCCTGGGACGCCATCCTCTTTCCCTCATAATAAACATCAGCATTGAACTGGTTCAGGTCTTTTCTCGGACCAAAGAAAGCTACAGTAGCAAGGGGGGACGCCAAGTCGAAAGAGGTCCTACTTGGTTGTGGAGTGCCACAAGGATTCTGCATCTCCCCCTTGCTGTATAGTATCTACTCAAAACCCCTTTTTGATCTCTGGATGGTCTGGGTGTCAAATTTCAAATTATGTTGATGACACTCAGATCATCCTGGAATTGTCTGGATCCCATGAAGCTGATTCACTGATGATCTGTAGGATATTTGATGCTATCAAGAAGTGGATGGAAAACAGTTTTCTAGCCCTGAACGACAAGAAGACCAAGATTTTGATTCTCGGCAGTATGGTAAAATTGAAGAACTTAGACTCCCAGTATGAGTTATTCACAATAGGGTGTGCCAGAGTACAAGTCTCCAGGCTTGTTAAAACCTTGGGTTTGTCTTTGAGTTCAACTTACATTTTAGCAAACATGTGTCAGTTTAAATTGGACTTATATAACACAATTGCTATGGCAGATACAAGCTTATATATCAGATGAAAACAGGGCCATGATAGCCACAGCTGCAATAAACACAAGGCTGTACTATTGTAATGAGCTTTTAGTTGGCACCTCACAACCCAATGTGAAAAGGCTGCAGACTGGCAGAATGGGGCAATCAGAGCTGTCTACGGTTTTAGACACTGAGATTATGTCTTTGACCCCTGTAGGAAGTTACACTGGTTCCCCGTTCGTCAGAGGATCCACTTCAAGCCATCTTGTTTAGTTTATAGATGCTTTGCAGGTGATGCCCCAGGTTAGTTCAGTTCGCAAATCAGGTGATTGCCGTATAGGCAAATGTTACGGTCAAATAACAATGAACTATTGACCCAGCCACGCTTTAAACTTAAGAGTTTCTGGAGGCTTGGGTTTTAATGCTTGGGCCCCAAGAGTTTGGAATGCCCTCCCGCACTCAATAAGGCAGCTGCCATCATCCGCCCAATTTAGAAAGGCTCTGAAAATACACCTGTTTGATGGAGGTGGGATTTAGTTTATTCAGATTTCCCTCTTGCCTTTTTGCTCCTTGCTTACTGCATTTGGCGACCTTGCTTGTGTTTTTTTCGTTGTTTGTTCTGTGAGCGCCATGAGGCCTGCGGGCATGTTGGTGCTATAAAAGAATAGAATAGAATATCTTCTAAGTTCTAGAATGGGCTACCTTCAGGCATCTTTTAAGTGCAATATCATGGATACTTGCATACATCTGTATTGGTTACAATGGATAACGTGTAGATCCTCTAAGTGCAATGGATAAGATATCATCTTATATCTTTGAGCACAATGGAAAAGCTAACATTATAAAGTGCAACACAAGTGCCCACTCCCAAGTTCATCTAAGTGCAGCACACTGCCCACCCTTAAATCCAATCCAACTAACCTTCACTGTGTGGTTTAATGGTAGCACCAGGATCAAATGAACTGAAAGGACGCGTTACACCCAAGATTTGCAGAAATACCTTCATGTATTTGGAAGGCACACTGGCAGACTGAAAAGCCAGCCTCAAAACATCAGCACAGCCAATGTGCCAAGTGAATTCAAATGTATGTACTTCTACAGCAAGGACCTTGTGAAAAATGAAACCAGACTGCAGAAGAGAATTGGAAAGTCACATAGTTAAAGGACATTCAAAAAGCAGCATTTTATTTAATCTTCCATATCAAAATGTGGTTTCCAGGGACTAAAATCCAAGGGCCCTGTGTGATTGACAATGCCCAAATCCAAGGCCTACTTTTCAACACAAGTGATTGATCTCTAAAAGTGTGGCATTCGCCAAAACAGAAACTGATGTCATGTAAATGGAAAATGTGTGTGCATTTTGAAGCTTGAAATGAATACATGGAGAGAACATGTCCCCTTTCCAAAACAATGTGAGCCTATCATGATGGGAAATAAAACATTATTAGTTCTATGCAAGTATATTGAAAATAGATTGAGGGCTTCATGTGCCCAAAGAAAGGTAACCATCCCCAAACCTAAGTTTCTATTCCTGAAAAATAACCTTAGGTTTCGATTGATAGAGACATGACAAAGTCTCCATTTCCTGAGAAAGGGGTCAGTTTTGATTCAGAATGCTTAAGTAGTGATTTAAAAGGAGATTAGAAGGGGTTTATGATCGGTGGCCCTCTAAAATAAGCAACAGATGCCCATTAACCCTGGGAGAATAAAGGCTAATGTCTGTAATTGCAGGGTCAAAGTCAACAAAAGGAGGAAAAGTGTACACATGTTCAATTAGAAGAAATGAAACCTCGAGCAAGAAAAGCCACGTGCTGTGTCATTGTTATAATCATATGTATACATTATTTTTTTTGCCATGGGGTACATATAGAATGACATTTTATGTGATTTTTTTTGCCGGAATGATAAGTCTTAGGTAACAATTCAAGTGTCATTCTAAAACTTGTTACAAGCACATTATGTTGATTTCATTGTTACCAAAAATCCACTTTGGGAATTTAGGTTACAAACCAAAACGTAGGTAGTAGATGAGTGAAAGATGTAACTGAGCATACAATTCGGAGACAATAACTGATTTTTATATTTTATTGATATAGCTGATTAAATCAACTTTTCAATATTACATTGCACATTTTAAACATTTCTTAAAAGGTGATGGATAATGAAGTATGCAATTGATCATTTTTTTAAAAATAAACATTTACATTCACACATTTGCATTCATATCGTAGCTACCGTAGCTACCCTTTTTAGATGACACAAGTTAGACAAAAATTAAATCGACAAGAGTGGGTACATAATAATAAGGATTAATGTTTCAAAGTTGTATCAACTAAGTGCTTTGATGGGCGCTTAGTGACATGGACTTTCAGAAAGTCAAATTTCTCAAGTAGGTTCATACAGTCAGAGTTCATAACTGGAGAGACAAATACAATGAGAGGTAAGTTAAAAGCAGCAATTGCGTTATCTAACCTCATTCACTTGAACACTGTTCCACATTTCTTCAATTCATAATGTACTTATCATTAATAGAAAACACAACAGTATACTTGTGAAAATAACAATTCAGTTCTACCTGTCTTTCATTCATATTGTGCCTAACTTGTGTTGTGGGATGATTTTACCCATGCATCCGAGCCCTACCAGAAAAACTGTGCATTATTGGCATTGAAAACATCATGATGGCCAGAGCTTCCCAGAAAATGCACAGGGAAATGCATGAAGAATAGTCTGCCACCCATTTTTGCCGATGTTATGGGCACAGAAGGGCACTGCCTAAAACCACCATTGGGCTACACACAGTAGCCTGAAACCATTGCAAAAGGGGCAATGCTGATTGCCAAAAGCAACCCACAACTATTGGGAATTCATCCCTTCAACGGGCACAAAATTATTTTACTGCAGAACCACACCAGTGCCATGTGCTGAACCTGGATAATATACTTCCATGTAAAATCTCTTGTTTGGAATGCATTCATTCAAGACTGATCCAAAAAATGGACGCAGAACCGATAAATACCTCAAGGCGGCGTTAGCGGTCTAAACTCTGACAGGGAAACTGCATGTCAGGAGTTGCAGGAGAGGCCTTTACATCAAAGGCTGGGAGTTAATTAAAATCTTAACCACATGCTGTTCCCAGAAGACAATCTGATTTAATTAACAGGCCAATAGGCTGGGAAACCTCTCACCTCCAGAGATTCACACCAGGAGTTAGAATCTCACATGACCTCTTGATTGATAGAAGGCAGACTGGCTGGCAGCCTCCTGGAGACCAAACAATAGGCTCTTGCACTTGAATAGAATATGCTGATGTTGACTGTTGACTGTACACAAAGAGCTCCCAGCAGAAGACACATGTGATCACTGACCCACCCAAGTCTTGGAGGCGGACTCCAACACCCTGAGAACTGAATTGAAAGCAAAATATATATTATACAGAAACACTGATAACTCTTGGTAACCGGATGACAGAAATGTGAAATGTGGGGAACCTTAAAATGGAAACTTTGCCTACAATTCAAGCCCAAACTCCAATTTGTGTGATGTTATGGGGCAGAACCCCGCTATTTATTGACACCAGAGACACTGTATTTAAGCTAGACAAATGGAAAGTTACTGAGATATGTGTAGTAGGAGGGTGTACATTTGTATACATTTTAATGAAAAACCAATATTGCAAAACCAGTTAAAAAGCGCAAAATATTGCCATTTCTGGATGCAAGCTCTTAGAAACATCAGAGTTTGAACAGAGTATACCTCATGTGATATGTGATGGGTGCATGTAATTTCAAACCACTGAGTATCTATGAAATATGTCTTTAGGTCAAATATAGATTTGTTTGGAAACTGACCAGGGGAGGATCCTCTGACCCATGAAACCTACAGCATCACTCTGACTCAGATTTCCTTCCCCCAATCATGGGAGAGGGGAGAATTGGGCCAATGACAAGTAGAGAGGGGCATGCTTAGCTAGGCCCAGACACACACCCATTTTCAAAACACATAAAAAGAGACTGCTGGGAAAGGTAGAGGGATTCAAATACAGTTGCTGCGGAGCGTTTTGCCGGACCACACAACATCCAGAAGATACCAGTTCCAGACTGACTCCAGCTACATACTCCAGAACTTGGAACTTATACTTTAGAACCTAAATCAGAGGCCTAAAACCACAAGCTGAGTTCTCTGCAGCAGGCCTCAAATCATTGCAAGCTACTCACAGCCGGGCGAGCTGCTTGAATCCCTTGCCAAGAACTTTTGCCAGGACCAGTGCAGAGATCCAGGAGCCGTGCAGAGACCGCTTTATCTGGACAGACCAGACCAGAGATCCAGAGTGACCCAGACCGCTGTGAGCAGAACCAGAGAGCTAACCCAGATCACTGTGAAGTGCCGAGACCAGAACCGGAGTCCAGTCCAAAACCTGACCAGATCCGTGGCGAGGCCTATTTCAAAAATAGATTGTGAGTACCTAGCAGAACTGTGCAGAACCAATCTCTTAGTTAAAATAATCTAATCCAAACTATTTTAATCTAACCAGAACTACCTCCGAGAAGTTGTCACTTGTTATTTTGTAAAGCTGCACCACTGTCATTTGTCAATTCTGCAGCTGCAAAGCTGTCATCTGTCATTTTGAGTTTACTTAAAATCCGAAAAACTACCTTTATTTAATCGTCCTTATCTCTGAAACCGTTTGTGCTACGAACTTGGTTTAACTTTCCTCTGAAAGCTTAGAATCTAAGCTCTCCAACAGGCCTAGAAGCGATTCACGCACTTGCGAATTTTGCCGCGATTTGCGATTTGGCCCGATTTCTTTAATTGTAAAAAGATAGCTGCTTTTGCCTGAACTGCTAAAATTCGTTTGCATCTTAAGAACCATCCCTGAATCATTGCTAAAGTGAGCCTGAACTCATCCCAAGTAGCTAGCACTCCCCCTGAACCTCCTAAAGGGAATTAAAACCATGTTCAGCATATTTCTCACTTCATTGCCATCACCTTTTAAAAGCATTTTGGGCCTGTGTTTCAAACTTCTATCTGTGGTCTAAGCTTGCTGGGGTGAACTGAATTATATTTTATTGCATTCCTAAGAACTGTGTGTGTTACTTCCATCTCCTTCCATTTCTTACATTGCATAGGGGAGGGGGGTGAATTGCTAGAGAAAAAGTGATTATATTATCTTTTGCTAAAATCATATCAAGTATTTCTGTACTGCATTTTATTCCTCATTGCTTTTCCCTTGCAATCATAAAAGTATTTTTGCTACTTTATCCATCCTATACTAACTCCTCATTGATTATAAAGAAGTGTGCTAGTGCCAGATTACCCATTGTTGATCAACATCATATGTCTAAGTGTACTATCAGATATTAATTTATTATAAAGTGTGATATATATATATATTGTTTAAATTCTCAAATAAACCTTTTAACTTGCAAAACAGAACTACTTCTTGGCTCAGTGGGGTCAGGAGGATTCTAAGAGAGGGTTGTTATATAGGGGTAGTCATCCAGAACTCATGAACTGGACATAAAGATATATCAATAAGGGTTTCCATTCAGTATCCCAGACTAGGCATTGACTTAGCTGTAGTGTTGAATTGAATCCTCTTACAGTGTAGAAAATATCATAATGCGGTAATGAAAACAGCAGTATGCTTCTACCTGTCATCAAGTCTAGTGAGAGACAACTTGATAGGAACACAAATATAAGAAAACTCGACCAGCATCATTAAGAAATGAATCAAAGCTGTTGGTCCAGTAATGGAGTGTTTAGAAAATTCACTGTTGCAATTCGAATGCTGGTAGATGAGTTTGAAAACATATGTTGCCAGCGGATATTTACCTCAAGAGCTCTGAGATATTGAAGATGTTCAATAGAGTACTTTTCTCTATTTGATGACTGAGCAAGACAGTGCAAAATAATGTTTCTCAAGGATTCTCATTCTTTGCCAATTTAACAGAAGCAACAAAAGTTAATTTGTTGACTAATTAATTTGCATTTGGCCATTTTTCCCTAGTAGGCCATAGATTAAATCTAAAGCACAAAATAGCTAATCTATACATCATTGAAGGATGAGTAAGCATATAAGGTTCTATGACACGGAATTTCTTCTCCCCAAAGGGTTTTTGTCTGAAATCCTTATATAGTAGGCATTGTTTCCTGGTCTCAATCCAATCCGCCATAAAGATTTTCTTTTTGGCTCTAGTTGGGTCCGAGACAAGTACATCCAGAGTTATGTCAGTCATCACCATTATATGGAAAATGGCTTTTTTTCCAATCAATTACAAAGTTTTGTTCAGATGAAAATATATAATTGGATAGCGTTTTGAGTAATATGTCAGAATTTGTAACCAAAAGGCACAAGGCATATAGTCCCCATTGAAATAGGCCATGCAAAGAAACCAGACCCAATTCATACCTAAGCCAAACAACAAGCAGGCACTGAGGTAGATTGAGAATCTGTCTCCAGTATTTTACCTCCAATGTATACAAAAAAAAATATCTAGCAATGTTGCTCTTGTTTCCAAGCCGTACAACAGTACGGGCGTGACCTTTTGATTATAATAGGTCACTGCTGGAAGAATTGAGAATTTACCATATTTATGGTGTATCATTTTGGTTTGTGATATTGCCCAGGATAATTTTCTTCCAAGAGTAAGTAATTGCATTTTGGTGGATTGTTGGTTGTCAATGATCATGCCAAGATATGTGTACTGATCAACCACCTGTAGTACAGAGATCTGTAGGGTCCACTTGGGCCTACTTTTGGTTGAAACGTTTGTTATCGCAAATCATGGTCTTGTTTTTTTAAACATTTATAGTTAACTGATTTACTTGCATATATGTGGATAAAGAGTCAACCAATCTCTGCAGGCCCATCAGAGTCTTAGAAAGTAGAACCGAATCCTCAGCACATAACAATGCAAGCACTTGTCTGGAGCCCACTTTGGGAGCATCAGTGATCATGTTTTCAAATGATCCAGGCATGTCAAATATAAAGAAGTTAAAGAGGGCTTAAGCAAGAATGCAACCGTGCTCCAGCCCTCTCTCAGTATGTATAGAAACAGAAAGCAAGCCCTCGGAGGTGAGCCTAACCTGTATCGAGGTATCTGAGTACAGTGCATCTATGATGTCAATTAGCGTGGCCGGACAACCTGCTACATGCAGTTTACTCTTAAGGAGCAGTCTGTAAACAGTCTGTAAACAGAGTCAAAATCTGCATGGAAATCAACAAATGCAAGGTAAAGAGGCTGTTTTGTTACATGTGCTTGACTTTTGATGGAATTAAGGGTTATTAAACCAATGGCTGTACCCATGCCAGCCACAAATCCTGTCTGGTTAGGGTCATGTTTTTGTTGTGATACTGTCCGCTTGTTAATGTCACAGAGTACAAAACCAGGCAAAAATTTGACCAGGTGGATCTAATAGCTCGATTAGCCTGTAGTTGGAGGCGAGTGAGCAATCTCCTTTTTTAAAAATTGGAACGAACACTGATTTTCCCCAGGAGGTCGGAATTGTAATATGTCTAATAATGTCTGTGAAAATGTTGTTAAGTATGATGAACCAGCTCTTACAGTTGGCCTTAAACATGGCGTTGCATAGTCCATCCTGCCCCATACCCTGTCAGTGGCTCAATTATTTTGATAAACAGTTTACGTCTTCTTCAGAGGTATGCAGTTGCCAAGGTCCGGAAGTGAAGGGCACATGTTGAACAACTGCAGAGTTAGAGTAGGCATAGAGGTAAGAAAAATGCTAGAGCCACTGTTGCTCAGTGACACCATTAATCTGGGTAAATTGTTGGGTGGTGTGAGTGGCTTGATTCAGAAGAGTATTATAATAAATAGGGCTCCTGGTTATGGCCCTGTAGATAAACATTCAAGCAAACAAATGAACAGGGTCAAGGAACCAAAAGTCAGGGTAGATACGTTTTTTCTAAATATTTATCCAAGGGATTGACCTGGGGTGAGCACCACTTGCGCATTTGATGATCCTTATTTTTGTAAATCAACTTTTTCTGTGATTGTTTCTCATATGAAGATGTATATCATGAAGTGATGGTAATTAAAATAGTCTTTTTAGTAATGACCACTGCTGAAATCTTGTGAATTCACTACAGGATTGTGTGTGTCTTTCAGTTCCTTGGCCCTGTTCATTTGTTTGCTTGAATTGATTCAGAAGAGTCCATGTTTGTGCAGTGTTCTTTGTTGCTAATGATAGTACAAACCATCATATTGTGGACGTACTGGTCGGGACAATTCGGGTCTGTTAGTCGAGGGGGCACGTCTCCGTCCCCGCTGATCGAGTTTTGGCTGGTGGCAGTGGATACTACTTTTTATATTCGGCCGCAAATATATCCCTGTGGGATTTTCCCATTGTTCGAGGCTACCAACTTTAATTATTTAATTCTCATAGCCTCGAACATACCGCCGGTTTATTTATTTAATATTAATTCGCCGGTTGGTATTTTTTGCCAGGACTCGATTCTAAAATGGCGTTTGTGTTCTCTTCTGTGACTCCAACCCAAGTCGAGCCCTTTGTTCCACTTTTGGCGGGCTTCTCCACAGAAGCCTCCAAAAGTGGTGCCACTCTGTCTAGGTACCACAGGGGATGTGGGAGGGGGTATAGGCACCCTGGACTGAGTTACCTTGGTAACTCAAGTCGCACTCTTGTGTGATTGGCCCAAGTGGTGAGCCGGCCGGCTCACCACTTAGCATGTTTGATTGACAGCTAGGCTGAGTGAATGGGGGTGTGCTGCATAAAAGCAGGGCTTTTGGGACTGGAACTTCAGAAGTCGCCACAGGACCTGAGAATCCGACGAGGGAGAAGCTGAGCCGACCTGCTAGGATGACACCACCGGTGGAGCCCTGCGGAACCGACTCACCACTTCCCGACGACAGAGAAGATCTCCCTGCTGGAGAGTCTTCTTCCCCTGACTGGTGGGCACAACCAGTTTACCTTCTTTTCCTCGCATCCCAGGATGTATTGTGGTCGAATTGCCCGTGCCAAGCACCCCGGCAACCGGATAACCACTTAGTACTGGACCGCAAACAAAAGGACCACTCCTTTTAACTGAGAACTCTGCGGCTGGTTTCTTTCCTGGCAGTGCAACGGACTCCTGTCTTCCTCCCCGATGAGATCCTCTCTTCCCCCGGATGAAGCACCGTCCTGGATCTGCTGCCAGGAACAACTGTCCCCGCTGGAGTATTCTCACCACTTTAAGGTACCGTGTCCGCCAGGCCTCCCTTTCTTAAGATTGCTACAAGGTAATAATAATCCCTTAACCTTCTGGACTGGTCTGGCCGCCTTGACCATCTAACTGGTCCCTTTCTTTTGGTCCAACTCTTTCTGAACCTTTTCAAAACTTTTGTGCACTTTTCAACCGTGTGACCTTGGACACATTTCGTTCTGATCCTCTTAAAGTGGATCTGGCTTTCTGAACTCTAACTTCACGGTTTGACTCTGCCTTCCTCTCTTGCTGTGTTCTCTTGAAAGTGTTGGGATCTGTTTCAATTTATGCTCTGCCTTTCTCTCCCTTTTTACCCGAATTATTAGAGTGCCATATGCGTTCAGCACTCACAGCTGTCTGAAAATAAGTGGGGCTTTACTTAAGACTTGTCTAATATTCTTTTAAGGGAGTGTATATCTTTTAGTGACCGTGTTTTTTGAACTGCTTACTGTTAGTGCCTGTGTGTTTTACTAGATGTGATTTTAAATAAATAATTATATCTCTTTTACGCCAAGCTCTGGTAAGTGTTTGCTTGTTCTACTGTGTTCTTTTGACCTATTGTGAATACTCTGTATACTGCCTAACTCTTCTTGAGGGATGTCTGACTGCTCAGCCACAGCTACCAAGTGAATCTGTGTGGTACAGACTGCTACCAAGTGGGTTTACTGCCAAACACCTGGAGTCTTAAATCTTTTGCAGTGGTCCCAGAGGGAACTGTACAGGTTTCTGCCAAACACTCACCTTCACATCCTACCCACAAAAGAATACTTAGCAGCAACAAAAGAAATAACCAAGGAAGAACAGTTCTGCAGATTCTGCAAAGACCCTTACCAAATAGAGACATTCCACTACATTCTGATGAAATGCCCTCTATTAACTGAACGGTGGAACCAGTACACTTGTATGATGTACCCACAGAGAAAAAGCCATGGAGATGAAGACACTTGGCATCAAATAATCTCTGTCAAGAACCGGAAATGAATTACCATGATTATCCAATTCTGGACTTTCATCATGACAAACGGAATTTAACTAGAGGAACTCTCTTATTTTAAAGAAATGGGATGAAGCTATTCATGTAGAGAAACAACATAATGTAAAGGTTTGTGACACAAACTAACATGTTAATAAAAACATTTTTTTTAAAAAGAATAAGGAAAAAATTGAGTGGACTGAGGAAATGGAGGAAGAGGTTGAAGAATTAAAAAAGGCAATTGGTACAGCTCCAGTTTTAGGAATTCCCAATTACTCTGAGGAGTTCTTTTTATTTTCACACACAAATGGAACAGTTATGACAGCAGTGCTCACACAGAGAACTACATTGGGGTACAAACTCTTTGCATTGGGATTTTAGATCCAGTAATGAAGGGCCACTTCCTGTGCAAACTATCGCTGGCTGCAGCCACGTTCGCTATCGAGAAATTTACAAGCATAGTGATGGGGTGTTCCATGACTCTATTTGTTGAGCACACTTAGTTTGCTGGTTTGGAGAAACCTGAGGTACACTGGCGTCTCAAGGAGCTTCTGCGTATGAGGTGGTCATATCCAATCCAGGGATTAAAATAGTCAGGTGTAAAATAGTGAATCCTGTCACGTTTGTAGCCAAACCACTGGAAGTGCATGAGCAAGTGCATGATTGCTCTAACTGTGAGGAATTCTATGATGAGATCCCAAGAGTAAAGGAGAATGCTTTAGGAGCGGGGGAGGTTTTGTTTATTGATGATTCTTTGAAAATGGATCAAACTGATGGTGAAAGGCATTCAGGTGCCGTCCTAGAAAGACACAGAGTTAATAAGGAATTCAAAGTAATGACAAGTGCAAGACTACCGTCTCATGTTTCAGCACAGGCTGCAGAATTGGTGGTGCTTATTGTTGCGTTCGAGAAACACTCAGAGCAGGAATTAACGGTGTACAGTGACTCCACCTATGTGATGTCAACAGTGCATGCAGGGTTAGCACGTTGGAAAAGGAGGGGCTACCTCCGAGCAGACGGCACTCCGGTGTATCACGGTGCATTATTGGACAGGCTAATTAAGGCACTACAACTCCCAGTAGCCATTGCAATAGTTAAATGCGCAGCACATACTAAGAGAACTGACTTTATTTCATGCAGAAACCAAGCCACGGATGAAGTGGCAAAAAGGGTTGCATATTCACCTGATATAATAAGTTTTGATACTCCTGATGTAAAGGAGAAAATGGTTGTAATAATGGTTGTGAATGAAAGCTTTAATCATCTGTCATGAACACAACTAATGGAAGTTCAAGGTGGAGCTCCACAGGAAGAGAAAGAACTGTGGACACAGACGGGGTGTTCTTTATCCCCTTCCGAAGCACTGTGGCAACAAGACAGCACTGGTAAACCGGTGATGCCTGTAGCCTTATTAAGGGTGGCGTTAGAACAGCTACACTTCCCTATTCATATCACTAGGGAATGACTCGTGGCAACCATTGCGTAGGACTGGTTTGTGCCGAACCTGTTGGAACACGTTGCTTTCTATGTACTGAATTGCATCATATGTCAAAAGTTTATTGCCGGGCACACGCTGCGAACAGTCAGAGGAGTGATTAATCAACCAAATGGTCCTTTTCTGGATTTTCATATTGACTATGTTGATATGCTGCAAATCTGTAATGGATATAGGTATACGATAGTGGTAGTGTGCCCCTTCCCAAGGTGGATTGAAGCTGGTCCATGCACACATCCTGAAGCCATTTTCTCTGCAAAGTTTTTAGTCTGAAAAGTATTTCCTAGACGGGGAGCATGTTAGTTGTTGAGATCAGATAATGGACCTCATTTTGTGAATGAGGTATTTGAGAAAATTAGCTTATTACTAGGAATTAAACACAAGTTTTCTTCTGCTTATCGCCGATGAGCAAATGGGACATGTTAGAGACTCAATGGTCTGCTCAAAGAGAGAATAGCAAAGATGAAATTAACATCGAATTACGGGTAGCTGTATTGCCTGCCCCTTGCATTATTTGCATTGAAAAATCAGCCTGGCTCTGACCACCACCTCACACCCCACGAGGTAGTTACAGGGAGGTGAATGAGAACGCCTCTGACTCCTCCATTGATGACTAGGAGTGATGCCCAGACAACTGCAGAATTGTTAGGCAATTAAATATGTGCATACTTAACGTGTGTGACCACTAGTATCTCTGTCATTTTAGATCAAATCAAGCAGACGGGGTGTCGGTCTCAGAACACAGATGAAGACCATACAGCAACCAGAGATAAAGAACTTTGTTTACCAAAATGATTTGCTGGAGATAAGGTTTTAATAGGGAACTTCACAAAGAAGTGTCACAAGCCCCTATTTAGTGGCCCTTTCGTTGTGGAGGACATTACTCTGTCAGCAGTCAAGGTCCAAGGAAGACGAACTTGGATACACCAAGGAGATGTGAAAGTCTACGTTGGAGAGCCCGTCACACCCCCAACCCAGTCGGAATCAAGTCAAGGAGAAGAAGTTCAGCATATGCACACTAGATAGATGACGAGGAAGAAGGACACAAAAGCTATCCAATATATTGGCAAAAGAGTACATTTGAACTTTGGCACCCCTGTAACACTCTTTGTAGTTGCTATATCAAGGAATAAGAAGATACTGTTCTTGAGCCACAGGAGCCTGTTGACATTGAACTGTGAAGTGCAGAAGTAAATGAAAAATGCCCGATTTGGACATTCTGTTTGATGACTGGAAAAGAAAGCAGTTTTCTGATTCATTTCTCACTGACTTTCTCTTTGGAAGTGCAAATGGTCCTCACCAACGTTGATGTACACAGACTAACTCTTGCTGTCTTCATTTTTATACTCAGATCTTACCCTGCTCTTGTTGGGAGGAGCTCTTTTTTACAAGATCCTAATAATGGCCCTGCAATTAGACTTTTATTGGCAGTGATTACAGTCGAGATAAAACAATTACCTGAACATCTTTTCGAGCGCACAAATGGTCCTATCTAATGATGATGCCCAAAAACGTCTTGTTATGATATTTTACTATTTGCTCCAAGTTCATCCTTACCTTGTTTGGTGGAACACTAACACTTTTATGTTAATTTGAGATGCGATAAATTGTCCTGCGATCAGTCAATTACTTTTAGAGATCATAGAGCAAAGTCGACAACTACAAGAGCATTTCATGAGATTGCCTGAATAAAACAAGTTTTTCCTTCCTTAAAAGTAATTACAGGAAATCACGTGGTCTATTGAGCACCTTGCAGTTCCAGAAAGTCAACGATGTGTGGAGAGACATCGATGGTGGAGGAATAATATATGACTGCTCAATGTTTACTGTTGTTTTTCTGATTCTGTTAATTCACACTGTGTATTCTGTTGGTCCAAAGAAAGCAGTAGTCCCTCTGATTCTTCATACTCCAATGAATTATGTAGATCCAGATATTGAAAGAAGGCCAAGGCCTTATGTGATTGTCCCTACACCAGTGGTGCATAAGAAGGCACCAATTTCTCTGTCCCTATGATTCTTCCTGTAGGAAGAATGTATTCTGATATATTTCATGAGTTGCTCATACAAGCTCATTTAGCAAGAACAAGACCCAAGAGAAGTACAAGGGAGGATGATTATGAATTGAATGATTATCTAGACAGTGCATCACATTTGGGGAATAATATGTGGTATCGGCGTATGAAAGAAGTGGGAAAAAGTACTTCTGAGGAGGATAGCTATGTATGTGCACTCCTGCCATATGCTATGAGAAAATCTAAGGATTTCATATCTATCGAGATAGATGTCCAAACATCTCATTGTCTGACTCACCTTGAACTCTGTCATAAAAGAGATCAATTCCACGGTCGAACAGCATCCTTGATATGGGTGACAGAATGGTCAGCCCTGGATGAAGATGATTATGTCCAAGATCTGAAGACAATAGCAAGGATATTTACCAGGAATCATGTGATAAGATATGATCAGCCTGGAGTGAAAGGAGCTGTAATCAGATGGGATGTAAACATAAGACTCAATTGTCAGGGAAAAACTGATGAAGAGGTTTGAATCTGGGAACAGTTCTTTCTCCAGGCGGTTGGGAAGAAGGCATAGTGATAAGCAGAGCTGTGGCAGTAACTGGTCATCACAAACCAGTTGGAGACTGAGTGGAAAAGGATGCAAACCTCTATGGCCGAGGCTTGCAAAACTTCTGACGTGGGTCGAAGACAAAGGAGGCCCTTTGCAGATAGTGCCTTTGGATAGTGCAGAACTATGTTTCAAAAACAATGGCACAAGAAAAGTTGTAGGTAATCAAAAGTGTGGTTGAATCTTCGACATGCCAGGAATGAAGGATGGGACATTGGTGATATTGGATCACTACCGTGCCTGTGGTTCCAGAGCTTATATGAAGCTGCCTAGAAATTGGGGAGGACTATGTTCTCTAGTGATTGTTCATGTTCCAGGATTGGTGATTCCAAAGAGTGACCTGAACATTGGCGAGATTAAAATGCTCACCTGAGGAAGAACAGATCTGCTGAAGAGATGAAGAGAGAAAATGATTTCTCAGCCAAGTCAATAGAGGCCTTTGATGCTATTCCACATGAACACAGGTTGTTCAGTCAGACTTCAGCAGTATTTACAATCATTTTTATGCCTAGGATACAGACTATGGTGAATACCAAATGGTTACAAATAACCAGATAGGCGCTTCTCCAGAAGATCAAAACCACCATAAAGGAATTCAATGCTACTAAGGAAGAGCTGAGAGCCATACGACTGATGACTCTCCAGAACAGATATGTCTTAGATATGATTATGATCACAGCTAAGGATGGAGGTGTTCTTGCCAAAATCGGAGAATCATGTTGCACATTCATACCTTCTCATGATGATGAAAATGGCACCTTGACAGAGGCCATAACAATGATGACAGACATCCACATCAAAATAGCAGACAAAGTGGAAGATATTGCTAATAACAGTTGGTTTGCATCGATCTTCTGATCGGTTCCACAATGGATGGCGAACATTTTCAAGTTCCTTGGAGCCCTGTTGGTGATGATCATGTTTGGATTGTGTGTGATCAGGATAATAATCACACAATGCAAGAAGACTGCAAAGAAAGCAGTAGGAATGAGGATTGTGATTGATGCCGAATCTGGATTCAAACTCAAAGAGCTTACAGATTAAGAAATCAGAGACTACGTGAAAACCAGCATTCATGCACCTGGGGGAACGAAGTTCCTGTATCCAGAAGTATGTGGGACTCCATTGTCCATTAGGACTCCAATGAATCCTTATGACGGGAAGTGTTGGTGAACATGTGAAATCAGCTGGATGCCTGAAAAGAGTCATAAAGATATTGGCCCCAAAGAAACATTTCTCCAGACAAGGATGCCTCGAGGTGTAGTTTGATGAGACAGTGGTTGAGGAATCACCCGGAGGGGGAAAGTGAAGAGGAGGCGCTAAGTACCCCCACTAAAAGCTCTGCCCCCATGTTGCCTATATGTTGGAATCCAGAAAGGGTGACACAGGCTGTTCCAGTAACAACGCCTGTACCACAAAGAATCCTCAAGACAAGGTATCCAATTATATGCATGCACAAAGATATAATGGTTTTCTGGACGGAGTTCCAGAAGAATGTGATAACGAATGAGAAAGAAGACTGGTGACATCATGCTAAGTGTAACTAACGCACCCTGAAAAGATACACAAGACAAAAAAACATAGACATTCTATAGAATCTCAAGAGGAGGTGTCAAAGATAAGTAACATTTCAGGATCAAAATAAAGATGTTCGTATGAAGAATCACTGAAGAAAATGCAAAGTCATTTTGCACCTGTACAGATGCAGCTACACAAGTAGACAAAGTAATCTTAAAGTTGGCTATGTAGTGAATAGATTGCGGTGATGCAACAATGTATATACATAGGAATTTATAGAACCTGGATGTTCCACGATGCACTTTAGCAAGTCTTGAAACCCCATGATTGGAAAAGGCTTTCAGTGTGGCGCAGTTGGAAAATAACTAATGGCGAAGGAGAAACTCAAGAAAGGCTTGGCTGGCCCAGCACCAACAATGGAGGCCACGTGAGCCTGGTTGTATGTCAAGAAGCTACAATTAACATGAGAAAGAAACAAACTCCTGTTTGAAGTGGAATGAAAAAACACTGAAGGCATCAAGAGTTCATCATTTAATAGTATTTATATGCAGCAAAGAGTTCGGAAACGTGGTTTCCAGTCACATGGTCGGATCGAAATAGACTGTGGGTCGAGCTAGACCAAAACCAGAAGATAAAACCGTGTCATACTCCCTTTAATTCTCAGGCACAGAGAGCATTTGCAAGGCCAAGTTCAAAGCCTAATTGAATGGCAGACCGCAAGAGTGATGATATATGTTGACCTAATTGGGTGGGGAGTCCTGACCATGCCAGCCCTCCCAGCACCTGGGAGTACCAGCCTGTGTGCTGCTAGCATGATGAATATTCCAGAAGGGTACAAGTGTGCCAATCAATTGTAGAGGGCCACGTATAAAGGAGTCCTATAGTTTGTATAAACAATGAATAATTGTGTATTTTGTGACGATGAAGATGACTTGCACTTGGGATGCGCTTAGTTGTCCAACTGATGTTAGAGAACCAATCACAACCCCTGTCAGTATGGAACATATAC
The DNA here is from genome assembly GCF_040938575.1 of Ambystoma mexicanum. Taxonomy (NCBI): domain Eukaryota; kingdom Metazoa; phylum Chordata; class Amphibia; order Caudata; family Ambystomatidae; genus Ambystoma; species Ambystoma mexicanum. The sequence goes on along the minus strand of NC_090935.1, from coordinate 695,092,725 downwards.
TTACATGTTCCCTGTGGCGCAGGCTAATGGCTGCCTGGAGAGAGTGCAGGTGTTTAGGCTGATGGGAAACCTGGGGTCGGGCTGAGGTCCAGTCTGACACTGCTGGACCATCTGTGCCAAGCAAAGATTTCTCTTTTGCTGCCTCTACGAGAGCAGCAATGGCAGTTCTCCTTCCATGGTACTTGCTAACGTGAGCCTGCTGTTTGCTTTTTAGGCGGTGCCCACCTCTAAATGAATGGCTTCTGGCATGTTTGGCTTGTAATGAGGTTGCATGACTTGTTAGGACGATTTTTTCCTGATGAGTGCACGCCCAGTTTTACTCTGCAAAATTGCTTAAGCAGGTCATAGTTTTGGAGTGAAACCATTGCAATGTTTCAATAGCTCACCCATATTTGTAATTTCAAGGCATACATTTCCTGCAACAACAGCAACCTCATAAAGCGGTTGCGTGAAATGCGCACAGTTGATATGCCTTACCGCAACGCATAGTACGCCTGTGTTTGCTGGCATAAAGTTGGATGGCACATGCTTACAGTAGCAGTTTGTGGTGGAGCGCAAATTGACAGCGTAAAATAATTACGCCTTGAAATTATGCTGCAGGGACATGGTGCTGTGTAAATCTACTGAAAAGCATATCATATTTGCAATCCACTTTTCCAAAACCAATAAATGTTAATTTGTGATGTAATGTCATCAGTGTAGATTTGTCAAGGAGCTTTACTCGCTTTCATTATATCGTATTCAGGACAGTAATAAAGAGAGCTATGGGTCAATATTCATATTATAAAAATTGCATTATTTATTTAATGATTGCATAAAAAAGTTTTCACTAAACATCATTCACATGTCATATAAACCAATGGTGTTTCTAAAAACATATTTCTCACATATGTATAGAAGCATAATTTAACACAATATACAATGTGCAAAATGATGCCAATTAAATTGTATACAAAAAATTGGCCTGTGGAAACAGACAATCAATTATCCTTATCGTATCACAATTTATATGAACAACTACAAAAGCAACAACCCGGGGATCGAACCTGTGTTGCTCCGTGTGGTCTTGCTTCCAAGGCGAGCAGGTTGCCCCTGAGCTATCCTCCCGAGAAACGTGTGTATAATCTCAATTCTCTATTGTGATTCATTTCAAGTTTGGATCCAAACTAGCCGAAAATGCAGGGAAACCAGTTCCGAAAGTTTTGATAATAAATGTCATTCAATTTAACTGAAGGATCAGCATAACCGTCTCTAGGCCTCACAGGAAACATATTTGCGAAAATGAAGAAGGAGAGTTTGCCTAGTGAATGAGGCACGCCTCTGGAGCCCTTCACGAGTCCTGGCAACTGACAATTGCATTGGGCACGTGGTTGCATGAAGAGCTCAGGCAGGTGTGACGGTGTTATGAAAGTGTTCAAAGTGTTTGTGACAGCAGTATTAACAACAAAACAGCAACATATTGATATGAAATAATGGCTCTATTTTCCCATTGCTCATCTCTTTGATAAAAACGTTAAACCATCGTCACATGGGTTCTTCTTAAAGCCAATTTTAATGAACATATTTACGTTGCTAACCTTTCCAGGAGAGGGGCATCTCCACCGCACGCATGCTTTTGTCATTAACGTCATGACTATGAGGAATGTTTTTCCTAGACACATTTTTATTCAACGGTTCCCATATCCTACCAGTGCGAGCATCCGGCTGTAAAAGGCCGTACATGTCATGTTTGAAAATGGCCGAAGACGCATTCGCATGGCTCCATTTTCTATCGGCAGTTTAATGATTTCCCCTAAGCTTCCAGGAGCAATATAACGATGCATCTCTCCACATTTGACCTTTGGATGCATAAATGTATGGGCCTTATTGACTCGTTTTTACTGACTCTGCTGACACATTAGACGAGTGGATAGAATTGCAGGCTTCGCAGAGCCTTATAAGGCTGCCTGTTGGAGAAAGGTTTGATTTGGTCTTTCTGTTCGTCAGTAAACCTCCTGCGTTTCTTGAGCGCCCAGCGAGACTGATTACAAGCCATCCTATTGCTGCCACAATGCATTGGGAACCTCTGCATTTCTAATGCACGAACAGGTATTGTCTGCGGTGTCTTACCAGAGAATTAGTGTAGAAAACCATTAAGGGCCTGATTCACAAAACCGTTTTTTTAATAGTGAAATCCCATTGAAAAACGTTCCGTGAACCTCTCTTGACTACACAGAAAGGATATACATTATTAAATGTGTTTTTTTTATTTTTATTCATGCTTGTGACTTCTTCTATGACCTTCCCTGCTAGCTGCCTTGATATGAAGTAAAGGAGCGCTAGATAAAACGTGATGTGAAATATTTAAGAAGATCTCAAACACATTCAAAGTACAGCGCTTTAAAATGGGCCGTGACACGGCATGTTCAAAGTAAATGGATAGATTGTGCAAACCCTTCTTCATTGAATGGCACGTCATGGAAAATGGTCTGATTTACAAGGATTTGCTCTTGAGCAAATTAAGACATTCCTGGAGCATCTTCAAATTTGTTGTGAATTACTTTTGTGCAAAAGCATCTCAGAGATGGCCGAAGCACCTCCAGAGAGCCACAGAACAGTTGCAGTCATTTGTAACGAGAACCCTGCTTTGGTCTATGGTTAAGGTTATGCCAGCATTCCGAGTATTTTCCAGCATTCCTCACTTCCTGTAATCTAATACCAATCCGGGAGGCCACGGGCATCCTCTGCAATCAAATGCAGGTATGGTGAGCCATTTAGCTTAATGACGTCACATTTAACATGACCCATAGTCCTGGGTGAGCAATTGGGGTGGGTAGACATTAAGCAGCATGAATGTGTGTGTTGTCGCAGACGTCAATACTTATGTGGAGACAAGCAGATGATTTAACAGTTTTTCCCCCTTGCATTGCTCAGTATTACAAACACATTCATGAGTGGTTTGTAAGTGCCCGCTGGTGAAACTTAAGGATCTTTAAGAAAGGTCTTGTACGTCAAGCTCATGTGTTGCGGGCAGGGTAGGCACTTCCTCCTACATGCACTCGTGTGAAGAACCATTATCAGCCTGCAACTCTGTACTCTGCTTTGTGTTGCATTAGCCCCCCGAACAGTGTCCTGTCCTTGTTATATTATTGTGCATTATGGCAAATGCCTAACATGTAATGCTTGTGGAGGAGGTAGCTGCCCACGTGGTGCATCGTCATAGGACACCATTGACAGTTCAGAAACATATCTTGGAGGACGTTCTCTAGTAAATGCATGAAGTTGCTTTCCGGATAAAGGATACAGACAATATCAAGATACATTACCATGAGCTCACATTCTGTGAAGTTACATAACTATTAAAGGAACATGACTTCGTTGATGGGGACCAGACAGGGTATAGTGAGGCAAAATACCAAAGACAATTGGGCCTCACTATGAGACCGGCGGTAGCCGTGCGGTGAAACCAGACCTGGTAATTGCCCATTCCCGGGCGCCGGAATGAAATGCTCCCATTCCCATTAGAGCCCAATAGGGCTCAATGGGAATGGGGAGGTATGATGCACCGGCACCATTCGTGAATGATGCCGGTGCATCCGACATGCTCTGCTCGCGGGTGCCAGTACGCCCGGCAGGTCATACCTGGTGGGCGGGAAGGCACCCACGAGCAGAACTGGTAGTTTGCCGCTCCGGTAACAACAGTACAGGCAAGTTTACCGGTACCGTTGTTACAGGACCGGCAAACTTATGATGAGGTCCAATGTGTGAAGGGTCTTGAACCTGATTGAGATTGGACACACTTCAGGGGGAAGTCTGGGCGTCATTGCATTGGACGTCCATAAGGCATTTGATAGGAAGGATTGGGGCTTTATCGTCACACTTGGGGAGTGTTAGGTTTTGGCCCTAATTTCATCAAGTTTGTCTTAGATAATTACCAAGAGCAGTCAACCTCCTTTAGAATTAACAGACAATACTCTCCTTCCCTAGCAACCTGCCTGGGCGAGTTGGACAACTTCCGAAGGGTCTCAGGCTTTACAATTAACTATATCTAGTTACATGGGTTTGATTCCTCTCTACAGCGTTTGGACAAAGACCCATTGGAAGTTCTCCAATACAATAGTCCCATGTGGCCATTCCATACTTTAGTTTACCGATACCACGTATGGTTTCCGGGGTCTATCAGAATCATTTCCCTACACTATTTGAAGAACTGGTAGAGGATTTAAATAGATTAGGGGGATCGGGGGCAGGGGGGCAGGAAATATCCTGGTTCGGCAGGATTTCACCCTGTAAATTTAACGTGGTTCCCAGACTGCTATGCCACTGCTTAGCACTTCCGGTTAGGAATCCAGATGTTGAGGTACACAGGTTACAAGAGCAGATCCTGAAACTCATCTGCTGTAACCAATGCGCAAGGGTCTCTAAGAAGGTACTGAGAATCGGAGGGTTGGGGGTTCCTGAAGTCTACCGTTACAACCTGGCTGCACAGGTTGCTCATGCTCTCACCTGGAGCAGCGAGGAATCGATGCACAAATGGAAAGAGGTAGAACAAACCCATTCTGCAATGCCTTTGGTTCTTCCTGAAGTGGCTGCACGTGGCCCTGACATACAGAGGGGATCCATGATATGAACCTCGACTAGGAACACCCTCCAAAAACCGAAAAGTGCACTTCGAAGGTGGGGCATAGTACTTGGGACAAGTCCTCTTACCCCTTTGTGTAATAACCCAGATTTTCAACCGTGATGCAAAGAGGGGAGGGGGACTTGGGGCATGGATCAATGGGGGGCTCATAACCTACAGCAGCTCTGCAAAGATGGGAATCCCTTGGCCTTCAATGAATGTAGGGCAGCAGTCTCACTCACTGAAAATGCTATTCTCAATTGATATGCTCAATTCCACCACTGGACAACTCACCCTACTATTGGGAAAGGGGCAACCGGCCATGGAGCCCGCTGGAGTAGTCCATGCAGGGAATGCATTTAGCAAATATTTTTGAAATTACACAAATTGTTTTACACAGGGGAGCCACTGACGCACCTTGTATGCATGCAAAAATGGGAACAAGATTTTGGCACTGGAATAGATGACTAGGCCTGGCCGCATATCTGGGCTAGAATGCTTAAATCTTCTAAATGTGTGTCTGACAAAGAATGCACCTATAAGCTGTGTTACAGATGTTAATTTAAACCACAGAGGCTGCATCACATGAATGCAATTTATTCAGCTACTTGCTGGTGGGTATGTGCAGGTGTAGGTCCTCTTTTTTACTTGTGAGGGACTGGGGAAAAGCCACCCTCGACTGGAAGGAGCTATTAGGACGCATAGTAGACATTACTTGGCTTCAATTACCAATGGACCCCCTTGTAGTACTATTAGGGGACACAGGAGATGGAGTGTTTCCAGCCTCAGGTAACATAGCCTCCCTGATAGGACATCTCTTGCTAGCAGATAAACTGTTCATGACCCATACTTGGATATACCCTGAAGTCTCAATTATCCAAATGTGGTGGGTTAAGGTTTGGGACACCATGGTAACGGAACACGTCTGCGCCATATGCGAGGGGAGATTTAACAAGTATGTGTCCACATGGAGACCCTTCATTGACTATGAAGAACAACACCCTGGCATGGTGGAAAAGCCTCGGTGTCTAAGGCAAATCTTGCTTCTCTGAGAACAAAGGTGTGGAGGTGGGGCCTCCCTGGGTAAAGCTTCTTGACTGGAAGTTTTAATGTTGTGTTCAATTAAACGAGATTGTACTATTTGTATAACAAATAATGTTTGGACTGGGCGAGACATTGTGAGATCCATGGCACTATATGTAAATTGAATGAACATGCAACCATGCCTTTCTCTGTAGTCTGTTAAAAAAAGCTTTTGGAAAAAAAAATTGAATGACTGTTATCCGTGATGAATGTCTGACCATGTTCGCCGCTCGTGTTCTACTTTACATGTGGTCATAATGCTTATGTGTTTTTTTTTTTAACATGTAAAAAAAGAATGCAGCGTGTACCTTAACTGTATCATGAAAAACAACATGATTTTTTAAGTCATTTTTAGAAGGCCAGTCTCCAGCTACTCCATCTTCTTGCTAGCTAGCACCTCCCGCCTTGTAAAATTGCATGCTATGACTGCTGTATGCCGGCAAAAGCCATACAGATGACCGTGGTTGCAGGTATAAAATGATGACCGCCACCAAGAGGCCAGATCCATGCACACCAAGCCTCCCTAACGGCTATCCTCCACTCCCTCCGGATTGGCCAATTCAGCAACATGTGGCTACAATACGTGGAGCAGGCCGCCAAAGCCGGCAGCGAAGCCAGCCCCATGCAAAGGCCAAACACTAAGTTCCCCTCACCCCTGTCTGCCTGGAACCCTTCTTAACTTGCATAGATGTCCCCTGCACCAAAGAAATCCATCAGTGCCTTCCTGCTCCCTGTGGGGCTGAGATTGTTGATGCAGAGCAGGTAAGTACTGTGGGGCTTCTTGATTTCAATGTGAAATCTTCACTGCTAAATGAGCCTGTTACACAGCTAGCCCCGTTGTGCATCAAGTATCGGAATTTAAAACTTATCATTTGTTCGAAGCATGTATAAATGCAAGCCCTGCTGGGCTCCTCGTTCTGAAATTGTAACATAATACACCTCCTGACATGGACGCTGCGATGAGTAGTCCAGATCCATCACAGCAATCCTCTCTAATGGGCCTCCTCCTCTCTCTCTAGAATGGCCAAGTCAGCTGCAAAACTCTACCAACACATGGAGCCGAAATGCAAAGCCGGCCCCACACAAAGTGCACACTAAGGCCTCCTAAAAACCCTGTCTGGACATAGCCGACACAACGGCACCGCCACTGTACGATGCTAACCCTACACACAACTCGCCCATTTCTACTTCTCTTCAGAGCAACCTGTGTGGGGATATCCTATCTACTACCACCAGTGAAGTCCCCTTATCCTTGTCATAAGGTAAGCCACTTCGAGCACCTTGTCTTGTACCGTAGTAATATACTGGTATTAGTAAAACTAAGTTCTGCAGTGCTGCACATTATCCTGCTGCTTGTCCACCCCTGCATGATGTGTCTTCTTTCCTCGTCGCATTAGCAAAATCACTGAGACCCTTAGATCTTCCAGACACCATGTCCTGCACATTCCTCTCCTGCTCCTGCCACCTCTGCTATCCCTACCAATGTTAGGCCTGCATACAGCTAGCCGTGAATCACTAAAAACTCCTCAAAAAACAGTACCTCAATCGGTCCTGTGAACCTTCATTCTCACTCAAGCAACTCCCACTTTGAAGATGCTCTTTGCCATTTAAACTGACCTGCCAGCCCAACTTGGAGTTCAGCACCATATCTGACCACCCCCTCATCCTGCCTCAGAGCCTCAAGGACCCAAGCTACAGTCTCCTCCAACCACCCCTGGCAAACCACTACCCTCAAAAATGCCTATGGCTATTTTTGTTAACAGAGAGCATTTTCCCACAAGCCCGGGCTTACACCTTCGCACTCAAGTCCTCTCACCTGCTCACAACAGCACTAGGCTTATCACATCTCTACTCTCTTCACTTGCCATCCAAGGAAAGAATGTCTTTATTAATCCTGCGGAATACACAAGTCAGTCCACCTGGTCCAACAGTTCTGACATTTGTATGAAGCCCATACCTTTACTACCACCCAGCACCCTCTCATCAACACGTCAAACTCGTCTCCAAGATTTGCTAACTAGCACACAGCCACCCACATCCTCTAAACATGCTACTCAACTGGCCAGCTAATCCAGCACCCATAAATCCTACAATGTAGCCACTCCCAAACTTGCGCACATTTTCCTTGCCTGCTACCAAAAATCACCACCCTCCCATGCACAAGTTTGTTTATGTATTTATTTATTTATTTGTTTTTCGTTACTATAAAACCTTTACAAAGTTACAAACAATAGAAAAAGAGAAAAACATATAGTATCACAGTAATCTACATGCAGCATTAATATTCAAAACAAAATAGCACGTTAATAATATTCATGTTCATAAAGTACCCTTTCCATCACTAAAAATGTCACAACTGCATAATTCGAAATTCATTATTCACTTGTCCATCTGTCCATCATCGGAACCTTTCTTTACATCCTAGAAATTCCACGGTTATATTTGAGATTGCATGTAACTAGTGCGGTGCACATTATGATATCAATTGGCAATCACAGATGTCAGCAAAGATGGTACTTCTAATTGGTTAACAACATGTTGTTCACTGTATTGGATGAGCCCACACGTATCTGCAAGGAATCGCACCACAACCATTTTTAAACCAACTGATGTACTATGTAACATATGCTACCACAGGCAGTCAAGATCGACTCTTTCTAAATTATTTACATATTTTTTAAAACCATATGTACGATTTGGCCTAAGAGCGACACAATTTAACAGCAGATGTCTTAGAGTTTCTTTGGAATTTCCACATTTGCAAAATCTGCATGATGTCACTCTTGCATCCATTGCACCTCTAATTTCAAGTATGTCTTCAGTCAGTAGGACGTTGAACCTAAAGCTTATGTATCCATTGCGCCAGTTTTTATCTGGTAATCTAACCAAATATGATTCCGGGTGAACCTTTTTTTTAATGGGGTACTAGTTTATGATACAATTTAGTATTCCCCACAATCACAATGTCCATGGTTTCTGCCCAATCACCGTTCTGTAGGATCTTTTTTACTCGAAAAAAGGATTGTTAATAAGAGTTTCTTTTGAGAGGCCTAATTTATCAAGTGTAATTGTACTAGACGCTTGTAGATGTAATAATAGTGCAGCCTCCGGGCTCCCTTGTCTAACATTCCCAACGGTTTATGAGCAGCTTTCTATACCTAGATAAGCGCCTCCATTCCACAATGCTAGATAGTGATTGGAGACCAAAGTCATATCTTAAAGCGGCAATAGGAACAGATTTTTCGCAAACAAAACAGGATGGTTCTCCATATTTGTGACTCAGTCTTATATAGTTCCATAGTCATACAGACTGGATATAATTCCAAGCCATAAACTTCTTTAAGGATGATTTTGGATCTATAGAAGCATAATCGAGGGCAAAGGGAATGTTTACCAATGTTTGATCCATTTTTCTCATTAACACGATTTGATTATGAACCTTCCACAACAAATGTTGATGATATTGACATTTCTTAGGGTTATCAAATATTGGGAAGCCTAGGTATTTAATTGAGCTTCTGATGGTTACCTTTTCGTGATTTATAAACCATGTGTACCAAATTGGTGTTTTTCAGTTACTCAGCCTCGTCAAAACATATTTTTTCAAGATAATCGTTGCCAATTTAGGGCAGTACCGTCAGTGAAAGCCGTAATCAAATGTTGTAAGCCTTATGGAGTATGGTCGAATATCAGAAAATCATCTGCATAAGCATATCACGATAATTTGGACCCTTCAATTTTTGGAGACACCATTCAAACATTTGCCTGCATAAGACATGTAATTGTTAAATAGAGCAGGTGAAAAAATACATCCTTGTCGTAGCCCATTTGATATTTTTATGGGGTGGGATAATAGGCCCTCAGTGTTAAGCAAACCAGTATTTGAGAGTCTTTGTGTTGATGAATAAGGATAGATAGAATTTCTCCTGGCATCCCCAAGTTGTTCAGTTTTGTCCAAAGCCCTATCCACTAAATTGAAGGCCATAGACAAGTCCATTGCTGCAATATAAATCGGCATAGACCCTGCCTTCCATGCCTTCTCCTTTAGTATGGAGACCAGAAAGCCAACCACTTCATCCCCACTACCTTTCTAAACCCAAATTACTGTGACACATTTCGAGCCAACCATTTCTCTAATATTTGTAGGATAAGCCTGCAAAGATTTTAGAATCTGCATCCAATATTGTGATCGGGTGCTAGTTCTGCGGTGATGTCCTGTTCCCCTGTTTGTATATTGGGATGACATGTGAAAAGTGCCACGAAACCGAAATACATCTAGTGCAGATAATGTCATCAAACAATATCGAAAGAGCCTTGGCCTATAATTCAGGGTTGCCTTTAAATAAAGCATTAGAAAGTCGATTGGACCCTGCAGCTCTCGATGGACTAGCTTTCGGAATTTAAAGCACTATGTCTTGAAATGGGTACTCGAAGTTCCAAGGGTGCTGTTTAATGGAGTCCCAACAAACAACTGTACTGTCTGTAGATGCGTACAGATGGCTACAGTGGCCTTCCAAAACTTCCTCAGAAATTGATGTAGTTTATAGACCAATTTGCGAAGACTCCGTGGCATATCAGGAGCAAAAACTGTCTCCTCAAGCCATCTTTTAAGCCCGTTTTTTTGTTGTTGCTTGGCTCTTCTTACCGCCTCCTTCTTTCCCTCACTAGTGAGACCAGATTTCCTCAGACGACGCACCTCTCTGTTGCAAAGATTTGTTATATTTTATGAGGTGGTCGTACGTATGCGTATGACTTACTGTCGTCCTATTAATTAATGGGATCAAAATTGATTTACTGATGAATTTATCAGCATAGTGCGGAAAGTTATCATGTGTGAAGAGGGACCGCTTTGAATTTATAGTGGATCCTGTAAAATCCACTATGAAAACGGAATTACATTTTTGCACATTTCCATTGTGCCACACTATTTTGGATTTGGAGTTATTTTCCGCTATATTTACAGAGCATTCATTTATGGGGCTCTGTTCTGACCCAAAGGACCAAACTACTTCCAGCATGCGATGGTTACTCAAGAGGGTCTGTGTGATGTTAAACAAGCGAATCACGTCGTGAAGAAGTTTGGACGTAAATACTTAGTGCCTCATTATAAGCTTGTTGGGCCGGAAACAACAGTACTGGTAAGCTTTCTGGTACCGTTGTTTCCGAACTGGCAAACTACGAGTACTGTGAGTGGGTGCCTTTCAACCCCCCAGACACTGATGGTAGCATTCTGAATTGTGCTGGTGCTACTGTCCTCCCAATTTCCATTGAGCCCGTGAATGGGCAATTACTGGGTCTGCCTGGGCTGTAATGCCTCAGTAATTGCCCATTCCCGGGTGGTGGGAAATTCATGACTCCAGGTATTTACCGGCACGGCTACAGCCAGAGTCAAAATGAGGCCCATAGTCAATTGTAGATGTCAGTACCCCATCCGTCCAATTTATTATGTCAGTAGTTTCAGATGCAATTGCATTTGCTGAATATAAGCCCCAATTTGAAAATAAATCACTCCAGAGTTGGCCCTGAAGTTTCCTTTGCCTACAACTCCATGGCCCTCCTATTATTAAGCTCTTCTCGCCTTCAGGTATGCATGATAAGGGGCGCAAGTCTCTTTTTTCTAGACATACATTACCACCAACACATGGAAATTCAGCATTAAGATCACCCATAGTGGAAATCTGTAGCCCTGTTTAGGTGATCATTGCGTGTGTGATTAGCACATTGATTTCCTCCATTGTTTCCTATAAGTTCTAGGGCGGGGGGCAGTAAATATTTATAATGAGAATAGTTAACAGGGTGGATCCGGAATTTTATCTCCAAATTATTGCTCCATTTTTGATCATGATAAGGAGCTCATCTGAGGGGCGCCCTCTCTGCAACTTCCTGGCCAATTCAAAAGAAACGTCATAGCCTTTACAGAATAAATGGACTGGTCATCCAAGTTTCTTGGATGCAAATAAGAGCAAACTGGACTAGCCTCTCAGAGAGCTCTCACAGAGTTCTACAGAGCAACTTAGATGGGCATGACCGCTAGAATTCCAGGACAACAAGGACAATAACTTATTCTGGTAAAGATTGGGCATTAGAACTTTGAGTTGGAGAACTGAGTCACATAAGGTTAGCACCAACCACCTCCAGCTAAGATCTTCTTGAACAATACTTTGGTCCCTGCTACTCCTTAAATTTCTCACTCTGTCCTGAGAACCCTGGGCCCGTCCTGTACCTTGGCTGCTATGATGCAAGCTTGGAAAACCTGTTGTCGGGTATTTTGTGTAGATTTGGGGCCTAGCGGTATTTTCTTACCACCAAAAATAAAAGTAATTTAGCAATAATCACTCCTTGCATTCAGATTGGGTTTGGTATTATATTGGTATCGTGGCTATGCATTATTTCAGTACACAGATACATTTAGTTGGTATGTATTTTGTTGTGGTATAGTGATGAGCATAATTTCTTTGTTTTATTTGTGGCCCCAACATACAAAACCTCTTTCTTTTGTTTAGACTGTTCTTGTGATCTCTAGAGGCTTCAGGCTTCTACATTATTCAATAACACCACATTTTCATATGGAGTGCCACTTATGGCTGTTATCACTGATTTATCTACACCAGTGAGCTATGCCTCCATAAAGTATTCACAATAACATGTGGTGTAATCACTAATTTATTTACATTAGTGAAACTAATTCCAGAGGCCTCTCTCTCTGCTGACTCATGTACGTCCAGCAGACTATCAGATTGTGTTCCACTCAGAAGTCACACACACATATACACTGAGTGGAACCACGCACACAGCTATTCATAATTACTCATAACATAACTTTTTCCACATGGGATGCTTGGCATATATTTCCTAATAACCTCCCCTTTTATCAGGTGATATGGACTAACTGCACCAGAGAAAAACAGAAGCAAATAGAAGCCTTTACACAGATTGTGATTTACATCAGTTTCATTTCAAAAATCATACATTACCAGTTTTGCGAGGCAGTCTTTTCTAGAATAAACATAAGAGAAACAATTGCAAAATACATGGCATTTCATTAGATTCTTTGCAACAATAAAAAGAACAGTGCACCAGTTGACTTGCATTTCTGAATGGCAACATTAGGATGCAGCTATCGCTACGCTGCCTGACTGAAATAGATTTCATTCACACACCGCACTCTCACTTTGTGTAAGATAATTGCCAGCAAAGTGTAGCTGTTCAGCACGCAAACTCACTGGGCTGGTCGCTTTCTTTAAATGGCTCAAGGCTTCCTTTTAGAGCACCCGGCGAGGACATGCAGTTCCAATCTGCACTCTTTGGTCCGCAACCCGGTGCTAATTGACTGGAATCTCCAGCCTGTGAAAGTCAGCAGTGCACTGGAACAACGCCCCTCAATCAGGCAACCCCACAGCAACTCCCGCCAAGTCCTCACCGAAGCTGTGCAAAATGTCCACTGCCTTTCTTTCTCCCCGGGCTGCTTCAAGAGACCTCTGTTACAGGCCCTAACGTGATGCCTGCCCAATAAGAATCCACTATGTCATACCCTCCTTCTTCAAACAATAGCTCACTTTTCAGTAAGAAACTGTATCCACTAATTTCCTGCTTATTTGAGTTTTGTTTCCTTAGCAAGGACCTTGAAAAGCACAGAGAAAGCGAAAGAAAAAAAAATTCTGAATGTCCGTTTGAAATGAGTTTCAGCCTGCCTCATTTTGCACTTGGAGAACACATTATGATATTAAGAAGTTAGAATCATGTTTGTACTGTTAATTATATTAGTTCATTAACCCTCTAATGTGTCTCCTGCACCAGAGGCATTTCAGGTGAGAAAAAAAAATGGTGCGTTTTTAAATGTGAAAAAAAATTATGTGTTTTTGACTGAGTAGCCTGTCTTCATTTACATATCCATATGTTACACCGGCAACACATGGCTTGCTGTACCGCATTATAGCAATACATTGATCCCATGCAGTGGTGCTGCACTCCAAAAACACGCTATATATTGATCCCATGTTGTGGCATTGCACTCCAAAAACACGCTAAATAATCCTACATATCCCCTCCTTTTTCTGAGAATTTTGGCCATGGCCCAAGCCACAATTGGAAGAAATCCAACTTGCCCCCTTTCTTCTTTTAACATGTAGCAATCTAACAAAATCAATATTCATATGTGAAGAAATGAAAATTGAAAAGTCACTGTTCAATTATCATAATATCAAAATTCATCTTTGAGTCCATCAGTTCTTATAAAATATTTTACTTTTTTCTTCCCAATGGAAGTGTCCGTAGTCCAGTGTTTTAATTTTATACTTGAAGTTAATCACAAAACAATAAAATTAAAAAGATAATTAACATTACAGATTAAAATAATTAATTAAAATAATACATACGTGGAACTCCATACTCCGGGACACTTGTCTGCTTCTGATATGTCCCGCCCGGCGATGTCACATCATTTGGTTCATTCGGGTGCTCTTCCATCTTGGCACTCTTGGATCCTTTTTCCATAGAAGTCATCTTTTCTTTGGCATTCCGGTTATTTTGTCTTTACCTCCACTTGGAGGCAGACATCATTTGATCTTCTTCCAGGGGACCCCAAGACTCCATCGTCTCCCGTGGCCTCCGATCCCGGAACCAGCAATTAAATGTACGTTAATATTCTAAATCAAATAGAAAATAAACAAATTAAGTACATAGCACAATACTAACTTCTCCCTTTTGCCAAAAATAAAACATGCTTTGTTAAACATTTCGCCTTTTTTCCTCTTGTTTTCTGAAATTAAACATAGGTTAAAGAAAAAACAAACATACATAAAACAGCATTCAATATTTAATACATTTTCATTTTGCACACCAACCCCATAAATTTCAGCTTCCATTATTTTTTTTTAATATATATATTTACATATATTACAGTGTTTATGCGCCATTATTATAATCAACCATCTTCATTTAACTTCTCTGCCACTACCTTCTGACTAGACCCATTTACTCTACTTGTTTATGTTCAAGGGACTTTATCTGTTTCTACATGCTCAAGTTGTTTAATCTGATGTCTGGGGTGACATGGTTTCATTTGATTCACATGAACAAACTGTTCTGTTGCTGTTTCACCTTCAGTCTTCAAAATGTTATAGACCACAGGAGAGACCTTATCTATAATTCGATATGGCCCCTGCCAGACTGCTAGAAATTTGGAATTTTTCTGTTTACCTTTCCCAAAATGAAATTTATACACCTGATCACCCACACAATATTCCTTTACTGACGTCTTTTTATCATAATATGACTTTGCACTGTCAGCAGCTCTTTCTAAATTTTTCTGTACAAAAGCAAATGCATGTTGTAAATGCTTCCACAGTTCATCAATGTATTCGTGAACTGTGGATGCGCTCACAAGTGTTTGCTCATGTGTCCTGTATAGCAGGTGTTGTAGTAGCACCATTTTCCTACCTGTTAAAACTTCATGAGGGGTAATACCTGTTGCTTTGGCAGGAGTTGATCTGATTGCCATCAAAACCAAAGGTAAACGTAAATCCCAGCTGGAACCTGCTTCTGCCACAAATGTCATTAAAATGTCCACAACAGACCTATTGCTGCGTTCAATTCCACCCGAAGAAGCCGCCCGATATGCAATATGTAGCTTTCTCTTCACACCCAGTATTTGCCATACCTTACTCATTAGGGCACTTGTAAAATGACTTCCTCTGTCTGATTCTATTCTTTGTGGCAACCCAAACCTTGAAAACACATGATTCACCAGCAAGGTGGCTGCTTTTGCGCACTACCATCTGGTGCAGGAATACACTCAATCCACTTCGACATCAAACACACCACACCTAAAATATAACAGTTCCCCCTGCTCGACCTCTTTACAGGCCCTACATAGTCTATTTGCAAATCTGACCATGGAAGAGTTAGGCCTCTTTTCATTAATGGTGCTCTATGCATTGGTGAAGCAGGTTTAAATTGGGCACATACTAGACATCCTCTAGTATATAATTCTACATCTTGGGACATATTTGGCCAATAAGCATCATCTTTTAGTATTTCCATTGTTTTCTGTGAACCTCTGTGGCCTGCAGTTATAGCATCATGTGCATGGTGTAGCATTAACCCTCTGAATGAAAGGGGTACCACCCACTGTATCTGTCCTGTTATGGACTCTCTAATCATGAGTCCATCTTGTAGTCTTATTTGTTTTTTGTTCTTTAATAGCACCCTCAACTCTTCTTTTCCCATACAATCATTTTCTGTTAAAGGGTTTTGTTCAGGATCTATCAAATGATTATAATAGATTCCCAAAATTCAATCATTCTTTTGTGCCTCAATCAGATCTTGCTCTGGTGTATCATAACTCCACTGTACCACTGGTTGATCTGTCTCCTTTGGTGCTTTAGAACATGTTACTGCATCAATTTGTATTTCACCCAGTAAATGTTCAATAGGTAGCAATTCTCCCATCACAGCCCCAATTTTAGCCAGGTGATCTGCCCTATCATTTCCCTCCTTATCCTCTCCTGGAGTTTTTAAATACCCACACATTTTCCTCCAGTGTATTGTTAAATCATTTTCTGACACCAATTTGTCTATGGCTTGTATCATTTTTCCATGTTTAAGTGGCTTTTTGTTGTATGTAATCATGCCTCTCGCTTTCCAGCCAGGTAAATATTCCACAAAGCTATTTTGTGCGTAATCAGAATCAGTCACCAGGACAATTTCACTGAATTTATTATCAACTGCAGTAGCATTTGCTTTATAAATGGCTGCCAATTCCTCTACCTGACTGCTCCTAGCACCAATTCTCATCCCTGTACTCGGGATACCTTCACACTTCAACCAGACATTTCCTATTCCTGACACTAATTGTTTATCACTGTCATTTTCAATGTGAAAGGCACAACCATCAACATATACAGTTGGCAAGTCATTGCATGTTTTTTCATCAAAAGCTTTGTGTGGTGATTGTTCAAAACCTGCAAATTAGGTTCCACTTCTATTTCGTTTGATACTGGTTCAGCTGCACAGTCATGTAAATCTGCTAAACCTTGAGCAATTGGGCTTTTTTTATTTTGGCCATATCTCACTTCTACAGGAAAACCCTGTAATGCTAGCGTCCATGAAGTGATTCTTGACTGCGCTAAATTACCTGACCTAATTCTTTTACTCTCTAAAAATTGCAAAGGTTGATGATTTATCTCAATAATCACCTTTTCTCCCTGAACAATGGGGCGGAAATGTTGTAGCGCCCACACAGTGGTTAATAGGGCCTTTTCACATTCATTGAATTTAATTTCAACTTGGGAAAATGCCTTACTTGCATATGCAATGGTTTTGTGATTCAAATCATGTTTTTGTGATAACACTGCTGACATACAATGTTCAGAGAAACCTATTTCTATAAAGAAATCCCTATCCTTTATGGGGTATACTAAACATGGTGGCTTTACAAGACATTCCTTTAGTTTAGCCACTGCCTCAGACTGCTCTTTTTCCCATTTCCAGGGTGTATTCAGTTTTAGTAGTTTAGTCAATGGTTGAGTGATTTCAGCATAGTTTTCAATGAACTTTCTGTTATAGCCTGTCATTCCTAATAAACTTTTTACCCCTTTCACATTTTTAGGATCTTTCAGTTTCTGTATGGCCTCTATTTTCTTCTTTTGTGGATTTAGTCCATGTTCAGTCATTTTATGGCCTAGAAAATTCACCTTTTTCTTGCACCATTGTGCTTTTTGTAAAGATACTTCGGCGCCTGCTTTCTGCAATTGGCCAAGAACATGTCTTATTTCATCAAAATGGCTTTTCAAGCTTTCATTTTTTATCAGCACATCATCCACATAAACTATGGTTCCTCTTTCTGCTGCATCAGGCATAGCCTTCCTTAAAAATATGCCAAATTCACTCCCACTATTGACGTACCCGAATGGAGTTCTAACCCATACGTATTGAGTCTTATCAAATGAAAAGGAAAATAAATTCTGTATCTCCTCTGCCAATGGCACACACCAATGTCCAGAGGTGAGATCTAATGTGGTGAACACTTTTGAACCATGTACCTGAGCTAATCCCTGATCAATGAATGGCAGTGGCCATCTGGATACTGGCACTCTTGTATTGAACTCTCTCCAAACTGCACACAGTCGCCATTGACCATTTGGTTTTAACACACCTAAAATAGGTGTATTGGATGTGCTATGAATGGGCCTGATGATTCCCCGTGACTCCAAATTTTTAATAATCTCTGCCAGTGATTCTAAACATGCCAGCGGTAGTCTATACTGGCGTACAAATATTGGGCTTCTGCTACACCCTTCCGGAAGTGTGACCACATGTAAATTAGTTAGCCCGCAATCATAAGCATCTTTTGCGAATACATCTTTAAACTCCATAAATATCTTCCTCAATTAATTTCTATCCTCCTCATTGTCACATGCATCCGCTAACAAAATCTGCTCCTCTACCATTTTGGAGAATTCTGGAAAAGGTTCTGGCATGAGAATCTCGGCGCTTTCCTCTAATTGTGTGGCTGTGTCTCTTTGTAAAGCTGCCACTTTTAAGTGTTTTGGCATATCAGCTTCCACTTCAATGGGCTGATTTTCTATTTCATTTTCATTTAAGTTAAATGTTATGTAATCCTCTTGATGACAGCACACTGTCTTGCTTGAATCCTAAGGGTACACAGAATTAATTTTAAAAATTCCTTTGGGCTGCGAGTCCAGGTATTCTGGCAACTCACCATTGGCATCTACATACTTTTCAGGGATATTTCCAATCACCATGTTATTTAGATCTGCTGTGTAATGTGATTTTTGTATGGCCATTCCTACTGGGGAGTTTTCCTCTAAATGAATATTCTGACAACCTTTATTATTCACCATCATTTTTACAGACCCTTCACCCACATCTACCAATGGAATGTATTCATAATCCAGGCCTTGCTGTTTTATGGGTTCATTCGGACACACAAAAGCATCATAATCTTTCATCTGCTGTCCATTTTTGCATTTCAGTGTTATTGCAAACTGCTTTGTGAATGCAGGGATAACAGTATCTTTCCTCATTTGTAATTCATTTGCATAAGGGACCAGCTGTGCGCAATGATAAGCCCTTCTTTTGTCTTCAAATTCTGGTGCCGGGCCACCTATGCGTGACCATATCTTTTGATTAAGGAAATCTAACACCATACACATTCTGTGCAGGATGTCATTGCCCATGTAAAAGTCGTTTTGTGTTCCACACACTATCCAAACATTATGGTAAATTGTTTTTTGTCCAATGCTAATTTTCAGCATGCGTCTACCTGCAATTCGGTTTTCAAAGTCTGGACCGTCCAAACCAGAGACATACTGGTTTTTAATCCTACATTTCGGGATCTCCTCCCTTTCCATTATTTTTTGCAACAATTTCTCATCAATGAAGCTCCTTTCCTGTTCAAGTGCTAAAGTGGCTTTTATTGTTTTAGAATAGTCATTTATCCCAACATGAACCCATGGATGTTCATCTTACATCTGTATTTCAGCAAGAGTGGTAATGTGTTTTTCTGAACCTGCTCTAGGAGCAGTATTCTGTTTGCATGTCTTCTCTTTTAAATAAAAACGTAAGGTGTGCTCATCTATGGCAGGTTGACATTCTTTCCTTGGGTCTAAGTATATTTGTACAGGTGATTTTTCATTTTCACTCTGCATTTTGTCTTGACACATTAATATAAAAGTGAAGCTAGGTATGCAACTATTCTGGAGCTACACCTCCACTGCATCAGTTGTTTTTGCAATGGTGTGACATTCATTTATATTGCTGTTTTGTGATTTTAGTTTCTTAGGTCTCAATGGTTTTTTGGTTAAGGACCACAGTACTCCATTCACCCCATCTATGAGCGGAGATAATCTTTTCAGGCAATCTGTTCCCATCAGAAATGGAATATCACAAATGGATGTGACCAATACCTCCTGTTTCATTCTGTGTTTACCTATCTGTATGTCAACCTCGGTGGCACCTATAAAAGGCACCTCCTCCCTGTTAAAATTATGCACTGGACCTTGATTCTCCTTTACTGTGATCTGATTCTGTGGGGATCTACCTTCATTGATACTCTTTACTAATTCTTTAGACATAATTGTGGCCTGTGCGCCAGTGTCAATCATTGCAAATGTATGGCATTATTCTTCCACAATGATGGGAGCATGATACCTGTCTTCAACTTCCTCTAACACACATAAGAAATGTGAATTCTTACTGATTTCAGGGCTCACCTTTCTCAGGCCTTTTTCACTTTTGGCTAAGCACATTGGTAAATGGAAAGACATTTTTCCCTCCTTTTTGCTCATTCCTGTCGGAGAGACTTTATTCATTTCCCCATGTTCAGAGGTTTTTTGGAGTGTGGCCACCATTCGCCCATCCATCCAGGTATCATCAGAGGTCACGCTACAACCCTCCAACTGAACATGTGTAACAACATCACTTGGCAATTTGTCATTGTCTAATTCTGTGCATTTGTGATTATTCAGTATGGTACCAGCCCTTTTAACCTCTTCAAAAATATGTGGTTAAAAGAATTCTTCAGGTGATTGACCTGTACCCTCCTTTTGAGCATTTCTTTTTCCTGCCTGTGTTTGGTCATTGTTTTGATTGCCCAGGGAAGGAGTTATAGCATCGCCACTTACTCCCGGTTCACTGGTATTCCCCATGCATGAGTCATTTTTCTTAAACCTGTCTCTTTGTTCTTTTGGATTTTCAGGTTTTCCTATTTCATTTGTACATATCGCCAATGTTTGATTTAGTTCTAGGTTAAACCGTACCTCTCTTTTAGAAGTATTTGCATTTTCTGTTACATGTTCATGTACTGGTATTTTCACTTTTAAATCATTCGGCATCTCAGAGTCGTTATGAAAAATTACATCAGAGCAAACTGTCTTTTTGGCGCTGCAGGTATCATAAGTACTTAGTCACTTTTCAAAAGCCCCCCGGTCATTGCTATGGCCTTCTGCCCCCTCCTTTGATGATTGTTTTTGTGTTGTACAGAGCTTTCCTATTTGCTCAGCCAACATTTTTACTTGGGCTTTGAGGCACTGGAATCTTTCCATCTCTCTAGAATCCTCTCTCTGTGGCCTAAATCGATATTGGTTGTTTTCTCCCTGATTGGATCTATTCTGATACCTCTCAGGAGAATGATTTCTATTGGGATAGTTCCTGAACTCTTGATTCATTTGCGGAGGGGAGCGGGGTGCACCCATCCTTTGGTTGTAGTCCCCTGGTGGGGAATCATTGTACTGATGTGAAGTGTAGGTCATGTTCTGCCTCATGTCTTGTCTCTCAGGTTGTGGGTACTGGCCCCTATGTTGATTACCATTATCAGCAAATCGATCCACATATCGGGGTCTATCCTGATTAACATATATCATGGTATTGGGATCAAATCTGCTTTGTGTCCCCAATGTCTGATAAGGACCATCATTTCTTTGATCCTGATTCTGTCTCTGGTTATTGTTCATACCTGAGATATCAGGTCAATAGCCTGCCCGGGGCCTATCTCCTAAGTACCTGGGGCTGATGTAGCTCTCCCTATTACTAGGATCATGTGATTGGAAAATTGGTGCAGTGTGTGATGATCTTTGTTGATTACCCCTCTGGTGCCAAATTATTTTTACTTGGACTTTGAGCAGACTCAAGGGACATTTTGGCTGACCTGATTTCCATCACTGTTCCTGAGGGTTCTTTAGATTTAGGTCTAGTATCTCTCATTTTATCACTTTCTCACCCTGACAATAGAGTACCTCATATAGTTTTGTGCTTTGGTGTACAATCCATTCCAGGGACTTGTCACGGTCAAATTCACAGACCAATTGGGATATGATGTCTTTCTGCAGCCCATAGAAGTAGGCAGTTTTAAACTCATTGGAATTGGGGTCAAAAGATACATCAAAGCGAGAAAATGCTCTTTTTAAGTCTTGTAAAAACTGCCGAGGGAATGTATTAGGCCCAGCAGTGATTGTATAAGCGAATTTCTTTGCCTCCTGCAATGACTGGAAAGGTGAAAAATGACGCCTACTCTCTTTTTCGAACTCCTGTCATATTCTGCTGTTCATTCAATCCTCTTATAATACTGGCCGTCGGGGCATCTAAAGTTAAATGAAAATATTGCCTGTACTGTTCCTTAGGTATCTGGTGTGCTTTAAAAATGTCATGAACAACTTCTAAGTGATCCTCTGTGCAGCATTCCCCTCCTTTTTTAAATGGTTTGATCAGGGCTTTAATGGATTTCATTATCTTTATGGGGCTACTTGTTGCAATGCATGGAATTGCACTACTTGGTGATTCAAACCTGGTTCCATGTGTATGGGATTGGTGGCGGCTCCCAATGGGAGTATCAAATCCCCCAAGGGCGCTGCAACCATGTTCAGTCACCGGCCCAGTCACTGGGGCACTAGCCCTTTGGGTAGAAATAGAATTCACCTCAACTCCATTGAATGGGGTACCCTGCCGCCTCTCCTGGGACATGGGAATGCACATTTGCTGTTCTAAGTCCTTACACTTTTTAAGGAGCCAGTTTGCTTCGTTTTGCAAATAGTTGTTTTCATCACTTATTTTATTAATTACCTCCTGCATGTCGCACATTTGCATTTGGCACTCATTAAATTCTTTATTCCTCTTGTCTCTTTCTTGAAGCATTTTAACCATTTCTTGTTCCGCATTTTGGAGGTCACTTTCTTTCTCATAATGTTCTTTTTGTAAAATCTGCATCTCTGACACAACCTCATCATTATCTTGTCTAATGTGGTCCACCAATGTTTTTAAGTGTACCAATTCTTGTTCACTGTCCTCATACTGTTTCTTGCTTTTGGACAATTGAACATCAACATCTCTGCATTTTAACTGCACGTCTTTTTGGCAAACATCCAATTCTGCTCTTAACATTTCCTCTTTTTAACTTGCCCCATCTAAGTCAGTCTTTAACCTGTTAATTAGCTGGGTGTCATTTTCTTGCATTCGCAGGGACCTATTCAAAATAAACCAGATGTTGGCGCATAGCCGTATCAAACAGTCTTTCTCTGCATTTTTATCGGCTGCATTTAATAACCTTAGAAGGCAGACCTGAATTATGCTGCCTTCTGCACAAATATTGTCTAATTTTTCTTTCTGCACCTCACCATGAATGTGGTCATGCCATCTGAGGTACTATTCGATGACCACGTCCCATGTGCAAATAACTTTGCCTCTAAATATTGCACTATGTCTGAGAATGTGGTTTCCCTTTGAGACATTCTGAAATTCGTTTTTAGTGACACACTGCTATTATGAAATGGGTTCCCTTTAATGTACAGATGGCGGTGTGAGACACACTTGCCATGCCCAGTAGGTGCTCTATGATCACTTTCCCGGCCTGCAACGCACCATAAATATGTAGGGTATTTTGTGTAGATTTGGGGCCTAGTGGTATTTTCTTACCACCAAAAATAAAAGTATTTTAGCAATAATCACTCCTTGCATTCAGATTGGGTTTGGTATTATATTGGTATTGGGGCTATGCATTATTTCAGTACACAGATACATTTAGTTGGTATGCATTTTGTTGTGGTATAGTGATGAGCATAATTTCTTTGTTTTATTTGTGGCCCCAACATACAAAACCCCTTTCTTTTGTTTAGACTGTTCTTGTGATCTCTAGAGGCTTCAGGCTTCTACATTATTCAATAACACCACATTTTCATATGGAGTGCCACTTATGGCTGTTATCACTGATTTATCTACACCAGTGAGCTATGCTTCCATAAAGTATTCACAATAACATGTGGTATAATCACTAATTTATTTACATTAGTGAAACTATTTCCAGAGGCCTCACTCTCTGCTGACTCATGTACGTCCATCAGACTATCAGATTGTGTTCTACTCAGAAGTCACACACACATATACACTGAGTGGAACCACGCACACAGCTATTTATAATTACTCATTACATAACTTTTTCCACATGGGATGCTTGGCATATATTACCTAATAACCTCCCCTTTTATCAGGTGATATGGACTAACTGCACCAGAGAAAAACAGAAGCAAATAGAAGCCTCTACACAGATTGTGATTTACATCAGTTTCATTTCAAAAATCATACATTACCAGTTTTGTGAGGCGGTCTTTTCTAGAATAAACATAAGAGAAACAATTGCAAAATACATGGCATTTCATTAGATTCTTTGCAACAATAAAAAGAACAGTGCATCAGTTGACTTGCATTTCTGAATGGCAACATTAGAATGCAGCTATCGCTACGCTGCCTGACTGAAATAGATTTCATTCACACACCGCACTCTCACTTTGTGTAAGATTATTACCAGCAAATTGTAGCTGTTCAGCATGCGAACTCTCTGAGCTGGTCGCTTTCTTTAAATGGCTCAGGGCTTCCTTTTAGAGCACCCGGCGAGGACATGCAGTTCCAATCTGCACTCTTTGGTCCTCAAGCCGGTGCTAATTGACTGGAATCTCCAGCCTGTGAAGGTCAGCAGTGCACTGGAACGACGCACCTCAATCAGGCAACCCCACAGCAACTCCCGCCAAGTCCTCACCGAAGATGTGCAAAATGTCCACTGCCTTTCTTTCTCCCCGGGCTGCTTCAAGAGACCTCTGTTACAGCCCCTAACATGATGCCTGCCCAATAAGAATCCACTATGTCATACCCTCCTTCTTCAAACAATAGCTCACTTTTCAGTAAGAAACTGTATCCACTAATTTCCTGCTTATTCGAGTTTTGTTTCCTTAGCAAGGACCGTGAGAAGCACAGAGAAAGTGAAAGAAAAAAAAAATTCTGAATGTCCGTTTAAAATGAGTTTCAGCCTGCCTCATTTTGCACTTGGAGAACACATTATGATATTAAGAAGTTAGAATCAACTTAGTACTGTTAATTATATTAGTTCATTAATCCTCTAATGTCTCTCCTGCACCAGAGGCATTTCAGGTGAGAAAAAAAAATGGTGCATTTTTAAATGTGAAAAAAAAGATGTGTTTTTGACTGAGTAGCCTGTCTTCATTTACATATCCATATGTTACACCGGCAACACATGGCTTGCTGTACCACATTATAGCAATACATTGATCCCATGCAGTGGTGCTGCACTCCAAAAACACGCTATATATTGATCCCATGTAGTGGCGCTGCACTCCAAAAACACGCTAAATAATCCAACACTGTGCTGAAAGACAGAATATTGTATCCCAGTTTATTAAATTGGTTTACTTACCGGAGCAATGTGTCAAATACAGAGCATGAATGTCATACAAATCTAACACGGTTTTATCTTTCTGGATGAATAAAATCCACTAATTTAATATCTGCTGAACACAGTAATCTCAAAGAAGGAATTCAATTCAAAAGCACCAGCACCCTCCATCTATTTAATGATTCTGGCCCCCCATAGCTGAACATGTAATACAGAAGGATACTGGGGTTGTCTGGGTAGCAGCGTTGCCTTCACTGTACTGTTTTTAAATCACTGTCAAAAACAGATTTTGGGGGCTTCCCCTTTCATTCTAAAATGAAATCCTTCACGTGATTTATCTCATTGCAGTTCATAACCGGGGGCCTAGTAACAGATTCATCTCCAATAATACCCTAGGCCTCAAGCTGTCAATAAGCCCACCATTCCACGGCACCTGTGCAAGCCCGTATTTATGAGACTTATGAAGGTGCAGGGGGGAACCTCCTGAAACCCCCTTTCTGAGAAGATCCAGACTGAGTAGAGGGCATTTAGATCAACTTCTTGTTTCCAAGCATCTGTGTCACTGTGTTTCTAACCAGAGATTCTAGCCATTGTTTGTTAGGCGGCAAGTCTCCCGCTTCTAAGTCGGAAGCATGCAGATTGCACATGGGCCTATCATTTCTCAATGTGTTGGGCAATGCCTTATCCGTCTCACCCACGGGGAGCTCCGACCACCATATCTGCTTATGGGTATGGCCTTCAGGACTAAGCTTTATCTTCATTCTGATTCTCTTGGCTGTGTCCATGACCACCAGTCTGGCTTCAGAGCGGCCAGGCCAGAAGGACGGAAACTGCTCTCCTGAACATCCATGAAGATCTGCTCCCCAACCTTGACTCTAACATTCCCTCTGTCCTCATCCTACTTGATCTCTCTTCTGACAGTCAACCATACCATCCTGCTCAACTGCCTCAGTGATAACTTGGGTATCTCTGATCAGGCTCTGGCATGGCTGACCTCTTTCCGCTCTGATCAACCCTCCCAGGTCCAACTTGGGACCTTCCTATCATCTATCTTCCTCTCTACCTGTGGTGTTCCCCAGGGATCTAACCTCTCGCCGTGGCTTTTCAACCAATACCTGGCAACTCTTGCACACTGCATTGCCATGTTCTGCGCAATTTTCCAGTGCTACGCTGACGACACTCAACTCATTTTCAGGCTGCCCTCGGCCACCTCCTCTCCCTCTCTCATCGGCACACCTTCATCATCCTTTCCCCTCACTCCACTCTCTGGCCGGCCTCCCTTGGCCCTCCTCCTCCCCCCACCTGCGAGGCTAAGAAACTTGTGGTCACACTTTCCTTCTCTGCCCACATCTATGAGGTCTCTAAAAAGTCAAACTTCCTACTGCACTTCCTCAGAGGTACTCTGCCTTTTCTCTCCTTCCCCCAGAAGCCCACTGTCTCCCAAGCTCTGGTTCTCTCTAGGTTGAACTATTGTAACAGCCTCTTTCTAAATCTGCCTGCCTCTACTCTCAGCCCTGTGCAACTAATCCAGAACATTACTGCAAGACTTGTCTTTGGACTCAAGTCCTGGGATCGTATCTCTCCAGCTATGAAATCTCTCAATTGGCTCCCTGTGGATGCAAGGATTACATTCTAAACCCTCTGCATTGTCCACAAGGCTCTCTGGGGCCTGGGTCCAAAATACCTTCAGCTATCTCTCCACAAATACTTCCCCTCTCAAGCTCTTCGCTCTCTACCTTTAACTCCCTCAGGGTCAGTCATTTTTCAAAGAAATGAGCTGGGCATAGATCTCTGTCTTCAGCTGGAACATCCTCCCTGCAACTCTAAAACTTGAGGAGAATCATCTCTGCTACTGGAAGCACCTTAAGACCTTCCTCTTTGCTTCTGCCTTCGCTCCCCCTCTCCCTTGCTTATCTGCCCTCTATTGGCACTGTGCACCTTTCCACCATGTATCCCCTGGGCCCAGGTACCTGCTCACCCTGACACCCTCCTGCACTGCCTCCTTGCTACCCATTGCACTGGGGACTGTATCTGTACCCACTCAGTCCCCCACCCCTCATTTTCTTCTTTTTCTGCACTTATCAGACTTATCCAGTCTGCTGCCGTAAACACAGCACTTTCCACCTGCTGGCTGCACTACCTCTGTTTATTGCCTCTATCATATATTTATTTTATCTATTATTATTTATCTGTTCTCCTATTCTCTGCACTTTCCACCCTCCCCCTTCCACACACTTTTCCCCTCTCCCTTTCCCATTCACCTGTGCGTTCTCAATGTCACTGGGCCTAGTAAGATTGTTGTTGTTGTTCCCCCATGTTTCCCTTCCTTGCATTGTCACGCTCTGAAACACTTGTATATGAGTGTGATACAAATAAAATATCATATCATATCATAAGTGCATATTACATTGCCTACATTTTATTTGTCATTATTTTAAGGGGTACCAGGACCTCAAGACTCTGATGATGGGATGACATCCCCCCCTGCACATATCCGAACCCTCTCTTTATCCATTCCATTGTTTGTTCTTATAACAGCTTCCCTTTCATCTACAAGTTTGCTTTGTTTGTCTGCAATCAAAAAACTTGGTGTATTGAGACCCACACCTGTCTCAACTTTCTTTGAGAAAAGTTGGTAAACACCCCACCACTCTTTGGCTTGCTTTGTTCTGGCCCCAAGGAGACCTGCTTTAAATGTACCCCTTTTTATTTGCCTTTGTGTTTCATCTCTTCTGTTATGATGTTGTTAGATACAGCACTGTGACCCGAATTAGAACAAACCTCCTCATCCAAAGAATCATCCAGTCCCTGGTTTATGTCACAATGGATCGTATCCTCCTTTATCAGGTCTATCCAGGTGTTACGGGAGAGCTTAATAGTTCCCTTTCCCCAAACAAATTCTTGTTTTTTAGACCTTTTTTCCCAATCAGAGAAGAGGAAGTAGGTCGAGACCCCATCCTAGGTATACCAGGCAGCATCCGGATACACTTCTGATCCTCTAGTGTTGTTTCTTTTTTTTCCAAACCTACACCAGGGTACAACGTATCATCGAGTTTCCCACCCTGCTTCTCCACCGCCTGCCACAGTTTATCAGTATTAGTTTCCTGGCAAATCCCATTTTTTTGTTTTTGTGGTTCTATACCATGTGCATTAGTGAGAGATCTAATTGTGTCCCCCAAGCATTTGCTGTGTTCCTGAAGTTTGTGCAGGATCAGGGTTTGCACATCCATAGGTTCCCCTCCCCCACCACCTTCTCCAGCAACTGCGCCAATGAGAGGGGGTTGTCCCTCTCCCCGCCCTGCCCCAGTGGATATTGGGACAGGGCGAGGAGTGAAACCTCCCCTGGCATGAAAACCAGGGGGTGTCCAGACTGTCCAACTCCCCCCTCTTTCCAGACACAGCACCCCTGAAACCACACACTTTTCCACCATATGGCCCACCAATGAAGTACCTGACTCGATGAGTAGAGGTGACAGCTCGCCATCATTCAGCACTAGCAAAGCTAAATCAGGCAGAGCAGGCGGCGAGGCGGGTAGGGGCAGGGTGAGAGCCATGCTCAATGTATTCTTCACCGGGGTGAAGATAAGGGGCATGGATATTATGTCATCATACATCCGTATCCCTATAGATGTTTCCTTCTGGGTTCTAGGGCCTGATCACATTTTAAATGGGCAATGAAGAGACATAGGCAGGTAGCGCCCGTTCTAGTAAATATCCGTTCAGCAATACTATGAATTTGTAAATGACATAGGCCTCCCAAAGTAATAGGTAAGTAATTGTGAACAGATGACCAGGCACTCTTGAGGCACTCCGGGTGGCGTGAGCATGGTGGTGTGTGTCCCGCTACTTACAACGAGTTGGGAGGGAGCTGGTGGGCGTGGAAGAGTATTTGTCCAATATTAAAAGTCCATGAAAGGCATGTCACAGTATGAATAATCTTTTAGCAGTCCACAGCTTGATGCAGTCCCTCCAGGCACTCTCGAGGCACTCCGGGGGGCTAGCGTGTGGTGGTGCACGGACAACTACTTTTAAAGAGGTGGGAGGGAGATGGTGGGTCTGGCTTCACACTTAACAATATTTGTCGAATATCTTCTCTGTTTTTATGTAAAGTCAGTTTTTACCAGCATTATATACCACTTGGAATTCGCGTCGCTTCAGGCTTTCCAACAAGTCTATGAAAGGTATGTCACAGTAAGAATAATCCTTCAGCAGTCAGGAGCCTGAAGCCGTCCCTTCAGGTGAACAGGCACTCTCGGGGCACTCTGGTTGGCGCACATGTGGTGGCGCGTGGCCCACTACTTTTAACAACGTGGGAGGGAGTGGTGTGCTTGGCTTCATGCTTAAGAGTATTTGTCCAATATTAAGAGTCCATGAAAGGCATGTCACAATATGAATAATCTTTTAACAGTCCGCAGCCTGATGCAGTCCCTCCAGGCACTCTCGGGGCACTCCGGGTGGCTAGCGTGTGGTGGTGCGCGGACCACTACTTTTAAAGAGGTGGGAGGGAGTTGTTGGGCCTGGCTTCGCGCTTAAGAATATTTGTCAAATATCTTCTCTGTTTTTATGTAAAGTCCGTTTTTACTAGCATTATATACCACTTGGAATTTGTGTCGCTTCAGGCTTTCCAACAAACCAGCACACTGAACAGCACTCGACTAATACACTCAGCTACGTGCACGCGCTAAAGATTCTTAATAAAAAGTCAGGTGAGAGATGGGGTGATCCAGGGAGAAATGTTTTCCACTGTGATGGGCTGCAATGCACCTGTACTGACCACACTTCAAGGCATTCAGCTTGCACATCATCACCACCAGTACCCAGTTCCACCCCACCATCTGCAGATTACTGCCTTGCACACCTCTGCACATGTAGCCCCACCATACATCCCATAATAGCCATCGCCACCTCCATCCCTGCTACAGCCAAGCCCACTCCCACCCTCTCTCCACTCTCCTGCACACTCATTAATGCACGCTCTTAACTCAAATCACAGATATCAGGGACATATCACAAACCATGACCTAGACGTAGGTAACCAACACCCGGCTTCACCCCGCTGCACACCCAGCACTCACCATTTCTTTCCCAGCAGGACATATGATTCTGTGCTGTGACTGCCCCCTATTTGATTTATTTATGTATTTATTGTTTGCTTTTTAGGCGCTTATACAAAGAGAATATACTGTTTCAAAGAGCCCACAGGGCAAGGAGGGGGGAGGGTGGGAAATACATATAAAACCATATTAAAGAGCAATGAGGACGTGGGAGGGGGACAAACCTACTACGCCTTGTAAGTAATCAGAATGTGCAAGTGTAGAGAGGAAGAGGGAAAGAGGGGTAAGTGCTGGGGATACCGAGCTTGTGGTTGAGTCATGGCCTAAGTGCTAGGAATGTAGAGTGCTACAGGTATACACAAAGGGGGTGGAGTCACACTTATTCACAAAGACACCATGACTTTCAGACCTATCTCTACCACTGCTCCCTCCTAATGTGATCTACTGTGCACTAAGCTAGGATTATCGCCTACCTCCACCATAACTATTCAAGTCATCTACCACCCCCAATCCCAGCAAAATCCTTTCATGATGACTATGCATAGCTTCTCAGCACTAGCATCAAATCCACCTCAAAAGTCCTCCTCCTGGGAGATTTAAGCCTGGGTTTCATCGAGCCATCAGACAAAGATGCTACTCCATATCCTCTCTCGGATTCTCTCAACATATTTCATGCCCAACCCAACACATTGATTAGGAAGATCACTAGACTGGCATGCAGACCTCAACTGCAACATAACCATTGTTGCCATCACGACTAATGTGTTGTCTGACCACCACAATATCACCTTTAAAAGAGCCTGCCAAGACCGTCCAGACAACTCATCGCCTCCTCTCTCCTCTGCAATCTCAAGATGCTCCGGCAATCTCATCAAAGCCTGTCTCCTTCCCATCCACACAGCAGACCACATCCAATGCCCCAGCTGCTCTGCCACCTAATCCTTAAGACCTAGTTGACAGCTGCAACATTGCCATCCAGTCAGCCATCAATGACATTGCTCCACTCAAACATTGCAGAGCCAAACCAACCACGCTCATTAACTCCTGGTTCACACCCTCTCTTCAAGCCACGCGAGCCAAGAAGCATGTCATCATAACCAGCTGGTAAAAATCATCATCTTCAGCTAGCAAAACGATCTTCCTCAAGTTCTCTAAGAAATATAAACAAGCCCTCCTCACAGCCAAAGCAACTGCCCTGTCAAACAGGATCTCCAAAGCCTAATTCCAATCACACAAACTATACTCTATCCTATGTGAATTTTAACTCCCAATTGCAAACTTCACCAAAGATGGGACCTGGTGCAAAAAATATTCAAGACGCCCTCATGAACAAGATTACAACCCTTGAATTGAAAAGAAGAGAGCCTCCATCCTTGCAAAAGAACCTAAGATGAAGACTAGACGGACAGTGCAAAAGCCCTGACTACTGTCATCACTGCATTTATCAACCCCTTGTGCGTCAAAATCTCTAATCTTAAGGAAGCTTGGATTTCCCTGCTTATCAAAAAAGCTTCTCTTTATGCCATTACTCCCACCAACTACAGGACCATCATTATTGTCCCTTTCCTTCTAAAAATCCTCAGCCGCACTACCTACATTCAAAACCATGCTTACCTTGAACAACACAAGATCCTTAGCCCATGTCAGTCAAGCTTCCAACCAGGTCATGACACTGAATCAACTCTCCTGGACTTTAAAAATAAGACGGATGAAATCTGCAATGTTAGAAACCTTGCCCTCCTCCTATTGCTAGACCTCTCGGCAGCATTTGACTAAGCCAACTACCAAAAACTCTGCCCCCACCTCACCACAGCTGCAGATTTCTGCCCAGTGGCCACCAAATGTATTGCATCATTCCTGGCTGACAGAGCAGCCCAGGTTTATGTGAGCAGCACAGCTGCCCACTGAACTCAAGTTCCCTGTGGAGTTCCAAAAGGCTCATGTGTGTTACCAACACTATATACTATCTATACAAAACCACTCTTCAACCTTCTCGACTCCCTGCGTACAGCCTACACTAACTATGCTGATGATACCCAAATCCTTGACTCTCAGTCAGGCAATAAATAACAAGACTCCAGCCATATCAACAAAATTCATGACACCATTCAAACCTGTATGGCCACACATCAGCTTTGTCTTAATGATGACAAGGTAGAGATCCTGATTGTAGGCCCTGTGGCACGTCTAACTAAACTTGACCCTGCTGACTACTGTGCCTTTACTTTTTGATGTCTGAACCATCCTGGTCTCTTCCTCTGTCAGGCATATATCTAGACTCTAGCCTCAGCATGACCCTCCATGTCAACGCTATTGCATGCTCTGCCGCCCACACAACCATACTTCTAAATGCAACCAAAAAATTCCAATCCTCACAAGACTGTCTGACCATACCCAGAGCAGTAATTGGCTCTCGGCTTGACTACTGTTACTCCCTTCTTGCTGGCACAATAGAGGCTAACCTCAACAAACTCCAGCCTATCCAGAACAATGCCATCCAGACATCTATGAGTTTATCCAGACGTGACCTTGTCTCAGTGCATAGAAAAGCTGCTCATTGGTTACAAGTCAGAGAACGGATCAACTTTAAAGTCCTTTTGATTCCTCATTGCTGCCTCTCTAATTCTGCA
Source organism: Ambystoma mexicanum (assembly GCF_040938575.1). Classification (NCBI taxonomy): domain Eukaryota; kingdom Metazoa; phylum Chordata; class Amphibia; order Caudata; family Ambystomatidae; genus Ambystoma; species Ambystoma mexicanum. Next base: position 695,060,163 of record NC_090935.1, on the reverse strand, counting down.
CCACCCTACTTCCTTCAGAGAATCTCTAAGAACAGCTCGTCCAGACCAATAAGACCTATTTACAGCCAAAGACTATCCACTCTGTGTTTCAAACTCATTAGAGATGGAAAGTCTAACTATCCAGTTAGTGCTGCCCAACTGTGGAATAACTGGCCTCCCCACCTACCTTCCTAGCTTTTCTAATGGCCTTTAAGAAAACAATTGTAAATCATCTTATTCTATGGCATTGAACCTTGACAATGACCCTTATTGGTAACAATTCCCCCCTGTTTACCCTCCCTCTTACTTTACCTCATCCTCCTTGCAACTAGTACTTTGATGCCTGTGGGTTGTTGTGTGCTTTATTCATTTAAAAATAAATCTATATATACATAAAAGTGAAATTGTGCTTGTTTGTGGCAGGATTTTTGGTGAAGCATTGTTCCTTATACAATTCCACACGGTTTCACCAATCTGCACCACATTTTAACTAGTTGCCTGTTAGGACCCTCTGGACATTACTGGCTACATGACATTTGGACATCCCCCCTTTCACTGGATTTCAGCAAAAGTCAACATTTGTTTGTGGGTTTGTGGCTTGGCAAAGCGTTGTTCCTTACACAATTCTACGCTGTTTCACCAATCTGCACCACACTAGCTACATGTTATTTGGACACTTCACCCCTTTCCCCGAATCTCAGCACCTTCACACATGAGACGGTTGCCTGAAATCGGTATAAAATCAATGTGGTTGTAGAAGGACCTGTCCCGACAGGAGGAATACAACTCGAGGTCCAGGCCCTTGGATGCACACTTTCCAAGATATTTGCACTGCAATGCACCACAGCGAACTGCACCATGCCAGGGTGAGGCGACAGGTGGGGAGAGAACAGAAGGTCCCAGTATGGAGCAGCACACCAAATCTCACCTCCCATCAACATCTGCTCCGGTGTATGTCAGCCAGCCACACGCACCCATTCTCATTGCAGTTTACTTCAGGGTGCAAAGCACATCAAGCAATAAGCGAATCGGAACAGGGACCTGCAGGATCAGTGTTATCATGTCTGTCTACAGAACCCGGTCGGAGAACAGGTACATATGCAAGTAAATAAATAAATAAATATTTGTACATTATTAAATATGACACCTCATTGTTTTAAGTAATATGTGCAGCTGTGCCATTGCAAATGCGCCATACTTCCTCATAACCATGGACTCATGCCTTGTGGTTGGCAAGCTCCTTTGCCTACAATTTATCAATAAATAGACCAATAAGTATATGTTTTCTTGGCATAATAATATGTTTATTGTTTAGTAAAGTATATGCCTTTACAACAAAGGTGTGCACATTCTTAATTGATATTGTTTTATATGTAAAATATGACACTTGAATGCTTATGTATATTTTGTTATTGTAGATTTCTTTTTTTAATATGTTGTTTATTTGTTTATTTTAATTGCAATTTATGGGAGGGTTTATGCTTGTGTATATTATATTTTAAGTGTGGCTTTATGTTGCAGTCTTGTATTACATAAATATGTTATTCTTTTTTAAAACATATTTTAGGTCTATACTTAATGCTGTCTTTAATGATTGTACATTTTATACAACTACTTGTTTTTATGTGAGAAATTGTTTTAATTTTATAAAAAGAATGCATGCTTTTAAGTGCATGGGTGAGTTAAGGATAACCTGATATTTGATTTGAATATAATGTGTTTTACATTTATGAACACTGTTTGTTATCATATTACTTTATTATTATTATTTCTGATGCTTGTATACTTTACGCTTTTGTTGTATTAACTGTAATGCTTTTGTACAAGATTTAAAAAAAATATAATTTCAACTTTCTTTTACAGTTACATGATTATTGTAATACTAATGTGTGTTATAAGAGCATGTAGATTAATTGTGTGTATGTGTGGCATAAGAGAATTTATCATAACATCTTGTGGTGTAAGCTTATGTGTCACAAGTGTGCGTCTTGTACATCTCTATTTTGTAAGAGTGTGTGCCGTAACATTGTTTGTAGTATGTGTTGTAGGTGCATATGTTGAAGGAGCATGTGTTTTGAGAGCATGTGTTTTAGGAGCATGTGCTGTAGGTGCATGTGTTGTAATTGCAGGTTGTGTAGGTGCACTTGTCATAGGAGCATGTGTCATGAGTGTGGGTGATAACAGTGTGTGCTGTAATAGTGTGAGTAATACCAGTACATGTCGTAGGTTCTCATGCCATATGTGTAGGTTTTATAAGATTGTGTCGCCGCACCTTGTGTTGTAGGATCACTTGTCATAGGAGTGCATGTGCTAGGAGCACATGTTGGAGGAGTGTATGTTATGTAAGTGCATGTCGTAGGAGTATGTTTTGTATGTTTTTTAAGAGAGTGCATGAAAGAGCCTGTGTTATTACTGTTAATATACACAATGTTCATATAACAAATAAAGTGTCGGTGCTCAAAATAAAATGCAATGCCATCCTGCTCATGTATTGTATTCCTCCCAAAGAGTGCATTTTCATATGAAAAGTATACAGTCTCGTATGAAAAGTGTATATTTATTCCATCACTTTAAAACTGACCTGACAGTCAGGTGTGACTTGCCTTTGATGCTTATTTTTTAGGAGATGTTAATTGTGTAATGTACTAACAGTAAAAGTTAAACACTCTGTATGCAGTTCATATGACTTGTTTTTGTTGTTAGTTTTAAGATGTTAATTTTGAAATGTAGCAACTGTAAATCTCATACACTCTGCATAACTGATTGCAACACATGTTGTATGGGGCTGTGTGATAGGAGTTTTTGTTGTAAGAATGTGTTTTGTAAAACCATATGTAGAAGGACTGCATGTTGTAGGAGCACATGGTTGTAGGAGCATGTGTTGTAAGAATGGGTATGTGTAGTAGATACAGTTAAAGTGGCTGCAGATGTCATACAAGCATGTTCTGTAGGAGCACATGTTGTAGGAGTGTGTGTTGTAATAGTGTGTGGTAGGAGTGCATTGTAAAAGTGTGTGTGGTTGGAACATGTGTCATAAGAGGATGTGTTGGACATACACATGTTATATGTAGTTTCAGCATGTGTATTATGTGTGCTTGCCATTTGAATATGTATTATTTGAGTGGGTGTTATAGAATCCTGTGTCATATGAGCACATTTTGTAGGAATGTGTTTATTAGAGTGTGATTATTAGAGTGTGTGTCATAAGAGTGAATGTTAAATGCATGTTGTAGGAGCATGTGTGGTTGGAGCATGTGTGGTAGGAACAAGTATTGAAGGAGCACATGCACGTGTTGTAGGACCATGTGTCATCGTTAGAGAATGGGTCATAGGAGCATGTGTCATAGGTGCATGTGTCCTAGGTGCATGTGTCCTAGGCACCTATGAAAGGACTTTGTATATGGTGGGCCAATTCTAACCCTCACGCCCCCCATGAAACCCTCAGCATGAAGGTAGAGGAATGACAGATGTGCCTCAATTGTAGGCCCATCACCACAAACTTCAATGTATTGCAGGTGTGAGAAGCCTTATTCACTCAGGCAGCCGTTCAGACCGTACCCAATTGATGATTTGGATGATATGTAAATAACATTGATTGGGCAAGTCGACTGAACGCGAAGCCAGAGATCAATGACAACATCACTACGTAGCAGCATTGTATATGAAATACATATCCATCCATTCATAAAGCTACATGAACTAGTGTCTTGCATATAGGCACAAATCACATGCTTATGACCCATGTAGGTGGAGGACAAACACATATACATATTTCTTTTTATTCATATCCTTCGTCAAAGCTGAAACCGCAAGATCCAAAGAGTTCATATATTTAGCTTGCACATGCTTGACTGCTATTAACATAGAGAAGCCATAGCGAATGATGTAGACGCTATAGGTCTCTGAAATAGATGGAAAAGGAGAGACAGGCTTTGAGAATGTGTAAAAGCAGAAATGATTGCCCTAGTCAGAGGCGAGCGGGAACAATGCGCCCAGCCAAGGACAAGTGGAGAAGGAAAAGTTCCAGTTACCAAGACAATGATCAGGACGGCTTCATTTTGTGGTGCCCATTCACGTGACCTCGCCAGACAGGCCAGTGCCTATTCAGCCAAGGTAGGTAAAGAGGACTGTTCCCAGTGGAACCAGAATAGAAAAGGCGACAAGTGTTGCTTAGGATCTGTTAACTGACTGCACTCTCCCAGGCTTAAGTTATCAGAGATTGCAATATTAGGGAACGCTCTGCACCTCCATGTTCATTCCTATTACCTTCAGAAGGTACACTCAGTCTGGAAACTGTACAGGGTCCCAGGGATGGGTGGGCACATTGTGACCAATCTTGATTCACCTTTAACTTGGGGATAATTTGTTGCCAGGGCCAATGGTTTATTTGTGACCCTGCAACATTTATTTTATTTTATTATTTTTTTCTTGAATGTTATATTGAGTTCCTTGTACAAGGCATTCATACATTTTGTATCGGAAGCAAAAAGGTATAGTTAATCTTGAGAAAACTTGCTGTAGGATGTCGTGTTTAGCATTTTTCTTTGGTCGTGATGAAAGGCCAAAATTTAATGATGGTGGTGATTAGTTTCCGGTCGGTGTCAGAGATTATTTGTAGCCACATGTTTTCTTCCACACAAATGGGTCTCCAGGGGTTCATCATGCTGGAGGACTGTTTCCTGCGTTCAGTCAGGAGAGAGCACTTCATAAGGATGTGATAGATTGTTTCCGGTTGGTTGTCAATTTTGCAGAATCTGCAGAAGTGTTATTCAGCTGTTAGTTGTTTTGTTTCTGCTAGGTATTCTTTAGTTGGATGAATGTTCAGGCATAGCCTGATATACAGGCCGCAGATAGTTCTCAAAGGGAATCTTTCTAGGTTGGGAAGAATTTTGTTGAGAGCTCTAATTTCTGCATCAGAAATTATGTTCATCTTATATGTAGATATTTCTCCATGCCTGTCTTTATCCAATCGTTGTCTTTGAATATCTGTTTCGCTTTCAAAGGTCTGTTTGTAAGAATCTCAGTGGAAATGTTGTTTTGGTTCAGGAGCAAAAGGCACACTGTTTTCCATAGGTTGTAGGCTGTCAGGTTTGAGGTTTATTTCTCTTGCGTGAAGATCTTAGTTGCCGGCATTTTGTTGTTACTGATGATCTTTCTGTACAGGTCCAGCTGTTTCCAGCTTTTGATACAGTTTAGTGATTGGAGGCCTAATTCATACCGTATTCGGAGCATCAGATTCGACAGGGGCAAAGACAATATTTTTCAGCCAAATAGTCCTTCTACTCTAGACCAAATTTTGGGTGAGATGTTGATTAGTGTTGCGTTCCCGTACAGTAGTATTGCGCTGGCTTTCTACTTGCTGATTTGATGATATATTGGCCATATTTCCGGTGGATAATCAAGCCTTGCCTGACTAGGGTGAGTGCTTTCTGCCTTAGATGGACGGACCACTGCTGTTCAACGTTAGATTGTGAGAGCCATACACTGAGGTATTTGATCTCCTTGACTACTTCTAGTTTTTGCCGCGCTAGATGTAGTCGAAGAAGATTGTTTTGTTTTTTATTGCAGAAACCAAGGGACATGACTTGGGCTTTTCCGGATTGATTTCTAGATTGTTGTTATTTATGAAATGTTCTAGTTTGGCCAGCCTTTTTTCGAGGCCAACCTTGGTTTTGTCAAAGATTACAATGTTGTCCACATACAGGATGTATGGGAAAGAGGTTGCATTTATTTTTTGCGGTTTAGATATTGATATCTTTTGGTTTTCAGTCATATTGAGCAGGTAGAAGTTGAAAAGGGTGGCGGCAAGGGGGCACCCTTGTTTACGGCCATTAGTGGTGTTGATTTGATGATCACAGAAGTTTCATCGTTTGTGAGTCGGACTCGAATGGTGGTGTCGCTGTAGAGTGCTTTGATGGGTTTGAGCAAATCATCTGGGCAGTTTTGTTTTTGAAGTTTTTCCCACAGTTTGTTTCTATTTATGCTGTCAAATGCCATCTTGAGGTCGAACAAAATGGGATGGGTATTGGTTCTGATCAATTCCTGTTTCAAGATATTGAGGATTAATAGGTTTATGTTGGTTCCCACATTGCTCGCAAATCCAGTTTGCTGAGGATCTTGTTTGTTGTTTTTCTTGGTCCATTAATTAAACCTTTTGACCAGAATTGAGGTGAAGATTTTTTCCAAGCCGATCGAGCATCACCAGAGGGTGGTAGTTTTGGGGTAGGTTTCTCTTGCCTTTCTTGAAAACAGGAACAATGATTGCCAGTTTCCACGTTTTGGGTATGTAATTGTTTTCAGAAATGAGGGTGAAGAGTCCCACACATAGTTTTGTCCAGGCTTCAGGGTCGCTTTTAATGATGTTGTTGCTTGCTCCATTGGGCCCTGGGGCTCTGGAGGAATTGAGCCGCCTAATGTGTGAGAGGATTTCATCATAATCCCAAAGCTTATACCAAGCTTTCTTGTCGGAGTTGCCGGCGATGTTATTGCACCCTTGTTCTAAGTTTGTGTTATATGTGTACTGAAAATGGTCTATCCTGCAACATTGCAGATTGATACTAGCAGGATGGTTCTAAGTGGGGCTCATGGAGATGGCTGCCCAATTGTAGAACTAACCAATATAGTTCCTATATGTATCCTACCCAAACTGACCAATGTGAATGTGTGACAGGTTTTTGTGAGGAAACCTGAATATGTGACATCACATCGGTATAAAACCAGGTGACACATGCGCAGAAGATGAGCGCTCCAGAGGATATTTGTTTTTCTGGTGTGCTTCCTGTCATTTTGTTTGCTAATAAAAGACAGTAACATTTCCCCATGCTGGGTTTTCCGTTCTTGTGGTGGGGAGTTTTTGATGGCCCGAGTGTTCTCTGCTGATAATTGGGGTGACTGGTAGATGACACCCTGCCCACCTTTACACCTTGTTGTACTTCTCTACATGTTATGTGTAGTAAACAATTGTGTATTAGCTGGGTCATAGGAGCACATGATTAGTGTTCATGTACACAATAATAATCTCACAGTTGTACGTGTAGGATTTTTGTTTGAATGTGTCTCCATCGTGCTCATGAATTGTCTTCCTCCCAAAGTGTACATTTTCATATGAAAAGTGTATATTTTTAGGAAATAAGTGTCCTTTTTCATATGACAATTGTACATGTAGTCCATCATTCTGATGTCAGTTTTTAGATGTTAGTTGTGAAATGTATGTACTATAAATCAAATATGCTCTGTTTAGAGTTCGTACAAATATTGCCCATTATTTCCACACTTAAAACTGACATCAAAGTTAGCTGTGACTTGCCTTTCTTGTGAGTTTGTAGGAGATGTTAATTAATGTATGAACAGTACATCTCAAAAGCTCGGGTTCAGTACGTATGACTTGTCTTTGATGTACGTTTTCAGGAGATGTTAATTTTGTAATGTACCAACTGGAAAACTCATAATATCTGCAAACATTTTTGCAGCACATGTTATGTTATGTTAAAATGTTTTGTAGAGCGCTGTAGGCACAAAGGCATCTTAGCACTGAGACATCAAACATAACTAGGTAGTCTAATATGCTTAAAAAAAGGAACATTTTCAAGAAATGCCTACATTGCAGGTAATTAAAAGTACATCTCAAGCCAGGGGAGCACATTACAGAGTTTGGCAGCTGACACAGAAAAGGCATGGCTGCCCACTCCAAAGAGGCAAATCCTCAGGACGGAGATCAAGCTGGCACTCCCAGAACAAAGGGCTTGGTTGGGAAGGTACAGAGGGAATTTATCCCAGAGATAGTCTGCATCATGATGATAGAAGGCCAGATGAACTAGACAATGTACTTAAATTCTGTACACTTGGAGAGGGGAAGTCAGTGGATGGAACACAGGACTGGGGTAATATAGGTGCCATAAGGAATATGAGTGGCCACGCTAGCAGCCAGATACTGCAACAGCTGCAACCAGTGGGTGAGCCCTATTGGCTGAGCCAAAAACCAAGAGTAACAATAATCTACATGGCTCAACACCAGTGAGGCCACAACCAGAGGTCTAAGATGACATGGCAGGAAGGCAGGACCCTGTGTAGAATCCTCAGATGACTTACCTGAGCAGCCATAGACAAGGTAGATGTTAGAGGAACCCAAAGATTTTTCACAGCCGACACAGGGAAAGGGAAGTCACCCACTGCAGCAGCCAAAAAAATGGAGTGCAAAGAGCAGGATTAGGAGGGGAGCCCACCACCAAGACCTCAGTCTTATCCCCATTCAACTAAGCCAGTTCCTACCCATCCAATACCCGATGGCCACCAAGCACTGACTGAAGCACAACAACACCTTTGCCTGGTTCAGATCTAATCGAACCAGGATCTGGGTGTCGTAGGCATAAGAGTTACACTTGAAGCTGAGGGAGCAGATGAGGTGGATCAAAGGGTGCATGTAGATGTTAAAAAGTGAAGGGGACAAGGAGGAGCCCTGTGGCACACCACAAGATAAAGGGCAAGAAGCAGAGGTGAAAGAGGAAAGTGAGAGAGATTGTCCATTGTCAGTCAGGCAGGAAGAAAACCAGGCTAAAACAGACCCAGGGAGACCTGTTGAAGCCAAACGAGAAAGCAAGATCGAGTCGTCAACAGCGTCAAAGGCCACCGAAAGAGTTAACAATATCAGCGCAGTAATTCCACTGCTGTCCACCACTCTTGCCAGGTCATCGACAACAGAAACCAGGAAACTGTACGTGCCATGTCCCGGATGAAAGCCTGACTGAAAGGGGTCAAAAACCACGTGCTTTCCAAGAAGGAAGAGAGAAGATGAGAAACCAAAGATTCCAACGGTTTCATAAACAAAGGTAGAAATGTAATGGGATAGAAGTTAGCAGGCACAGTAGGATGCATCGAAGGCTTCTTAAGGAGGGAAATAACTATGGCCTGTTTTAACTCCACTGGAATATACCCATACAGATTAGCTGCCTGGGAAACCCAGGTAATCAGACTGTGGATTATATCCTTGAAAACTGCCAGGGATATAGGATCAGAGGGAGTTGTTGATTTGAGCTGAAGAACAGCCCTCTCTACTGCATCCTCAGAAAATATCGGTAACCCGGACGACACTTGCATAGGGCCACTAACTCTTGCTTCCGGCACATTATTATTAGCAGAACACCAATGTAGCCGGTAAATAGATTTGTAGGTGCCAGTGTGGTAGAAGTATGTGTGGTTAGCATATGAGTCAAAAGACCATGTGTCATAGGAGTGTGTGTCATAGGATCGTGTGTGTGTGTGTAGTAGGAGCAGGTGTTGTAGTAGTGTGTTTACAAAAACCTCCTGTCTGGGTGCGCTCAATGTGAGGCATTTACATAGACGTTCACTATGCAAGTCTTAAAACAATAATTTTTAATGTCATTTTGAAATACATTTTTAAAGTCCTCCGCCGTCAATGTAGACATTTGAAATTGTGCATGCAGAGGCTGCTGCCTTGATATACTACTCTGGAATATTTTCGGATGCTTTTAATGCAAGCATTTCAAAGTTATTCAGAAAAGTCATTTTCTGAAATGCCATAGAGACTTTGTCTTAACCTTAACCATGCCTTGCTCTAGCACAAAGGCATAAAATATTTTGCATTTTTTATATAGCGCTACAAACCCTCAGGTATCTGAGTGTGCTATGAACCCTTAGGTGTCTGAGTGCTGCTTATTATTACCCACTGTGTGTGGTGCTCACTTATTGACCTCGGAAGGATGAAAGGCTGAGTTTGGCCCAGCCGGAATTCGGATCTGCGTTAGCAAGCTCTGCATGGATGTCAAAGCGAGCGCTCTACTCGCTGTGCCACTTGACCAGCTAACCAGATATCCATCTGAACCCTGGCATTCATGCTGAGCAGTGGATTGGTTACCCCATGATGGTATACTCTCTTGCCAAAAGTGAACAAATGATTTAAAATCATTGTCAAAGTTGTTTTGCTCATCCCTTCCTAAGTACATGTTTCCAGAAGTGTGAGGTACCCGAAGCCATCAGCAGTGCTGATTAACTCCAAACGCATAACGATTAACACACGGTGCAATTGTTCAGTCCAAAAATAATTGAATCAACTGTGGAACCTTTGAGAACATTAAAGGAACCAGATCAGAAGACTGTGTTGACGAATTTAATTCCTATGGTGAAACGTAATATTGATGAATTGCAACAAAAGAACCGTGGCCAGAATCTGAAATTAAAACAGAGAGTTAGAGTTCATGTTTTTGAATGTATTAATTCAAGTCTATTGCAGTTTTAGTGGTTCAACTAATATTTTAATCAATGTTAAAAAGAAACCGTTACATGAGAATGACACATCAATGCATTCTCAGAAGTGTCCACTTTTAAACTGAAGTATACAAGTATTGTATCAGGGATAGAAGCAATGGCACTTCCTCCTCCTGGGTTAACACAGTGAGACAGCGAACATCAACGCGTGTTATTTACAGGAGGATTCAATGTGGAAAATCTGACACATCAAATGCAGTGCAAATTCATTATTTTGAAGTTATTTTCCTTATCACTTGTTACATACAGATTTCCTTGTGTGTACTACGTTTTTCCAGCACTGTGATTCCAGCAGGGTTTCCCATAGGTCAAATCCCAAAAGGTTTGCGACTTTCTTTCCAATTGGGAGGGCTTAGATTCCAGATGGGAGTTGTGCTAGCCAATCAGAGATCTTGCACAATCTAAAAATGTCAGGGGTCTTTAATAGAAGGCCCAGCTTGCTTTTTGCTTTCTTTGTGGGTTATATTTGGCTATCAAGTTATGAGTTGCCTGGAAAGGCTCACAAATTGGTTGTCTCTGGGAAATTTGGCATGCTTTTTGACAGTTTTGGGTGGGTTGGGTGAGTTTTCGTGTTCATTGTGGTAATTTCTGAAGACTCATTGAACCCTTTTTGTCTGTTTGTAGTTATTATGGTGTTTTTGGTGTTTTTCGTCCCTGCTTTATCCGCTTAGCTTATATATGCTTATGAGCCAGCTCTATTTTCTTTACTTTGTTTAGCCTTGCCCCTATATACAAAATTAAAATAAACCTTGAACGTTCATCATCTCCTTTTTCTTTTTGTGTTGACCAAAACATAAACAATGAAATATGTCCTTACACCTTTCTTTTCCTGTGTTTCTAGCATCCTTTGTGGGAACCCAAAAAGTGGGTCATTATGAGTTTGGAGATAGCCATGGCCATATTAGCGCCATGGCTGCCTCCAAATATGGGTCCAGGTCCGGTCTGGCGGAATGGGGACTTACCGGGACATTCCGATCTAGGCAGACACAGTAAGTCCCCATTCCATATGCCATTCCCATTTGAGCCCCCATAGGGCTCAATGGGAATGGGGAAGGCGCTAATAACGTCCGCAAATTGCGGGTCCGTTATTAGCTCCAAGGTCCCTTAACGAGTCCTGTAAATAACGACTGGTCAAGCCAGCCATTCCTGGTGGGACCCACTAAGGGACCTCGCAATAGGGCGGTAAGGGATTAACGGCACTGGTCTCCTTACCGGTGACTGTTAACCCGTACCGCCCAACTCGTAATGACCCTCTTAATCAGTTACTTTACCTATGCTTTATGTGTTCCAAGAACCTGTGTACATTGTGGGATTACAATGTGGTAAGGCTGTTTGTGTATATTACTTGATTTGTATTTTGAACACTGACCACTTAGACAAAATGCACATTTATCTGAAGGGGTCGATATGAAGTGCAGGATTACTCCTCAGCTTTCATGGTGATTTAGTCAGCCGGGGGCTGGGGGGTTGGATCTTATGGAATGGCAGGCAGGAATTGGGAAAAGGCAGGAAGATGATGTGGAAGAGGCTGGTACTTTGGAGGGGGAATGCCATTGCTGTGAGGCATTGAATCAGTCTCAGTGGTTGAAATAGATGGTGAGCTACAGGCAGCCTAAGTGGTTACCAATCAGGAGGAGGTTGCTGCATCTACAGAGTCACTCGACGAGTTACTGCCAATCATTAATACATACATTGACTTTGGAATTGATGGGATTGAGGTGGATGGGAGAACAGAAGGGAGTGGTGCTGCAGCAGACATAAGAGCATCAGGCACAGGAGCCTGAGATGTTAAATGGCTCACAGGACAGAGAATGGGACCTCCAATCCATTACCTGCCCGTGAGAAGAGGCAAGATAGATGAGATTTTCCCAGCATAGGAGGAGGCAATTAAGACTCATCCCCACCCATGACAACAACCATCTAGTAACAGGTGGGAAATTACTTAATCTTCCTGAAGGGTCAGATTGTCAGGATACAGGAAGACTGAGTAAGATGCAACCTCTACCAGAAGACATTTTTGCAGGGTAGCCCACAGAGGAATGCCTTGGCCAGCTCATTGATGTGAAAGCCCACTAATCTCTAGCAAATCAATGTGTACAGGTACTCCTTGGCTCTGTGACAGCCCATATATCTTGCTGAAAACATAGGGGTTTGCCATTCACAGGAAAACATGCAATCACTTTGTAAGGATGCAGTAAAAAGCTGTTTACATTTCTGTATGAAAAAAAAGTGAAAGCCAAATGTCTGAGATCATCCATACATTTGGGACTCCACTACTTCAAAGAAGGTTATCAGGGATGTCACGCTCATTTTCCTCAACACCTGACACTAGTTAAGAGGGTTCAACAATGGCTTTTCATACAGTGGAAATGTTTAAGAGACTGTGGAACATATTCCTCCACATGCTGTCTTACTGTAGGAATTGGGTTCCCTGTAAGAAATGTGCATCCCTCATCAGACGATATGGTTGATGCATATGTTCTCAACACATGGCAAAAAGGTTGGTGATGTCGATCCACTGCAATTCCGGCACTGCACGCAATCAGCGTGCCATCCTAACTTGCTAAAATAGCTGTGGAACCCCTAAACTATCTCCTGGTGCAACATGAACAGGAAGTTAACACTGCTTGTGGCTATTGGTTCAGTCCAAAGAAGATGTGTCAGTTAAACTCAAAGTCCACAGCAGAAAAAAAGGGGAAAAAAACAACCCTATCAAGCAGATGGGCGTGACATGGGGGAAATGTTATCACAGTACCTCTAACAGGAGTTATTTGTAAGCATACTTTCATGATCATGCAACAGTCCCGTCTGCTGCCCTGGACCCCTTAAATACGTCACAACAGTAAAAGTCTAGTTGTTCCTTCATCCCCAATCTATATGGCACTACAAAGTACCAACCATCAGACCCACGCTCAAAATCTCTGTCAGTAGTGTACTCAAAACACCCACATAACGATAATTGTGTGTCATCCACAGTCCTGTTAATACTAGCATTGGACTCATTGGAATATGAGGTATTGTTTTATATTGAGCTGCCCTAGTTTTTGGTTCACCATGTTTATCTAGCCCTCAGTATCCTCTTGCACTCATTATACTGATACATTTTCTTCCTTTTTTGTACCCCTACCGTCTCTTCCCTTATCGATATACAATTTCCGCACCCTGCATACCCCTACTTACTCTATCCCTATCTGAACAAGTTTTCATTCCTGTAGGCCTCGTCTGCAGCGCGGATGGATTTGGAACTCAAACTACATCATCCTCAAACCGCTTCTGTCTGACATGATGTTAAAAGTCTGACGGGGAGGAAAATATATAACCTATCCTACCTTCTCAACATCCACCAAACATACCCTAAGCCTCTCTACCCCAACCATCACCATACTCCCTCTTCTTTTACCTTGCCAACGTTACCTAACCCTGACTTTCCCTACAAACACTTTTGTACAGGCACGTTAATAATGCCATATCATTTCACATCACATCATATCATATCATACCCACTGATCATACTGACACCTTTTCTACCAACATTTTACCTTTATGGTCTCTTCTCTCTTTCATACTACTTAACAACACTCTTTCTACCCCTACCCAGACTACCCCCACCCTCTTGACCCCTAACCACCCATCTTATTGCTATTTAATGTATTTACCCTTTTTTGGTGAATTGTGGTCCTTCACAAGAAACTGTAAATGTATACCATGAATTTTCTTGTATGGATATTTTCAATCCATCTTGGTTTTTTCCCCAAGGACCCAATGATTATTATCCATGAAGACAACAACAGGGTACAATGCACAAATGTTGTGTACAGTGCAGACAATGTACTACTTACGTGGGTCAAAGAAATTAAACGTATGTGTACAAGTGTAACTTATTGTTTTTCATAAAGTATGTTCTCTAAATATTTTTATATATGTATATTTTTTACAGGCAGATAAGTGTAAATTATGACATAATCACTGTGGATATATTATTGTGGCCATGGCTAGTGTTCTACCTGTGTGCACGTATTGTATCCCGCTTTTCTACATTCAGTCAAACTACCAAACCCTCTCTCCTGCACCCACCCTCCATATTCCTCCCTGTTTATCCTCACCCAGCTTATCTGGTGAGGGGGTAACACAGTGCGCATTCTGATTAGTCAGTATAGTACACATGTATTTTGTCATATGGTGTGGGTGTAGCCACGTCTATGATTACTGCACTGTCATTGGGTGATTTGTTGACGCAGATATATGTCATGTGTACCTGAGCAGCACGCGTTCTGACTGGTCATTTATGTACATGTGGATTTCGTCTTAAGATGTGGTAGTAGCTGTATCTATGCATCCCACTCTGTCTTTGGCTGATTTGTTGATGCAGATATATGTCATGTATACCGGTGTAGCGCGTATTCTGATTGGTCAATTTTACTCATGTAGATTTCATCCTACGGTGTGAGCATAGCCACGTCTACACCTTCTGCGCTATCATTGACTGATTTGCTGACAAGGATATATGTCATCTGTACCTGCGTAGCACGTGTTCTGATTGGTCAATTTTGCACATGTGGATTTGATTTCATTTTATGGTGTGGGTGTAGCTGTGTTAACACATCTTGCACAGTAATTGGCAGATTTTTTGATGCAGCTATGACATGTTTACCTGTACACCCGCAGCATGCGTTCTGATTGGACAGTGCTGTGGGTGCGAATTTGTCATAACCTCGGCTACAAAATGCAAACAGTGGTTGGTTTGTGGCTGTAGCCACACATACCCTTTACATGTTACAGGAAGCCCCTTTACTTTTTCTAATTGCTTTTTGGATCTTGGTTCCGGACCCATCTGTGCAATCCTCCAACAACTGTCCAAGCCTGCACTTTATTTCCCCAATCCCTTTTGCTCTCTCTTACTCCTAAACCTCTTTCCTTTGTCTTGTGGTTTGTATACATTTTTTATTTAATTTTATTATTTTATTTCAAAGTGTTTTCATTTTGTCAAAGTCTTTTTTGTACTGTCTTTTTTTAGATTATTTAATTTTCCTCCCTGTTCGACATGTTGTCTGAAAATAGCAGTGATGAGGAGGTGGTGTGGGTCTCTACTGCTTTATCTACCTGCAAAAAGCAGTGTGGAATGAAGACAATCGTGGACAGCTGGAAATATGTATGGTGCAACATCATTGTAGCCGGAAAGAGGTAGACAATGTCATGTGCACTTTGTGCAAAAACACTGCAGAGAGGTCCAGCGTCACCACCATCTCAATGTCTGGGGACTTTGGTACTTAATCAGCACCTTGTGGGAGTTCACTGGGATGATATTGATGAGCCATACCAGGTAGCTCATTTTAAACATGAACTAAAGGCGCATGGACCCTAGTCGGTATAGCGGTATCTAAGAAACACGTCCACCTATTTTGCCACAACAGCTTATGTCCGTCTGGCTATGTCACCACCAGAAACAAGTGCATCCTCAGCTGGTACGCCAAGGTCTACTACTGACCCTCCTTCATTGCTGCCAGCCGACAAAAGTATGTGTTGCACATGTCTCAATTGGGTTGTGGCGGGAGATGTCAACCTATCTGCATGTGTAAGAACCATTTGTAAACTCCAGGTTCACTGCCACAAGTACTGGGACGGTAAAGTGAATATGTTGTCTATGTGCCACCCTGTATCAATTTTAGGTGTGTGAAGTATTGTTGTATCCTTGCTGCAGTCGCCTTACTAGGACTTATATTCATGTTTAGTCCTTCAGAGGGTAAAAACTGTTTTGTGAAAGTAGTTATGGCTATTGCTGCACTAGTAAATAAGACAGCAGGTGTGGTCTATTTGAACTAAGATTAGGAGGTTTATTTTAGGTTCCAAGAGGAACGATAAGTGCTGTGATTCATTCACCTTTAAGTAGGCATCTTTTTTATGTGGCAATTTTTTCCTGCATTTTGTGAGAAAATGAAATAAAAATAAAAATGAAAGGAAATCTGAAAAAAATATGTGCCCTTTCTTTTTTACATATTGTCATATATATCAAACCATAATGTTCTTTCCTTATCAGCTCCACCCTCCTTCTTTTCTCTTCCTCAAAACGGACCATCTCATGGCCAAGTTTTCAGTTTCAGTTTTAAAAGTCGATAGTAAAAAGCACATACTGTATAAATGGTTAAAAAATGTTTAATTGATCATTATAATACAGTGTTTGTTTAAACAAAATACAATCAATTATGTTTCATCATAGCCTTTGCTAAACATTGTGACAACCACAGGAAAGACCCCCAGTCAATGATGCAATTAGCCCCACAGTTTAAGCAATCACATTGCCCTGTTTCATAGCTGCAGATACGAAAAAAATACACATTTATATATGTGATATGTGTTGTAGGTAGTCCTATAACGTTTCATTTTAAGATATATTGAGTGTAGTCTTTGTGAAAGCACTCACTGGGTAATTCATAGAATTTCGCACAAAAGTGGCGCACGCGGCTGGCGCACAGTGTCCCTGTGCGATACACTGCGCCGGCCGCGTGCGATAAAATCCATTTCATCGCACAGCGTATTCATGGATTTTAGCCTCCAAAACCAGCCGTGACGCAGAGTGGCGCAGCGACCCTGCAGCAGCACCAGTTACGCCCCCAAGAACGCCCATGCGCATGGAAAATCCATCAAAATCCCCAATTCATCGCAAATGTCTGCGCTAACCCTGGACCAGTTTACAGGGCTGCCAAACAGCAAACGCCAAGCGGGGAACGTGTATTTCAGGGGTTCGCGGGAAGTTTCACACGCGATCCCAACAGGGTACGTGTATTTCATGGGTGCACGTGAAGTTTCACACGCGATTCTATCAGGGCACGTGTATTTCGGGGTGCGCGGGAAGATCCACACGCGATTGGCCTGGGTACGTGTATTTCGGGGTGCGCGTGAATATTTACACGCGATTCCAGCAGGGTACGTGTATCTCAAGGTGCGCAGGAATTTCCATACGCGAATTCAGCAGGGTACGTGTATTTCAGGGGTGCGCAGGAAGTCCCACACGCGATTGCCCTGGGTACGTATATTTCGGGGTGCGCGTGAAGTTTCACACGCGAATCCTGCAGGGTACATGTATTTCGGGGTGCACGGGAAGTTTCACACGCGAATTCAGCAGGGTATGTGTATTTCAGGGGTGCGCGGGAAGTTCCACACGCGATTGGCCTGGGTACGTGTATTTCAGGGGTTCTGGGGAGTACTACACGTGAATTGGCCGTGTGGGTCCTCCCAGGTGTTCCCTCTACACCCTCCATGGCCCCTGCAGGCGGCCCACACCACAGAGGACTACCCTGCCCATGCTCATGTCCCACAGGCAGCCCATCCACTATGGGCATGCCCCCCAGCCAAGCCACATGTCACCTTGCACTACTGATCAACAACGCATGTCCCCCAGCACCCCCACCCCCCAGCACTGTGGGGCACCTGCCAGCAGGCCCCCACTCATGTCCAACTCATGTCTCCCAGCACCCCCACCCCCCAACAGTCAGGGGCACCCTCCACCAGGCCCCCACGCATGTCCCCCTGCACCCCCACCCCCCAGCAGTGCAGGGCACCTGCCAGCAGGCCCCCACTCATGTCCCCCTCCACCACCACCCCCCAGCAGTGCAGGGCACCTGCCAGCAGGCCCCCACTCATGTCCCCCTGCACCACCACCCCCCAGCATCCAGGGGCACCCTCCACCAGGCCCCCACTCATGTCCAACTCATGTCCCCCTGCATCCCCACCCCCAACAGTCAGGGGCACCCTCCACCAGGCCCCCACTCATGTCCCCCTGCACCACCACCCCCCAGCATCCAGGGGCACCTGCCAGCAGGCCCCCACTCATGTCCAACTCATTTCCCCCTGCACCCCCACCCCCCAGCACTGTGGGGCACCTGCCACCAGACCCCCACTCATGTCCAACTCATGTCTCCCAGCACCCCCACCCCCCAGCAGTCAGGGGCACCCTCCACCAGGCCCCCACTCATGTCCAACACATGTCCCCCTGCATCCCCACCCCCCAGCAGTCAGGGGCACCCTCCACCAGGCCCCCACACATGTCCCCCAGCACCCCCACCCCCCAGCAGTGCAGGGCACCTGCCAGCAGGCCCCCACTCATGTCCAACACATGTCCCCCTACACCCCCACGCCCCAGCACTGTGGGGTACCTGGCAGCAGGCCCCAACTCATGTCCAACTCATGTCTCCCAGCACCCCCACCCCCCAGCAGTCAGGGGCACCCTCCACCAGGCCCCCACTCATGTCCCCCTGCACTCCCACCCCCCAGCAGTGCAGGGCACCCGCCAGCAGGCCCTCACTCATGTCCCCCTGCACCACCACCCCCCAGCATCCAGGGGCACCCTCCACCAGGCTCCCACTCATGTCCCCCTACGCCCACACCCCCCAGCAGTGCAGGGCACCTGCCAGCAGGCCCCCACTCATGTCCCCCTGCACCACCACCCCCCAGCATCCAGGGGCACCCTCCACCAGGCCCCCACACATGTCTCCCAGCACCCCCACTCCCCAGCAGTGCAGGGCACCTGCCAGCAGGCCCCCACTCATGTCCAACTCATGTCCCCCTGCACCCCCACCCCCCACCACTGTGGGGCACCTGCCAGCAGGCTCCCACTCTTGTCCAACTCATGTCTCCCAGCACCCCCACCCCCCAGCAGTCAGGGCACCTGCCAGCAGGCCCCCATACATGTCCCCCCAACACCTCATGACGATCCATAATCATGGCCCCCATGCCCCCTCAATACACTGCCTATGCCACCCCAGTCCGAACACACCACCAGGTATGACATCCACGCCACAAAGAAATCACCAGCACATGATGCATCCCAAATGGCTAGTCTGCACATCAACATATATCCGTCAAACCCACACAATGACAGCATGTGAATGATAAAACACACATTGTGACATGCATGAAACCAAAGAGAGAATACCACACATTGAAGTACCAAATGATAATGTATTAAACAGAAAAGCAAGGCAATGAAATGGAACAGAAGAAAATGGAAATAATAAATTAAATCCAGCATGTCCAATAAATGAAAAAGATGCATGAAATCCAAATGAAAAGCAATCCAAAAGCATGTCTCCAAAGTGTCAGTCTGAGAAAATAAATCCAAGGTGCAAAAATAATAAAAAACCATAGATCCATGGAAAAAAAAAAATCAACAATCCAAATCCATTGTCAAACTATGTACAAAGTGAACATCCAGGGTCCATGTGCCCAATCCTTTAAATGAAACCTATAAAATAAAATCCTACCTAATGAAGAACTATATACAAGAAGTTGGGGCATTGTCCAAGCGCCCCAAAACAAAACAAAACCGAAAGGAAACTTAACACTAAAGAACTATTTACAAGGGCAGCGGGCTAGTCCGACGGCTCACTTCTGGATGTTCTGGGCCAGGGCATCATCGAACTCCTGCTCAATGTCCCGGAGGCGGTCCTCTTCCATGGCCCCGAGGGTCCGCAGGGATGACGACATGTTCTCCTCCAACTCCCTGCGGTTTGCCTCGAGGCACTCGGCCTGCCTCAGGGCCCTCCGCATGGAGTTCTCCGCCCTGACCATCCTGAGCCGTGCCTCTTCCGCCCGCTGCCGCTCTGCATCTATGGCATGGCCCAACCGCTGCCACACGGAAGACACTTCACGTCCTGGGTCCTCCTGCCCACCGGCCGATGCCTGCCCCTCCGATGTCGAAGGCCCCAAGCCATCATGGCTCCCACCTCGTTGCTGCTGCTGCTGTGCCTGTGCCCGTGCCCTGGCTCCTGCTGCCTGCACATCCTCCACTGGCCCCTGCTGGACGTACGACTCCCGACTGTGGCAGGGATGTGTCCTCCACCAGCCTGGCCGCACCGTCAGAGGC
Source organism: Ambystoma mexicanum (assembly GCF_040938575.1). NCBI lineage: Eukaryota > Metazoa > Chordata > Amphibia > Caudata > Ambystomatidae > Ambystoma > Ambystoma mexicanum. The sequence continues at coordinate 695,040,044 of NC_090935.1, read as the reverse complement.
AGCTCCACAGGGCACCCAGGTGACAAATGGGTGGAAAGATGGCACAAAGGATGACTGGCGCATGGGGTGTTCAGTTGAGGAGGGGGTTGGAACAATCTCCAGCAAATGGAGGAATCCGGCCTGGGTGACCTGTCCCAGTAGGCCGACGCGGTCAACGAGCCATTCGAGATGACGTGCAGTCTCCTCATGAAAAGACTGCAGGTCACCTCGCATGGCCCGTTGACGCAACGCCACACCAGTCAGGACAGGCTCAACCCGTACCTGGATAGCCACATCCGCAGGCTGAGAAAGGCCAGTTGTTGTAAGCTCATCCCCTGCCTGAAAACGGGTCTGGACATAGGCATCCCTGCTGGTGCAAGATGATGCAGTGACAGGATCAGGGACAGGATTGCACACAGGCACCTCCACGGCGGCCTGTGCTGCCTCCTGTCCCTGGTCCTGCACTGCACCACTAGCACCAGTGGAATCCCCACCTCCATACCCCGTCTCTGTCGCTTGCACGGCCTCCTCCTCCACCAAACCCACCACCAACCTGGATGACTCTGTGCCATCTTCCCCCGTTGGGCCCTGTGGGGTCCCAGCTGCCCCTTCTGCTGCCGAGGAGTCCAACTCCGACCTTAGCCTCTTGGACCTCCCCCCGGCAGCTGCAACCTGGGATGCAGCAACGGACTCCTCACTCCCCGACGAGATGACAACCTTGGAGGGGAGCTGGGCCTTGCGTCTCCAGCTGGCGGTGCGATCCCTGCCGCTGTGCTCCACAGCACCTTCTCCGCCCTCTTCATCAGTTGAAGCTGCAGACAGGGAGGAATAAAACACAGGCATCAGGGCACTGTACAATGGACACATACAACCATGACAGTTGTACATGAGTGGCATTGGCAAACCTCAGACATGGCATCACAATCACCAACACACATGTCATTTCAACTCGCACACATGAGCCATACCACAGCCATATCGCAACAGCCAGCACCATCCATACACATACAACAGCATGAGCAGGCAAAGGTGGGCCAGACATCACATGCAACACAGGGAGTGCACTACACATGCACACACACCACCACACTTGCATGCATGTGTACACCTCTGCCAACTGTCACAGTGTTGAGATCGGCATCCATGTCACATCTGCCAATCAGTCTTCCACATCCCGGTGTCACATGCATCCATGTTGCATCACTGTTGCACCCTTGTCAAATACACACACATGCACATGTACACAGTGCAGATACATGCAGCTGAAACCAACATCCATGTGTGACATCACGAACATGCCTACTTACATACACATTCATTCAAACATGTGTGCCCACACATCTGCATTTGGCATACAAGCCTACACACACAAGCACCATCCATGTCTCACACATGAGAGCCCTCGCATTTGTTAGCCTCACGGCCCTGTACACCCCCCCCTACTTGACCCCATAAAAACACATGTGTAACCTGCACACTACTGGCACACCACCACACGCACAGCTTACAATCAGGATGCATGTATACTTACCGCTCGACTCCAGACGGGTCTGCCTCTCAAGGACCTGGACGTGGAGCACTGGGGATATGCATTCCAGGTCCCTCATCTGATCTTCCGACAAGTGGTCCCGGCGCCCCTTAGCATCCGCTGCCTTCAAGAGGCGCCGGGCCTTGTTGAGGGTCCTGGACCTGAAGTCCTCCCAGCGCTTCTTGGCATGATGGAATAGTCAGACTGCCACCCCCTCCGCGTTGATGGCAGTCACGATGTCCGTCCAGATCTGAGTCCGTCCTTCCTTGTCGGCGCGCAAACTTCCAAAGAGGGCATCATACTGCCCCAGGACTTGCTCCACCAGGACACCAACTTCGGTGGCAGTGAAGCTGGTGCCCCTCTGCCTCTCTGGCCCGGGGTTGCCAGTGGTGCCAGATGTTGCAGTGCCCAACATTACAACCCCAGAGGCAGGAGTGGGTGGGCAACTGGGTCCTGGGGCTGGTCTGTGGAGCGATGGAATCCCAGTCGGGAGTCTTTGGTTCCAGCAGGGGTGGTCACAGCAACAGCACCCCTGGCTGATGTGCAGGCAGCAAATGGCAGGGCACGTGGGCAGCAGGCAGTCAGGCAGCAGCAGATGGCAGGTGGGAGCATGCTCGGGGCTCTGGGGGGCAGTAATTCGGCCTTCTGGGCAGGAGCGTGGTCTTCCTTCTGCTTACGCGTGGCCAGCTTGATACGGAGTGATTTGGCATGTGAAAATCCAGCACGTCTGCGTGTAATTCGAGGAAAGGCCCTTAGCTCGTAAGCGCGTCAGCACACGTATGCGAATTCATTGGCCCAAAGGCCCCCAGCGTGTAGGCGCGTCTATGACGTTACGCGCACGTGCGTTTTCCATGGCGCATAGAAAAAATAAGCACGTCAGAGTGTCAAAGCGTGTAATTGGTGGAAAGGGCCTCAGCGTGTCTGCGCGTCTGTGGTGTGCATGCGCGGGCGTTTCCCTGTACACGGGTGCATGTTACACGTCCAATGACTGCACGTCAGAGTGTCAGCTTGTGTAATTGGAGGATAAGGCCTTAGCGCGTACATGCGGAAGTGACGCTGGACGTGTGGGCATGTTTAAAAGGTACGTGTAGATCGCCATTTCCTTGTACGTGCTTTTCGTGGAGAGCGATAGGGTGAAATCTGTACTTCTTGTCGGTTCACACGCGATGTACTTCACGGCGTTCCAAGTTCGTACTCCCTGTTAGCTCTGACAACTTTTTCTCTTTTTGTCTTTTTCCTGGGCCTGTTTCCTCAAACAGCGTTCACTTCTTCTGTTGTCCTGTCTCCTCAGACAGCGTACAATTCTTCTTTTGGCGGGGGTGTTGCCAACGCGCACACGCACGTCTTTTTCACGCTATTTTCCCAGGCAGACGGTGAGTCGCGCACGTATTTAACATCTGTGCTTGCCCCGTGTGTCTCGTACCCCTTCAGAGGTCATTCTAGGCTGCGTGTGACACACATACGTTCATTTTTGTGTTTCTGGGTGCCACATAGTAGTGCAGGTTTATTTTTACACGCATGTGGTCTGGGAGGGGTTGCGTGCACATTATCTCCCTTTTTTGGGGTGCCTGTGCGTTGCGTGACACGTCATCTTCCCCCAGGGGTCACATACAGCCTTGCTAGAGCACTAGGGTACGAATTCCATCTAGTACCCTACCCCTTTGACCCCCAATTGCCCAAGACAATAGTTTACTGCAACTCCCATATGCACAACAACATCAGTGCCATGGTTGGGAGGCGAGCACGCGGTAAGGGTGGCAAAGGTGGCCGAGCCTCAAGAGGTGGGTGTGGTGGATATGGTAGGGTACATGGCCAGGACTTGCAGGGTGCCCCTAGACCTCCATGTGTGGATGAAGAGTCAGGGACACCCATGCCCCCCCCTAGTTGAAGGTAACGTGGCTGACACCATCCCTGCTCAGCCCTTGTTGGACCAGCCCATTGTGGCACCAGACCTGGCACAGGGTGACTCCATGGCTGACTTCCAGGTCAGCAGGTCTAGGCCACGTGTGGCGGTGCACGTTGGTGTCACCAGGCCACGTGGATCAGGGGCAGCTATGTCATCTGCTGCCCCGAGTAGGCAGGGTGGGGAGGCTGCAGGGGCAGCTGCGGCTCCATCCACCCCAGCTCTGAGTCTCCCAGCCAGGACAGTGTCGGTCCCAGTCCATCCTGCTGACGTTCCCCCTGACTACATCACACTTCAGCTAATGCCTGCACCAAGTCCCATGGTGAGTGTTCATTCCCAAACTCCTAGTCCACAGTCCACCAGGGCTCCTGCCCCTAGTGTCTAGAGCGGCGTAGGACACTCAGGATCCCCACCACCTTCCAAGCGGAAGAGGAAGAGTGCTCGTCCAGTACAGGCTGATGCCCCAGACACGGTTACACAGTCTGGCCCGCCAAGGAAGCCCAGCTTCAATCTTGCCGAACTTGATGCACTTGTGGAGTATGTATCCGCACATGACCACGAAATGGTGATTACTGCAGGATGCAAGACCACACATGCACAACGTCTGGCACACTGGCAGACCATCGCGGACATCATAAGTGCCCTTGGATTCGTGAGGCGCACAGCTAATGATTGCTACAAGCGCTGGAATGACCTGAAGCGCAGGGCAAAGAAAAAGCTGGCTTCAAGTCATGCCGCTACTCTAATGACTGGAGGTGGGTCTGCAGCAGAGGACATTGAACTCACTCCACATGAGTATGTTGCTGGGACCTACATCACGGAGGGACAGATCCAAGGCGTGGGAGACCTGCCAGATTACGAGGCATTGTCCAGTGAGTGCACATGCATGTGTGTGTCATCCATGTGCATGGTGTGTGTGTGAGGGCTTCTGATTGAGTGCCAGGTGAGGGTGTGTGTGCCTGAGTGGTTTGGGTCACCCATGTGCTTCATCCAATACATTCTGTGCACCAGGATTTGGGTATTGCAGTATACCTTCTGGCAACAGTAGACATTTAGCCCAACATTACGCCAGTTGCCCTTGAAGTGTCATCTTGCCACAACATTGTTGCATATTATTCTGTGTTCATTCAGGCTGATTGTTTGCATTCCACCACTTTCACTAGGCATTTCTCAGTCCTATTGTCACATGTGTGACATGGCTATGGTACATGCCATCTGTGTGATGGCATGTGTCATGTATGTATATTGGACATGCCAATCACAGGCCAATGTGTGATGGCACTGCTAGCCAGCATGCAGCAAATGTGTTGGTCTTCCATCTTGGTGTCATCAATATGTGCCATTTGCCTCACCTTCATACGCAGTGACGGTGAAGCATGAGAGGGTTATAGTCATGTGGGTTCAGTTGCTTCTCAGCCCTAATTGTGTGCCATGGTGCTAATGCCTGTTCCCATTTCTTTTCTTTCATGTCTTTGCAGGGGATGACGCACTTGATACTGCTGGGGTTGTGGAGATGGTGCAGACCCAGGAGGGGTCTCAGGCCTGACCGGGAACCAGTGAGGGACGTGGTGTGGTGGTGGGTGAGAACCCACACTTGCAGCAGACCATTCTCTCAAGGGGTGTCTCTGGGTGCACCTCCCCCGAGCTCTATTAAGGTGTCGATTCGGATGATGAGACCTATGTACCGCCGCAGGTAAGTGTTTCTGGGAGAGATTCTGTACTGTCCAACCCACCTGCACCAGGGGTAGAATCCTCAATGGGGATGTCAGTGTTGGTAGGTCCGCCTTTGGTGGTTACGGATGCAGGGTCACACTCCGCAACATCTGATGCTGTTCCTGGGCCAGCAGATCAGAGGGGGAATGCAGTCCTGCAGCCTCAGGCAGTGCCGGCACAGCAAGGCGCAGTCCGACTTGCCCCAGACATGTGTGGTGCCCGCCGACGCGGTGGCCGTACGCCACCTGGCAATACCGCATGGGAGAAATCCATATACGGTATGGCAAACCAACAGGCAGCATCATCTGAGATGATGGCTCAGGCCATGGATAGGGTGGCCACTTCCATTGTCCCCCAAGAAAGGCTGATGGAACAACTACAGCAGGCAACAGACTCCATTTGCCAGTCACACAGGGAGGACATGTTGGCGTCCAACAGGGACAGACGGGCGGCACTGGAGACTCTGCGGGAAGCCATTTCTATTGAGTCCCAGGGCCACAGGGAAGCCCTGAGGGTGGAACTCCATCAGCTCAGAGTGACTCTTGTTGAGCTTGAGGCTTCAACTGACATGAGGACAGAACAGCAGCTGGAGCGGCTCACACGTACGCTCTCAGCTGAGATGCAGGCAACTCGGGAGGAGGTCCGGGCATCCCGTGAGTTGTTGCATGGGGACCTCTGCACGATTATCCTCCAGAACCAGACCTTCCTCACCCGCATGCTTGCTGCCATGGAGGACCAGACTAGGGCTTTGCGTGGGCTGCCTTCCATAGTACCACCACCTCCTGATGCAGCTGCAGAGGGTGAGGAGAGTGACAGCAGCGATTTTCTCACAATAGGGTAGCCGTGCAGGCCATGAGCCCATGGAGGTGTTTTTTTTCTCCCAAAATCCACACAGGTGGGTTTTGGTGTGCACCCTGTCCTCGGACCTCCTAGGTGGCCTCCCCCACCCTGCCTGGCCCATACATGGCCATTTTTGATTTTTGATTTTTTTTACAGTGTGTTGCCTTGTGTGGCTCCCGTGGGCATACACTGTATTGTGGCTGGGCACATGCAGGCTTGTCCTGAATTTGGGTTAGATGCTTGGGTTTGTGTGACACACACCCCTCCTGCTTCCCGTTTCCATGGGCTTGCAAAGGGTGTGCCCAAGTGACATTGACTTACACAGTGAGGTTGGACTCCCATTTGCTGTGTGGGCAGTCTGTAGTCAATACTGTGTATACATTCCTAGTGCATATTGCTGTTGTATTGTACACTGCATGGTGTATTGATATGTGCCTCTGCATCCATCTCATCCTCCTAATTTGCAGGTCCATTCCTCATGTCTTCACAAGGTGGTCTACTTTGGAAATGGAGTCCATGTTGTAAGCAGTGCACCTACACTTTTGCGTGGCGCTAACACTGTACAGTTGGAAGTGGTCGAAGTGCTGGCATTATCAGGTAGTGAGACTACCAATTTTTTTAATCCGTACTGTCATGTTTATGGTAGGTTTGAGGTTGTGTAGGTGATTTGTATTATTGCTAAATATTTGGTATTGTGTGTTGTTGGTCCTGCATTACTGTGAGCATTTCAAGTGTGGCCAGTTTCCATTAGGGAAACTGTACTTTGTGACACTTGTGTCATGTTGTGGGGATTACTTTGTTTGCTCTCACATAGCATGACATGCCATGGTGTGTTGTGTGGTGGTGCCGGGGAGGGGTTGGGTGACATGGCACTGTTCTCATGTTGTATTTTGCAAGTGGGTATTCATTTTTGCTGCATAGAAGTGTGTCTTTTGATGACACTGCATTGGTGGTGTTTGTGTAGGTAGGGATGCACACATTGTGACACTTCCAGGTGAACAATCTCAGGCTGCTATGGTTCTGACAGTTGACTGTCCCTTCATTCATCATCATTGTCAGATTGAGTCATCATTGATTGTCAGATGGTATGTGCCAGGGCTGTGTGCACTCCACAGGGGTGTGATTTCTATGTGAAGTAATTAGCCACCAGCTGCGTATGGGCTGCCTCACCCCGTGCCCTTTCCCCTCCCATGCACAGCGGGCGTGCATGTGGTTGGGGATGTGGGGGCACCACCATGTCCACAGTCAGGCCCCGGCGTGTTGCAACATTGTGCAGGACACATGCTGCCACTATGATCCTGCACACTACTGGGGGAGCGTATAACAGCTGTCCGCCAGAACGGTCAAGGGAGCGAAGGCGTGACTTGAGCACTCCGAATGTGCGCTCCACTATGCCCCGGGTTGGAATATGGGCTTTGTTGTATCTTACCTCGGGAGGCGTGATGCGGTTCCGAATTGGCGTCATCATGTGGGTGCTCAGAGGGTAGGCACTGTCCCCTGGGGAGGTGGTGATGGGTATCATTAGTGGGGTAGTGACATTACTCTGTATCTGACATGCATGCGGGTGCAGTGGCATTTATACTCACCAAGCAGCCATGCATCGCCATGCCGCCCAGCTTCCATGTCCCGGTTTATGGTTGACATCCTGTAAATGAAGCTGTCGTGGGTGGACGCTGGATAGTTGGCATTTACTGAGGTGATGATTCCCTTGGCATCACATACTACCTGGACGTTGATGGAATGCCAGTGCTTGCGGTTTCTACAGATGTGCTCAGATGCCCTAGGGGGACGTAGAGCCACATGGGTGCAATCAATGGCACCTAGCACTTTGGGGAATTGTGCCACCCCGTAGACATCCTGGATGACAGCCTGCCTTTCTGCAGGTGTTCTGGGCAGGTATATGGGCCTGCAGACTGATGGGCGTGCAGTGAGGACGGCCAACACCTGGTGTAGGCACCGTGACTGCGTGGCCTGTGACACCCCCCCCCCCCACTATGGCACTTGTCCGCTGAAATGATCCGGTAGCCAAGAAGTGCAGTACATTGAGGACCTTCTCCAGGGGGCTGAGTGCTTGGGAGCACAGGGTGGGTGATGTGAGGTCATCCTCCCACTCACTGACCAGGTCGAGTATTATGTGAGGTGGAAACCTGTACCTCCCATACACCTGGTCATCAGGCATACCAAAAAGGCTGGTTCTGGGTTTAAAGATTCTGGCCCTGAATATCCTCCTCCTCCTCCTGCGGTATCCCACGGCCACTGCTGCTAGGAACGGTATATTCATCCTGGCGTCTGAGCTTGTTTGTTGTTTGCGCACACTTTTATGCTGTGCGGGGCAACACACGCCTGCTTCCTGCGAGTCGACGTGCGCCTGCTTCATGCTGGCGTACGTGTTTCCAGATTGGACTGTCTTTTTTGGCGCGTTGTAGGCAACCGTGTAAATTCTGCCCGCCCACCCCAGGAATACACGTAACACGTTCTCCCAGGCCCAGTCGCGTGTAAATCTTCCCGGCCACCCCAGGAATACACGTACCCCACTCTCCCATGCCCAGTTGCGTGTGGAAGTTCACACGAACCCCGTAATACACGTACCCTGCTGATATCGCGTGTGGAAGTTTACGCGAACCCCGTAATACATGTACCCTGCTGATATCGCGTGTGGAAGTTCACGCAAACCCGTAATACACATATCCTGCTGAAATTGCTTGTAAAACTACCCGCACACCCCTGAAATACATGTACCCAGGCCAATCTCACTGCTGGGGGGTGGGGGTGCTGGGAGATATGAGTGGGGGCCTGGTGGAGGGAGCCCCTGGATGCTGGGGGGTGGTGGTGCAGGGGGACATGAGTGGGGGCCTGGTGGAGGGTGCCCCTGACTGCTGGGGGGTGGGGGTGCTGGGAGACATGAGTGGGGACCTGCTGGCTGGTGCCCCACAGTGCTGGGGGGTGGGGGTGCAGGGGTACATGAGTTGGACATGAGTGGGGGCCTGCTGGCAGGTGCCCCTGGATGCTGGGGGTGGGGGTGCAGGGGGACATGAGTGGGGGCCTGGTGGAGGGTGCCCCTGACTGCTGGGGGTTGGGGGTGCAGGGGGACATGAGTTGGACATGAGTGGGGGCCTGCTGGCAGGTGCCCTGCACTGCTGGGGGGTGGGGGAGCAGGGGGACATGAGTTGGACATGAGTGGGGGCCTGCTGGCAGGTGCCCCTGGATGCTGGGGGGTGGGGGTGCAGGGGGACATGAGTGGGGGCCTGGTGGAGGGTGCCCCTGGATGCTGGGGGGTGGGGGTGCAGGGAGACATGAGTGGGGGCCTGGTGGAGGGTGCCCCTGACTGCTGGGGGGTGGGGGTGCTGGGAGACATGAGTGGGGGCCTGGTGGAGGGTGCCCCTGACTGCTGGGGGGTGGGGGTGCAGGGAGACATGAGTGGGGGCCTGGTGGAGGGTGCCCCTGACTGCTGGGGGGTGGTGGTGCAGGGGGACATGAGTGGGGGCCTGGTGGAGGGTGCCCCACAGTGCTGGGGGTGGGGATGCAGGGGGACATGAGGTGGACATGAGTGGGGGCCTGCTGGCAGGTGCCCTGCACTGCTGGGGGGTGGGGGTGCAGGGGGACATGAGTTGGACATGAGTGGGGGCCTGCTGGCAGGTGTCCCTGGATGCTGGGGGGTGGGGGTGCAGGGGGACATGAGTGGGGGCCTGGTGGAGGGTGCTCTTGGATGCTGGGGGGTGGGGTTGCAGGGAGACATGAGTGGGGGCCTGGTGGAGGGTGCCCCTGGATACTGGGGGTGGTGGTGCAGGGGGACATGAGTGGGGGCCTGGTGGAGGGTGCCCCTGACTGCTGGGGGGTGGGGGTGCTGGGAGACATGAGTGGGGGCCTGCTGGCAGGTGCTCCACAGTGCTGGGGGGTGGGGGTGCAGGGGGACATGAGTTGGACATGAGTGGGGGCCTGCTGGCTGGTGCCCCTGGATGCTGGGGGGTGGGGGTGCAGGGGGACATGAGTGGGGGCCTGATGGAGGTTGCCCCTGACTGCTGGGGTGTGAGGGTGCAGGGGGACATGAGTTGGACATGAGTGGGGGCCTGCTGTCAGGTGCCCTGCACTGCTGGGGGGTGGGGGTGCAGGGGGACATGAGTTGGACATGAGTGGGGGCCCGCTGGCAGGTGCCCTGCACTGCTGGGGGTGGGGTGCAGGGGGACATGAGTTGGACATTAGTGGGGGCCTGCTGGCAGGTGCCCTGCACTGCTGGGAGGTGGGGGTGCAGGGGGACATGAATGGGGGCCTGCTGGCAGGTGCCCCTGGATGCTGGGGGGTGGGGGTGCAGGGGGACATGAGTGGGGGCCTGGTGGAGGGTGCCCCTGGGGGGTGGGGGTGCAGAGAGTCATGAATGGGGGCCTGGTGGAGGGTGCCCCTGACTGCTGGGGGGTGGGGGTGCAGGGAGACATGAGTTGGACATGAGTGGGGAACTGGGGGAGGGTGCCCCTGGATGCTGGTGGGTGGGGGTGCTGGGAGACATGAGTGGGGGCCTGGTGGAGGGTGCCCCTGACTGCTGGGGGGTGGGGGTGCAGGGAGACATGAGGTGGCTATGAGTGGGGGCCTGGTGGAGGGTGCCCCTGGATGCTGAGGGGTGGGGGTGCTGGGAGACATGAGTGGGGGCCTGGTGGAGGGTGCCCCTGACTGCTGGGGGGTGGGGGTGCAAGGAGACATGAGTTGGACATGAGTGGGGGCCTGGTGGAGGGTGCCCCGGGATGCTAGGGGGTGGGGATGCAGGGAGACATGAGCTGGACATGAGTGGGGGCCTGGTGGAGGGTGCCCCTGGATGCTGGGGGGTTGGGGTGCAGGGAGACATGAGTTGGACATGAGTGGGGGCCTGGTGGAGGGTGCCCCTGGATGCTGGGGGGTGGGGGTGCAGGGAGACATGAATTGGACATGAGTGGGGGCCTGGTGGAGGATGCCCCTTACTGCTGGGGGTGGGGGTGCAGGGGGACATGAGTTGGACATGAGTGGGGGCCTGCTGGCAGGTGCCCCTGGATGCTGGGGGGTGGGGGTGCAGGGGGACATGAGTGGGGGCCTGGTGGAGGGTGCCCCTGGATGCTGGGGGTGGGTTGCTGGGAGACATGAGTGGGGGCCTGGTGGAGGGTGCCCCTGGATGCTGGGGGTGGGGGTGCTGGGGGCAGTATTGCAAGGTGACATGTGGGTTGGCTGGGGGGCATGGCCATGGTGGATGGGCTGCCTGCGAGACATGTGCAGGGGTGCAGGGTAGTCCCCTGTGGTGTGGGCTGCCTGCAGGGGCCGTGGAGGGTGTAGAGGGAACACCTGGGAGGACCCACACGGCCAATTCACGTGTAGTACTCCCCGGCACCCCCGAAATACACGTAGGCTGCTGGATTCGCGTGTTGAACTTCCCGCGCACCCGAAGTACACGTACCCTGCTGAAATCGCGTGTGGAACTTCACGCGCACCCCGAAATACACGTACCCTGCAAATTTGCGTGTGAAACTTCCCGCGCACCTTGGAATAGACGTACCCTGCTGAAATCGCGTGTGACACTTCACGAGCACCCCAAAATACACGTACCAAGGACAACCGCGTGTGGAACTTCCCGCGCACCCCGAAATACACGTACCCAGGCCAATCGTGTGTGGAACTTCCCGCGCACCCCGAAATACACGCACACGCTATTTTTCACACAGCGGGTGTCCGTGTTTGTCACGTACCCCTTTGCACCTCATTTGTCCTAGAGGGCCACAATATGGATCATTCATCATAGCTGTATATAGGTGCTTTTTGTTAGCGCACATTTTGGCGCACATTTATTTCAGGCGCAGGGACGCTACTGCCTGCTTTCTTGTGGCGGACTTGTTTGGCCCTGTGCGCGTCTTTGCCCGTGCGCTGGTTTGCCCTATTCGATTCCATGAATACGAGTTGTAGGCAAGCGTGTGGGCGTTCCACGCACTTGCCTCCTGTACTTCCCCCGTGACGCCCATATTTTCACGCGTTGTTCCCCATTCCTAGTGTTACGCCCCGTGTTTTTTCAGCGCACATCCAATATTCTTCTCGCGCACGGACTTCCATGAATCGATGTGCGCTGGTTTCCCTGCGATTTTCGCACTTGCACTGCGATTCGCACATTTTGGCATCTCTGCGCCGGAATTTTCGGCGCACATTAATTCCATGAATCGGCCTTTCAATGACTTTCTCTTCATCAAACTAGAATAATCTGTATATATATATATATATATATATATATATATATATATATATATATATATATATATATATATATATATATATATATATATATGGCCCTGTGGTAGCTGCCCTGTAGTTATGGTTAAGTTGATCAACCCATGCCCCCCCTGGACAAATCCTTACTGAACTTTCTATGAAGTGCGTCAGATTTTTAGAAACACCCGCCATGTTGGATTTGCGGTCAACTGCTGGTGTCCGCAAACATCACGTTAAACACCTATTAAAAAACCCAATACTGCACTTGTCAAACTCATCAAACAATCTCTGGTGAGGATGGGATGGGATTTGCAGGAGTCAAAGGTTATTAGCAATTCATTTGTTCCTATGTGTGTCTGGCTCATCTTAACTATAGGGTGGTGGTGCTCATGCTATAGATAGCTTGCATAGCCAAAAAGCAAATTGTGGTGAACACCAATTTATGAGAGCACTCAGACTTATGTAAGGTGTAAACACACTTTTAATGCTTTAACCATTAAAATCACATGTCAAATACATGATTTAAAACATAAACCAACATGGTCTTGTTGACTTGAAGAACAACACCACTATTGTCAATAGACAAGCAGATAAGGGTAGATGAGTGGTGATTTGGGCGAGAAACAGATACCTGGAAGAAGCATACAGACAATTGAATGTTGCGACGTGCAATGAAGAAGTATCTAACAATGCTATTGATAATACAAAAGCAGCATTAGATGAGATGATTTACTCATTTAAAATGCATAATTTGTTAGAACCTGATGTGGTCTCATATCTAACCAAGGAGTTTCCAATCATACCTATTCTTTATTTGATTCCTAAAATGCATACATGTTTGATCTCACTGCCTGGGAGACCTGTAGTGTTATTGATGGCTTCATTGTTGGAAAATGTCTCTATATATCTGGACACTTTTCTTTGGCCATTTGTCAAGGATCTCAACTCGTATGTAAGAGATACCACACATTTACTTACTAAAATAAGATTTATAGAATAGGATCCAGATTACATTTTAGTTACGACGGACGTAACATCACTCTATACATCCATTGTACATAAAAATGTTATCCACGCTTGTAAATACTTTTTGAATACAAGATCTATTAGCTTCAATCAAGAGAACAGTTTTGCTTACCCTGCTCGAAATTTGTTTACAGCCAAACCAACCAATGGATTTCGAACATCTCCCATTGGCATCGTTACATAGACAATATTATTTTCATTTGGTCTGGGGACGAGACATTGCTCCAACTATTTTTTGACTGGCTCAACACACGGAACAATAATATTTAATTCACCATGGAATTTATCGCCACACGGATAAATGTTTTGGACCTTGAAATCTCATGTCTCAATAATCAACTCATTTGCAACCTTTTCTGGAAAGCCACTGATCGTAATACACTTTTACATTACCAGTGTGACCATCCACAACACATCAAACAGAACCTTCCCTATGGTCAATTACTTAGGATTAGGAGGAACTGCACTTCCCTCAATGATTTCTACGAAAACGCCAAAGCACTTAGTGCACGACTGCACACACGTGAATACCCCAGCAGATTGGTGAATACTGCTACTAAGAGAGCTCGCTTCACTAATCGAGACTCACTCTTAATACCTAGAACAGATTCCAATGAACCCACAGAGGAAAGACTGACATGTGTGATCACACATGGCCCCAAAACCTTTGATTTAAAAAAAGTGATCCGTAAGTATTGGCCTATTGTACGATTACAGCTCTCGGACGAACCCATTCCTCGATTCGCTTTTAAAAGAGTGAGGAATATCAGGGAACACCTGGTTCATTCCTCTTTTACACGAGTCCCACCGCGTACAGGCCTTTGGAGTCTTCGCAGAGTCACCGGCCACTACCCCTGTGGGGCATGCTCGGTGTGCAAATTTACCAGGAAAATTCAAACATTCAAGATCGGTGACAGACAATGGGTTTTGAACACCCAATCTAACTGCAAAAGCAGTCAAGCTGTATATTGTATTGAGTGCCCATGTGGCCTCCGGTACGTGGGACAAACTATGCGGAGTGTTGGTACTCGGTACCAACACTCCGCATCACTTCCCCTTTGGTTTCACACTTCTTATCCCACCAACACACCCCTGACGATATCTTCAGGTGGGTCCTTGACAGGATACAAACAGGCCCGAATATTCACAACAGACTCCTTGAACTAGAGAAAAGATGGATCTACAGACTGGATTCTCTGCAAAACGGCCTTAACGAACAATCTCCATTTTAGTTAAGCCACCCCGGCCCCTACAGGCTCACGACTTCCCACCTGAGGGCCACAGCCCTTACAATCGTCATTTTACTCATTAGAACACAGGGCTCCACCACAGGGGTCACCTTTTTCTTCTTTTTCCCCCCCTTTGTTACCAGGGAGTGCCTCCTTTGTTTGGACCACAAATTATCCTCAGGTCCCATTTATACTTTGGGACCCCCCTCTGGCCTCCACTCCGACTGCTGTTCTTAGTGGGATTCCCACTTCACGTTTCCATCTCCCACGTGACCAACTTTTGTCTAATACATACACTGAACACAGTCCGGGGAGGATATTAGCTCTCCCTATATATATATTTTTTCTCTCAGTGTGTGTTTTACTCTACACACCATTCCAGGCACGTCTCATATGATAGGCGCACCAAACAACAATGCCTGGACCTTAGCTCTCCCCTTTTTACCTTTGTTAAAAGCGGAGCATTGCGTGCACCATCACCTGCCAGCCGTCACCTGACGGTTCCCATCAGGGCTCCCTTCCGTGTTTAGGCACTCCGCCTGATTGCACAGCCCCTCATCCACATGGGGTCTTCCACACCTTAGACACCGCTCAGGGTACGCCTCATCACATCTGCGCACCGACATACGTGACAGGGGTTCCCACTTTATTTAGGGACTCCATATATTTGTACAGCTGTACATCCTCTCGGTGTGTGCTTTTCTTAATACACCGTTCCAGGTACATCTTTCATCTTGTTTTGGCGCAGCGACGATAATGCCTGCGTGACTATTGGCACCGGGTCTCGACTTCCCCGTTGTCTTTGGTTTGGGCTCCCCGAGGTACCTCCCAGGAGTTGGCTGTGCCAGGCTCTCATTGGCCATTCGGGACACACCTCCCATTCTGGCATCGCCTTTCTGGGCTCCTCGGATTGGTTGCCGTGTAACCTATAGACACCTATCCCTGTTTCCAGGCCCCACAACGCGACGTCATTGCCACAGCGACAGACGTCTCCCTTCCGCATTTTTTTGCCAAATCTGTCAGTGCAGCTCATGAACGCAGCCCGCTCACAGGACACAGCTGTCTTTCCAGCTTCGCCGGTTCTTCGTGCTTACTGGAGCTTTACTCTCCACCCTGCCAGGTATTTAGTTACTTATTTAACATTCATTAGTTTGAAACAGGTTGCGAAGCTGACAGGCCCACCTCGAGGCTTTCGTTAATGTATTTCTTCATTTTCCTTTTTCTTGTCTCAGAGTCACCATTTCTGCATGCCCCTAACGGGGATGTTTCCCTCTTAGGACTCTGATGAAGCTTTCTCTCTGCACGAAACGCAGATTTTTCAGCTCTCCCCCCAGCGGGCTCCAATAGATACTCTTTTCAGCTGATTCATTCCAGCAGCATACACAGGTAATTCGATTTGGCCACTTCACATGTGCTCCCTTCTCAACCGGTTTTGGCTTGTAACCTCTATTTTATGATGTTTTTGTTTTTTATTTTATTTATTTTTCATATGCCTTTTTCTTAGGATTCTGACATATACACCAGTCCTGTACACAGCTTTTGGCTCCCACACGCGACCACTTTTAGCTCGCCAGTTTGCACCATTCATCAACCTATCATCATATGGACAACATGGGAACTGCTCATTCTTCAGCGGTTCCTCTTTGCACTATTACTTAGGTAAGCAGCCCATTGCCTGTCACCCTGTACTTTTCTAGCACCCCCTCTCCGCCTCCCTCTGTTTTCCTGCGCCTGGGGGTTGGACCGGAACCGTATTTGGCCGTCTGGGGCCCAGGTACTTTATAGTTGAAGGGGACATTGTGCCATTATTTCCCATTACCCTACAAGGGGACATTGTGCCATTATTTCCCATTACCCTACAGGGTCTCGTCTGCAATTTGTCAGAGTACCCCTTGTTTATAGGTTAGGTATACATGGCACCAAGCAGTTTCCTGCAGACATGACCATGGTCTTTGTTCTGCACTTAGACAAAAGCATCTTATCTACACCTTAAACTCCTTTTTGTATGTAATTGTTCATAGCTTCCTACACTTGATTTTAATTGTCAGCACTTCATTTTTTTACTCTTTCCACACCTTCATGAATTTTCTTTCTTTCCTTCCCTCTTTTTTTTCAAATAACAGGGTCCTGCTACTTATTGCCCTGATGGCAGACCCAATCCCAGCTTTTCAATATTTCTAGCCTGGGACTTCATTCTCAACTAATAAGACTACTCACTGGGAACAAAAAAATATTTTCCTTTTGGTACATTTGATGTTTACAATTTGCTGTAATAATGCAGTCAGAAAAAATATTTTATTGACTTCCAGAGTAACTTCACTGTGTATTTCTCTGTTCTTATTTGTATAGGAAATATTGCATGCCTAAAATGACAAGGAATTCTTGTTTATGTCCGGATTTGGTCCGGGTTCGTCCTTTCTCTTTTTCTCTTTTTGGTTTAGTTTTTGATTTTGTCTTCTTCATTTTTCATAGGTTCAACCCGTTAATATATGGTTTGAAAGATTTTATCCACTGTTAAGAATGTGAATTACATGTTTGACTTAATTATATGTATGAATTTTCCACATTAAATGTGTTTTCAATTGTTATGAATGGTTATGACTCTGTTATGTACAATTGGGTGTAGTGTTTTACATAACCAATAAGGTTATACAGGTATTGGACCTATATGGTACTAATTCATTTACAACGTTCATGGGCCAATCCTTGACGTACCAGTACCCTTTTTGTTGTGAATATAAGTCTTACTAGCCCTTCACTGGCACGCCACCCCCAGGGCAGACCACTGCCACCACTGAGTGGCCACCTCTTTTGGAATATAAACAAATTTTGTCTAGAACATAACATTTTCTTGTTAGAAGAAAAACTATAGAAACAAAAATGTGGGACGGCCATGGGTTCTTGCATAGTGCCAACATATGCTAATTTGTATATGGGGTGGTGGGATCAGGGATGTGCGTTGTCAGAATAGTTTGACAAGTGTCTAAGACAAATTGTTTTGTGGCATAGATGCATAGACAAATTGTTTCTAATCTGGAAGGGCACTGAAATATTGTTAGCTGAATATATTTCACACCTAAAGAAGAATTATCTCAATTTAGAATTGACCTTTTCCGGAAGCCCAAGCCAAGTGGTATTTTTAGATGGAGAGTTCTTCACATCTAGTAATCAGATTGGTAGTAAACTACACAGGAAATCAACTGCATCTAATGCCTTGCTACATGGTAAATGTCATGACTCCAAGAGACTGATAAACAGTATATCATTTGGTGAAATGATTAGGGCTAATAGCAACTGCTCGTCAGACAGTGATTGTGAACAGGAAGCAAGTAATATGGGAGCACAATTCCCAGAAAGAAAATATTCTAGACAAAGTATTGTTAATGCCTATGAAAACATTTCTAAATGTAACAGACAAGATCTTCTTAAAGTGAAAGAAAAAATAAAGACTCTAATTGCATTAGATTTATTACTCAGCTCAGCTCACAATCACAACACATTAGATCTATACTGAATAAACATTGGTCTACTGTGAAGGCAGACAGTGATCTGAATTTGGTGACAGGGCAGTCTCCACAGTTGACAATCGTTAGAGCAAAAACATTAAAGGGTCTTGTATCGCTTAGCATGTAACAACCAGATGCTCAACATACCAATTGGTTAGGAAATATAAAAATCAAGAATGGTTTTGAGAAATGTAGGAAATGCAAAATGTGTAAATTTGCAGAACAAAAATCATTGGTGAAATATGTTCCATATGAACAGAAGAAATGGTATATCACAGATAGGATCAATTGTTTAACCAGGTATGTGATGTATGCCATTAGTTGTCCATGCACCAAAGTCTATATAGGATCTACTATTTGTCAACTAAAGATTTGTATCCTACAACACTGTCAAGGCATCCTACATCAAGATGGTAATTATCCTTTAGTAGTGCATTTAGCTGAAGCTCACAATAGTGATGCCTCACTTCTAAAATACTATGCATTAGCCCATGTGCCTGAATTGAAAAGAAAGAGCAACAGAGAATGGAAATTGCATAGACTAGAATCTAGGCTAATCATTGAATTAAAACTAACTAGTACTTTAATAACGAAACTAGAGTTCAAATGTTTTGCAAACTTGTGTGTAGATTCGTCAAATGGCACCCCATTTATAAGCCTTTAAAATATTTTGGGACCCCCTCTAATGTTGCCCCCTCTTGACAGAATCCCACCAGACTTTGCAAAAACATTTATATCTAGATCTATAATCTTTTTGCAAACCTTTGTGTAGATTCGTCAAATGACACCACATTTATAAGCCTTTACAATATTTTGGGACCGCCCCCTCTAATTTTGCCTCCTCTTGACAAAATCCGACCAAACTTTGCAAAAACATGTATATCTAGATCTATAATCATTTTGCAAACCTTTGTTTAGATTTGTCAAATGGCACCACATTTATAAGCCTTTACAATATTTTGGGCCCCCCTATAATGTTGCCCCTGTTGACAAAATCCCACCAAACGTCGCAAAAACATTTATATCTAGATATATTACCAGTTTGCCAGCTTAAGTGTAGATTTGTCAAATGGCACATCATTTATAAGCCTTTACATTATTTTGGGACCCCCCTCTAATTTTGCACCCTCTTGACAGAATCTCACCAAACTTTGCAAACCCATTCAGAATATAAATGCAAATTTCATGCAGTATCATTAAGTGGCGCCAAAGTTATAAGCCATCCAATAAATGCTTTTCACCAACCCTGTAATGCAGAGGTGCCCGCGAACTTCACAGGACTATTCGCGAACATCCAAACTGTTTGCTGACTTTCGCAGTGAAAAATGCCAGTTTTTTGCTTCTTGCAGCCATATCTCATCCCATCCTCATCACCCCTCACCTCCCCAGAGATCATTTGATAAGTTTGACAAGTGCAATGTTGTGTTTTTGCCGCAATGTCTGTAGACACCGGCCGATGTCCGCGATTCAAAGATGACAGGCGCATCGAGAAAATGTGACGCACCAACCAACTCCAACCAATCAGCGAACACGTTGTCTGTCAGCGGACACGACGTAGGTGTAAGGGAGAATTCTCATAAATGGCTGATTTCCCTTACCTAAAAAGTCCCCCAGCAGCTTTGCTGGATTTCTAGGATTTTTTTTTGTCCACTTGGTAAGAGTGGCAGCCTTTTTTTCCCACTCTTACATGTGCATTGCTGTGTGTATTTGCACTGGTTGTTTGATTTTGGGCACTGGAGCCTCACCTACTCCATATGCACCACGTTTTGTATGTGTTACACAGCACCTTCAGTGCAGTGACACAGGGTTGTCTTTGAGACTTCCCACTGACTCCATTTTTTGGGGGCTGACTACTGTCCCCCAGAAACAGGTAAAGTTGCCATTAACTTTATATAGTCACTTTAAACCACAGACCCAGTACACCCCATTTTACATGGAGCATTGGAAAGGGTTAACTCTTATGCCTTTTTATCTGTGCCTCTTGGAGCCTTGTTTCGCTCCCTTAACTTTAAGACTTGGCTGGTGGCAGTGGTATTTACACTAACTTTCCTACCACGATTACATTATATAAATGTGGTATTGTTCCAGGCTATTATAGTAGCCTTGAACATAAACCAGCTCGGGCTGGGTTTATTTGCCATTTCTTTTTGTTAAAGTCTTTCTCGTGTTTTACTCTGTGCGCCAAACCGGGGATGACTCCTTTGTTCGCTGTCTTTTCATGGGCTTCTGCACAGACGCCCTCCTTAAGGCGCCGGATAGTCTAGGTAGGCAGGATGTGAGGGAGGGATCTTCGGACCCCTGCCACGGGTTGCCTTAGTAACCCAAGTCGCACTCTTGTCTGATTGGCTAAGGGGACTGGCCTTGCCAGGCCAGCCAACCTGCTGTGTGATTGACAGCCAGGTTGTATGAATGGGGGAAAAGTGCATAAAAAGCAGGTCTCTGGGACTGGAAAGACAGAGTTGCCAATGGAACGAAAGAACCAACGATGAACAGGAAGAAGAGGACCCCTACCAGGACTGAACTGCCCGTTGAAGACCTGCTGCAGGTCCGAATCTCTGAATCCGACGACAGAGAAGAACCTCCAGGAAACTTCTTCCCTTGAGCTGGTGGGACCAACCAGTTCGCCCAAACTACAAGCCAGAACCCCTCCTCTGGTCGAATTCACTGTACAGAGCTACAGTGGGCCGGATAGCCAGGGAGGTCGGACCCTGCTTGGGTTTTAAGGAGCGTACCTTTTATTCATTGTTTTGCTCTGCTGCTGGCTTCTTCCCTGAGTGGCGCAGGACCCACCAGTCATCCTACTTCTGATCATTCCGACAGTCGCTTCAGGAACCATGAGCCTGCAGGAACCACCAGGAACATCTGCATCAGCTACAGCTCCCTCTCCGTTTTAAGGTACTGTGCAAATCCGGTTGTCCGTATCGGTCATCTGCGGTTAAAGTGTTTGAAATCTTTCTCCAGTCCGAGGGCTTGTCCTTCTCTTCTCTTTGAACTATCTTCTCTACCAATCAGCCTCGTCTGGAATCTGTGCCACAAACCATTACCGCAAACTACATTGAACCTATTATCTTGAGCAAAAGACTTTTGAACCATTGACTTTGGCCCTAAGCCTTTTCTATCTGATTTGAACCTTGTAGTCTCTCTTGTTCAGTTGCCCTGCTTACTTACCTGTTGGTTTTGCCTAATTTCTAATACATTTGTCTTTCCCTCCCTTTTAAATTGTTGGAGTGCCATTTTTCTCCCACTTCATTTTGCAAGCTTAACTTGCCTGGGATTTAAGGGAAGTCGTGTGGTGTATTTATGATTGTGATTTTAAACGTGCTTAGAATAGTGAAATGTTATACAACTGTTGAGTAAATAAATATATATTCTTTTACTTAGAATCCTTGAGTCAGTGTTTGCCTGAATCATAGTAATTGCTGTCCTTTGTGTAACTATTTGTACTGCTCACTTACTATTGAGACATGTCTAGCTGCTCTGCTACTGCTACCACTATAACTGTGTAGTACAGGCTTGTACCAAAGGTGAAATTGTACTGTCACTTGTAGTCCTGATTGTGTGTAGTGTTCCCAAAGGGTACTGCATATAAATCTGCCTAAGAGTAGGTCCATTGGCAGGACCAATGGACATTTCTGATGTCATCTTTGATGTCCTGGGTGTTAGTGTTACTAGTGCACAGTGGTGGCGCGAGTTATGGTTGCTTAGCTTACCATAACTGGCGAATTTCAGGGGTTTTTCGGTTTTACTTGGAACCATAACGTCCCGTTAACAAAGTTTTTTTACTAAATTTCACAGGTTTTTAGTAGGGCAACTTAACCATAACGTCCCGTTAACAATGTTTTTTTTACTGAATATATATATAATTATTCAGTAAAAAAACTTTATTAAAGGGACATTATGGTTAATTTGCACTAGCAAAAACCTATGAAATTCAGCAAAAAAAACTTTGTTAACGGGACGTTATGGTTCCAAGTAAAACCAAAAAACCTCTGAAATTTGCCAGTTATGGTAAGCTAAGCAACAATAACTCGTGTCACCACTATGCACTGCGAAGACTAACATCCAGGACATCAACCCTGTTACACACTGTCCTCAATCAAGATGGAAGTGTCTTTAGGACACACACAATGTCTGCCTGTCAGTAATTGACCAAAATGGCGGTGTCCTAAGGACGCAGTAGCCAAAATGGAGATGTCCGCAGAACACTAAAGACGTCCGCATGTTTGTAGCTATGCAACATAAAGTGTCCTAAGAACATTCCCCCTGTTTGCATTGTCTGTAACCAGAATGAATATGTCCGTAGAACACATAGCCCGTCCGCCTGTCTGCAAAGTTGTGATGCAAATTTGTTTTGTTTGGGGACCTGAACACTGTCCATAGAACACCCGCACGCATGCGTAGCACACCCTTGCCCCTACGAACATCGTGCCTGTCCGCAACTGTCTGCCGTATGTGTGTCCTACTTTCAATTAGTTCGGGGACTGCAACACTGTTCGTAGAACACCCGCACATATGAGTAAACCCGACCCCATGCATTTGGTGTCCTACGGACAGCCGTCCCATTCACCAACATGTCCTTGATGTCATCATGTGACCGCACCAGTGCTAACCGTAACAAACACTGTCCGTGCCCCTGGACACCTAAAAAGTGCTTTTTTCAGCAATCCAAGGTATTTTCCTGGGAAAGTTCAGCCTTGCACATGTCCCAGACTATGTCCCTGGCGTTCTGCATACTTTTTGGAATTTCTTTAGCCCTCTCTTGGTATTGGAAATGTTTGGAGACAGAGCAGGTGTCCGCGGACACATTGAAAAATCTGAGCATGGGGAATTAAAATTTAAATAGTGTGCCCCATTTCCCCTTTGAGGTTGGCTCTGGAAAGAGCCTTTTTTTGTTTTTTTTTGCAGATGCTTCTGAAACACCTTTTATTTTGTATTTTTTTGTTTTTTTCCTTATTTTCCTCCAAAAATCTTCACATTAGCTTCTCCAAAGCAACCTTTATGTTCCAAAACAGCATGGCATTTGCCACAAAAGATAAAGACATGCCATCTTCTTTAAAGTAATCAACATTACCAGAGTCAATGCTGTTATTGTTGCAAAAGAACATGCCAGCTCTAAGCATAAAAGCAAACATGCCTCGGTTCATTAAACACCTACCAATATTTTGCTGAGGACAAAAAACAGAACTATTGTCCCTATTGCCCTAGGCACCAAACAAATTACCTTGGCATTTGGAAGTAGTGTCATTACCGCTTGAACCAAGTTTTCTAGATCTTTTAGCAAAGTAAGGGCACTGACACAACCCAAATGCAAAGCACCACAGTGCAGAACAACCACATGTAGACTGTTAACCCTAGCCATATTTTGGCAAACTTCTACCACTGCCTGCAAATTCAAACCAAGTACAGTGCTCCAGATACCCTCCACTCCTTTTACATAAAAAAATCTTTCCCACATTCCTACATTTTGCATAATGCTCCAAACCCTTCACAAACATCTCGAAGCACCACCACCCTGACTTTCTCCACCTCTGACATCTTCACTACACACAACCTCTCTCAATACAAAGAACCTCAACAACTGATTGGCTAATCCTCAAAATACACTCCCATTTCATGCTCGGAAGCCCCGGATGTGGCATGTCCTATCTGTGAACAGCCATGCTGTCAGCGGAGCGCATAAGTAACACTGGGGCAGACCTTCTACCTTGTCCACTTCACTCTCTGCACCATTCCCTCATTGGCGACTGTTAAGCAGTCACACAACCATCAACCAATTACATGCAAGACCACTACAGCTAACCCGATCATCACAATTCAGCACTTTAGATGTACTGTTGATTACTCTGAGTACAAATGAGCTGTGACTGCAAAGCACCTACAGCAACTACAAGTAAACTCTCCAACATTTCTACCTGCAGATTCATGCACATCCACATGCAGGAACACAAAGTACAGGAGGCACATTTCCTCTGAGAAATCGGGAGACAACATTTGTGTCATAAGAATGAATTGGGCAAAGATGTATTTTCGGTGGGAGAACGTGAAAAATAACAATATTTTTCATGGAAAAATGGGGAGTTTCCCGAGGAAATCAGGAGGATTGGCATGTATGGTACATGTACAACTCTTGTATAAATGCATGTATACACAGTAACTGCCACTTACCCTGTGTAACCTGTAAAACAAGCTTACTGTCATTTCTCCCATCTGATATGATCAAGTGTCACTTGCAAAGTTGTCTGCTCTCCAAATTTTTATTTACCCGTATTATTAACTGCAATGTGCAAACTGTTATTTTCTTCATTCATTCTATCATTTCTGTAACCACTGCCACGTATTTAATCACATTTCAACCATGATAGCATTTTAATGCATTATAGTGCATAAGATGTACATACAATTTCCTTTCTATACATTCTGCATACTTCACATACATCAATCATTTCAACTTCCTTTACAAATGACTATATTAGTAATCAGACACAACACACACAGCTATCTAACAAAGTACCATTTAATGTTAAAAGATGGGAGAAATAACAGTAAAATTATGGAAAAAGGCTTTCTAGTGTGTTATAAAATTACACACAGCCAGGATGAATACATGCCTCTTTATTTAATCACATAGATAGCCAATATCATTTGAAAGGCTCCCAGCTGAAACAACACCACTGCCTATACAACTCTTCTTCCAATTTACACAGCTCTCTCATTCCAGCTGGTTGCCTATTCCATTCTAGATTTCACAACAACATTCAACTATGCACAGGTGCAGTCATATCTATCACATCATCTACAACTATGTACAGTGTTGTAAAGCAAGACATACAACATCTCCCCTTCCCTTCAGTCTCCAACACAAGCACCAGGTCCTTCCTTGCAACCCTTACTTTATTTCAGACTCTCCCATCTCCAAGCACCACACGATCACCCAGTACTTTAGTAATCACCTACTGGGTTATAAGCTGCTGACCCCATCACATCCTTGACAAATACATACATTGCATACTTTTCCAAACAGTTCTTACCATTTCCCCTGTAAAAATAGCAAACAAAGTATACCATTATTTCTTCTAGCTACTAACATCCAAAACACTGCCTTACAAAGCCAAATGTGCTCTGTGCACTTACTATTGTACTCATTTCTAACACACATTCAACTAAAAGATTCTAAATAAAAAAAATAAAAAAATGTACAAAAATAATAAAATATACAGAATGCGCATAGACAAAGAAAAGTGCATGTACATTCTATGCACAGTTATCAGAAAGCACTACTACTGCAAAAACAAAGAAATACATGTCTACATTAACAAAAGTGCTATAAACACACATATTTACTAGCTTCTTTCTTTTACAATTGCAGTGAAGACCACTCTCCTGAAAAGCAGCAGCGTCTGAAGTACGAACGAGAACTCAGAAGTAACCTACCATTTCCATCCAAAAAAGTAAGTGCAATACTGCCATAATGTTCTAACTGTAACTCAAACACTGTAGAATTCTAGTATTCTAAGACAATCAATTGCATTAACCATGCAACATTAGATTCAGTATTAGTGCTTCCCCTCATCAGCTCCATACTTTTTATTGGAATCAGAACACCAGTATATTAAGACACAAATACAAGAATAGCCTTACCAACCTGATGTAGCAGCCCATTGTACAGCCAAACACCTCTACATACATCCTTACCATCATACTCTGAAACTCATGCACAAAGCACACATACACTGCACAAAATCCCAACCCACACTTTCTTTTTTTCTCCAACAGACCCCAAAGAATGCCTACCAAAAAGCACCTCCGTAGAAAGCATCACAAAAGTAAACAAAATCAAACTAAAACTCTCCAAAATAAGCATCCACCTCTAGCAGAATGTGTACAAAAGGTTCAAACAAAACAGTTAATCCAGTCATTAAGCGAAACAAAACAAGCTTCCAGTATAGAAACTTTGCCTCATCTTTCAAAATTTAAAACAAAACAGAAAGTGATTAACAAGACGGCAGCTACCACTAGTGCTAACACTGCACCTATAAATCGTGATGTAGCGGCAAGGAAGCATACCAAAAAAATTATTTTACAAAAAATGTTCTGCCACAGAGTCTTTCAGAACCTTATAAAAACAGGAGAGAAATCATGCACAACCCTTAAAAAATACCATAGAAAATTAATCCTAGAAGCTCTTATAGACATTACAATCCTTCTCAAAGGGAAATTACTTATTTTAGTTTTAAACAGAATGAAACCACTAACAAAATTAAGTACGAAACTACAAAAAAGACTTCTCAATAAATGGAATATCAGCAAAGATAACTCTGTGGAGGTGAATAGAGTCACACCACGAGCAAAGAACCATATTTCAATAAAGAAGCATACAAACAAAAACAAACAAACCCAATTGCCATACATAGCAGTGGATGAGGGCATGAAAAACGTAATAATACCATTATGGAACAAGAAACGCTGCTCACACAAATTTCCTCAGAAAACTCTATATCACCTGTCCATTCCCCTCAACCAATACGTCCAGTCTAAAAATGGCCGTGCACATCAATAACATTGACAAAAAATCTTTTAAATCTTTACGCCAGTTCTTCAATCAGTATGTGAAAGGCAAAGACACATTCAAAATTAAACTACTACAAAATATGGACCCCTGTCAAGTGCGCAAATACACAGGACTACAAGGACATTCATTAGCCCGCATTTGTGGACCTATTTGTAAAAGCACCTTCCACCATATCAAAATGATATCAACACATCATTCAAATATAAGAAATCTGGTCCATAAACTGTACTATTCCAAAAGTCCTGCTTTAGCACTATTAGCACTAGCCATTTAAATAACAATATTCTACATGGTACAGCCAAACAACTACTCGAAGAAATAGAGCATATCCAGAGAAAATATTTTGGAATTGAAAGCCACTTACAAAATGCAATAGATTTACAACAGATTAACAACAACTGTACAGATGGCAACCTTCTTTTTTACACATACAAAAAAGATTTATTAACGTTTGAAAGTACATCTGCTGAAGTACCAACCCATGTGTGTGTGTGTTGCCGCAGGACTTTTTATAAAAATAACACAAAAACTATAGACATAATATACAAAATAGAAGACAATGAAGATTCCAAATCGTTCCAATTAGCTCTCTATCTTATAGCAGAAAACGAATATGAGATTACTGACCCCTTAATACTTTACAGTTACTGCACTGCAAAACTTGACAACAACCAAACACCTTCACGTGCTATCAAAAATAACTTGGAATTATTCCCATTACCAAAACCCCAGCAACAACTCAACTTATCTAAGAGCATCATTATTCAAGTAATGCACCCATTTCAAGCAATAATACACCTTCAACCAAAGACAGCAAAACTACCACCCTCTGAATTAGTGAAAGGCATTTGTGACAAAGTAGGTTATTTGCCATTAGATCTCAAAGAAAATGTATACACTCTGGGAGTGCAACGTCCAATAGATCAATCTTTAAAGATTAGTACATTAAAAAAAAATGCCAACAATTTGTGGACTTACATAAAGTTAGACAAGCCCTGCAATATCTAAAAGACAA
Organism: Ambystoma mexicanum; assembly: GCF_040938575.1. NCBI lineage: Eukaryota > Metazoa > Chordata > Amphibia > Caudata > Ambystomatidae > Ambystoma > Ambystoma mexicanum. The sequence continues at coordinate 695,012,523 of NC_090935.1, read as the reverse complement.
CAATGAATATACAGAGAAATGAACATTGAAGAAAACCACTGACATAATTCAAGAGTCATCAGAAACTGGTCAATTTCAACTTCTAGATCCTGCTACACAATCCAATATTTTAAAAATTATACAATGTACCCATTACACTCTAAAGACACCATAGATGATGCACTGGAAACATACCAAATGCGACAAGAGAAAGGATCTCCAATCAGCATATGGGAAAACAGTATAGAAGCACGTTCCTTTCCTCTACTCTTTACTAATGGAAAAGGAGGAAGGTACAATGATATACCTACACAAATAACATCATCAGAATACCGCTCCATACGAATGTATTCTGAAGACCCCAGATTCATACAAAATGTGGAATACATATTCCACCTGCTCTTTAAAAGTGAGCTAGCAACTATGTGCTACGGAGTTGTACGCACATTGAAATCAGGTACCAATTTTCAAAATATGTCAGCTACAGAATTACTCAAAACCAGGAAAAAGGATTTGGACCTAACGGACAGTTAAAAAGTTTAAACAGCTAAATTTGGACCGCAAAATTATAAAATTACAAAAAGATGTGTCCAATTACAAGGAAGAGAGAACTTACCCGTATCTGAGAGAGGGGTTCTTCGCAGATTTAGCTAAAACACAATCCAATAGAAGAAACAACAGATATGTGTCGTTTTCCAACACCTCGGGATCCTCTAGTGGTTCCGATCCTGCTCTGAATAATCAGATGGGTTCTAATGCAGGAGGAAGAGGGGGTCCCTCTAATCAATGGGGTTTTCCCAGGGGCAATCAACGAGGACGCCCCAGACAAGGCCCGGGAATGCGCACCAGGCAATGGTACATGAACCAGTGAGCCAAGAAAAAATCCCTGTTTTCAATTTATCTACCGAGACTCTGAATGCGGTGGAATTGAGCCTTTTATCAAGAGGTCTGTCTTTTGTGCCTTCAACAAGAGCAGACTGTTTTGATACAGAGGTAGAACTCCATAGATTTTTTCGGAATATAAGACTTAAACATTACTTCGAGATTTATTTACCAAATCAGAAGAAAAATAACCAATCAGCTAATGTAATAGAAGGTGTTCCGAATATGACAGGTCTAAAAATTAAATCAGTGTTTAATCCACCGTTATATGCATGTCCACCCGAGATTATAACTTTTGAAAATCGGGTAACCAAAGAGGTTTTGAAAGCTATTCAGAGAAAGAATTACACCCGGATAACCTAAATAAAAACGAGAGAGATGCCCTCAAACTTTTGTGTGATCGACAAGACATCACGATAAAACCCGCTGATAAAGGGGGAGGAATAGTTATCCTTGCTACGGAAAACTATGATAATGAATGTATGCGTCTGCTTAGTGATGAAAACGCCTATCTTAAATTATCTCAAGACCCTACATCACGACTGGAAGATGAGATCAAGAGCCTAACCAATCATGCAGAAAGAGAACTGTGGATCAGTAGAGAAGAAGGCTGTTTCCTAAGAAAAAGCCACCCTAAAAAAGCGGCTTTCTATATCTTGCCAAAGATCCATAAGAGGATGAATAATCCACCAGGGAGACCCATAGTGGCGGCGATTGATTCCCTTTTAGAACCACTTTCGGTGTATGTTGAATTTTTTCTAAAACCTTTTGTTGGCCAGATGCCATCATATGTGAAGGATTCAGGAGATATGATTAGGATAATACAGAACCTAACCATAGAAGACAATGATATTCTAGTCACCATGGACGTAGAGTCCCTCTATACTTCCATTCCACAGACAGAGTGTCTGGAAGTTCTAGGCACATTTCTGAATAAGAGACTAGAACCACATGTTCCACCTACCAAGTTTATACAAGAATGTGCACGTCTAGCTATGACTGAGAACTTCTTTCTATTCAAACAAACGTTCTACAAACAACGAAAGGGAGTTAGCATGGGGGCAACTTTTGCCCCAGATGTAGGAAATCTGTTCATGGCGGATTATGAAGAGAAATACATCTCTGGCGTATCAAGCCAACTTAAGCAGCAAGGAGATCTGTATAATGGTATACGGGCTTGGCATAGATACATTGACGATGTGTTTTTAATATGGAGGGGTACAAATGAAACACTGAACCAATTCCATGAATGGCTCAAAACCTGTGATAATAACATTAAATTCACGATGGAATGGGACACAGAGCAAGTAAGTTTTTTAGATCTACTTATCAAGAAGTCGAATACCAAACTTGTTACTACTCTCTATCGGAAGCCAACCGACAAGAATACCCTCCTGCACTATTCGAGTTTTCATCCGGTGGGCCTACGCCAAAATTTGCCCTACGGACAGTTTTTGAGGATACGGAGGAACTGTACAGAGAAGGACGAATATAAAAGGCATGCAGAAGTTCTGAAAGCTAGGCTACTGGACAGAGGCTATCCCCATAAACTGGTTAAGAACAATTTAAAAAGGGCGTTGAATAGGAACAGAGATGAATGCCTGCGATTGAAAGAAAAGAAACAACAGGATAGATTAGTGTGCGTAACAACCTTTAATCCTGTTAGTAATGAAATTAAAAAGATTGTGAACCGCAACTGGGACATAATTAAACAATCAGGAACTCTTTCAAAAAAACCTATTTTTGCCTTTAAGAAAAATCAGAATCTAAGGCAACGTTTGGTACATACCTACAGAGACTCTAATTTTGAGCAAACTATACTGAATCAATGGGGTTTACCCCCTATAATTGGCCACTATAAATGTGGCAATTGTGTGTCCTGTCCACTGACAGAGACCAAACATGAATTTAATTATGGTTCGGTAAAATGGCATTTAAAGACGCATACTAATTGTCGCACTAAGAATGCCATTTACATTATTAGTTGTCCTTGCAAACTGATGTACGTGGGGAAAACGACTAGAGAGGTGCGCCAACGTATAGGTGAACACCGGAGCTGTATACGAAATAAAGTGGCTGATAAGCCACTTGTGGACCATTTTAATTTGAAAGAACACAAAGATACTGACCTAAGATGGTTTGTGTTACAGACTGTTCAATTGTCCAAAAGAGGAGGGGATATATCCACTATGCTCCATAAACTAGAACAACGATGGATATATCGCCTTGATACAGTCAATAAAGGCCTCAATATTTCGGTGGAATGGGGAGCCCTCATCACATACTAAGGAGAATTGATTGACCCAGATCCTTTGCTAATACATGAATTATAATGACTTATTTATGATGACCCTTTAATTGCACAAGTAACGATATTACCGCATTTGCACACTAAACAGAAAGGATTAACCCCTATTCATTGTTCCATGCAATAATTGCACAGGTATTGATATCACCACTTTTGCACCCTAAAGAGAACGGATCACTCCTTATTTACTGCCAATGCATGAATTGTAGTGATTGATTAATGATGACTTTTTATATTGCATAAGAATTGACATCATCGCATTCGAGTAAACTAAAACAGGCATTATCATACCATATGTATATATAAATATATATCCATTATGCGGGTGGATCCCGCAAGGGATAGGCACCATATACAACAACAGCAAGTGCGTTCATCCATGAACATCGAAAAAATGATAAAGATAAATAAATCTCCCGTCGAGGTTCGCGAACTAAATATGGCATCTACGATTGATTTTCTGCAGTCCCCTTTCTATTGCCAGTATGACTACGATGTGAGCCATCCACCTATCTAACCCAGTCCCCTCTCTAGTGCGATTGTGATTATGACGCGAGCTTTAAGAGACACGCGTCGCGGTACTACAAACAGCGCCGGAGGAGAGAGAAGCAAATCGAACACTGCGGACGTTCGGAAGTAACAGACTGAACTGCAAGGTAATCGCACGCGCGATGACTGTCACTTTGGGGCAAAAGAATTAATCACAGGTTGACCTAATGCGAGGAGTGGTTGGTGAATGGGAGGGTAAACATAGACTTGGCTAGTAGACTTGGGGCATGTCATAGAACATCCAAACACGGGAATAAAGTGCAGACTTGAAAGGGTCGGCTGTATCTATACGTCTAGACCACACAGAAGGGAAATAGTGTGGCCTTGTGCAAGATTTGTTGCTACTATGTCCACATTTATTTATTTATTTATTCATTTGTCGAATTGCAGAATTGTCAACAATATCGACATCATGGTCGCTACACTAAGTTGCTGGCTGTGAAATACCTTCGGATTTAGAATCTAACCTTAGCTACCTGTAAGTTCCATCCCGCTTGCACATCTAGAGATACAGTCTAATATCCATTCCCTGGTAACACTCTCCCTTCTCTCCCTCCCTCCCCCCTCTCCCTTTCTTAGGTCTCCCTTTCTAGGCAACTATCAGGAGTGTGAAGATCCCCCCTTGAAGAAATAGGGCCATTTGTATTGTATAAATAGAGGGAACTATGTGGATTCCATGTTAAGTAAGTATCACGTTCTAAAAAATAGAACGGTTTGTTTGTTGGCATCTAGGTTGGTGGGTAGAACAAGACGGCCATTAATCTATAAAATGCAAATAGGATTCATCCAGGTAGTAATATAAGTGGGTGGAAAGGTAATCACTCACGGATATTGCACTATGATTACTTTTGAGAATCATATTTTCACATTTACTGTGTTCCAAATAAGAGGGAATAGCCAATATAGAATGGATTTAAAATTTGTTTTAAAATTAGTTTTAAATGCTGTTGTAGTCTTTAGCGTTCTAAACTCTTATATTGTATTTTAGGTGGTGACACTCACCCTACTTGATCACTGTGGGAATAAAACAAGTTCCCATTAATCTTGTCCTGAAGAAGGTTGTATCAATTGAGGGTCGACGAATATTGACGTCCCGAAAATAGACAACTGAAACACGTGTAGACTAAAGTCGGCGTGATTAACACACACAGACGGAACCATCAGAACAGTGGATGGAGGACTATTGTGGAATTATGTTAATACAACAAGAGGCCTTTCTATATAAGGCTAAAATATAAATGTTAGTAGTGTGTTTCAAAAAGTAAAAACAGTATGAATGGTAGGAGTGAATCAGTCTGAGTTGAATTGATACTGAATTGTTTATTTAAATGTTTTAACATTATATATGAATTGTGTATAAAAATAAATACATTTTCGAAATGAAATTTGAACATTTATTGGTATTTATGAAAAAATAAATGTACTAAGCGGCTATTCCCTGTCCGTTAGGTCCAAATCCTTTTTCCTGGTTTTGAGTATATGACGCCTGAAGGGCCTCGGACTACAAGCAGGCACCCCTTTTTGTGTATAATATTGTGGTACAACCCGTGGTTGTAGGGGCAAGAAGATATAGATTGATTTATTCAATCGAATGATGGAGGGAGTCAATCTTCACTCCTTTACGGATGAGCACTATAGGAAAATGCTAGGTGCTCCAGCCCTACTGGGAGATGCAACACCAGTAGCTACTAATAGTAGCGGAGTTGATGATTTAGAGAAAATCAACCAAAAAATGAAGAAACTAACACGAACAGACCTACATGGGAAGTTCATGCTAGAATATCTTAAGGCAGGAATAATCCCCGAGGGCCTACAGGTCAGAAATATCCCAAGAATATTTGTTGATAACCCAAAATTTCAGAAGAATTTTAGCGGGGTGGGCAATAGATGCTCCCGTGATTGGATTCTTTTAATAGTAGAAACTGCAGAAGAAGAGGCAAAGAAACAGGGTGATGAATTGGCGGAACTAGAAAAACTGTTTATGGATAATAGGAACATCAAAGATGCAAAGAAACTGTTGGAAGATTTGGAAATAGAAATTAAAAAGTTTAAACAGCTAAATTTGGACCGCAAAATTATAAAATTACAAAAAGATGTGTCCAATTACAAGGAAGAGAGAACTTACCCGTATCTGAGAGAGGGGTTCTTCGCAGATTTAGCTAAAACACAATCCAATAGAAGAAACAACAGATATGTGTCGTTTTCCAACACCTCGGGATCCTCTAGTGGTTCCGATCCTGCTCTGAATAATCAGATGGGTTCTAATGCAGGAGGAAGAGGGGGTCCCTCTAATCAACGGGGTTTTCCCAGGGGCAATCAACGAGGACGCCCCAGACAAGGCCCGGGAATGCGCACCAGGCAATGGTACATGAACCAGTGAGCCAAGAAAAAATCCCTGTTTTCAATTTATCTACCGAGACTCTGAATGCGGTGGAATTGAGCCTTTTATCAAGAGGTCTGTCTTTTGTGCCTTCAACAAGAGCAGACTGTTTTGATACAGAGGTAGAACTCCATAGATTTTTTCGGAATATAAGACTTAAACATTACTTCGAGATTTATTTACCAAATCAGAAGAAGAATAACCAATCAGCTAATGTAATAGAAGGTGTTCCGAATATGACAGGTCTAAAAATTAAATCAGTGTTTAATCCACCGTTATATGCATGTCCACCCGAGATTATAACTTTTGAAAATCGGGTAACCAAAGAGGTTTTGAAAGCTATTCAGAGAAAGAATTACACCCCGGATAACCTAAATAAAAACGAGAGAGATGCCCTCAAACTTTTGTGTGATCGACAAGACATCACGATAAAACCCGCTGATAAAGGGGGAGGAATAGTTATCCTTGCTACGGAAAACTATGATAATGAATGTATGCGTCTGCTTAGTGATGAAAACGCATATCTTAAATTATCTCAAGACCCTACATCACGACTGGAAGATGAGATCAAGAGCCTAACCAATCATGCAGAAAGAGAACTGTGGATCAGTAGAGAAGAAGGCTGTTTCCTAAGAAAAAGCCACCCTAAAAAAGCGGCTTTCTATATCTTGCCAAAGATCCATAAGAGGATGAATAATCCACCAGGGAGACCCATAGTGGCGGCGATTGATTCCCTTTTAGAACCACTTTCGGTGTATGTTGAATTTTTTCTAAAACCTTTTGTTGGCCAGATGCCATCATATGTGAAGGATTCAGGAGATATGATTAGGATAATACAGAACCTAACCATAGAAGACAATGATATTCTAGTCACCATGGACGTAGAGTCCCTCTATACTTCCATTCCACAGATAGAGTGTCTGGAAGTTCTAGGCACATTTCTGAATAAGAGACTAGAACCACATGTTCCACCTACCAAGTTTATACAAGAATGTGCACGTCTAGCTATGACTGAGAACTTCTTTCTATTCAAACAAACGTTCTACAAACAACGAAAGGGAGTTAGCATGGGGGCAACTTTTGCCCCAGATGTAGCAAATCTGTTCATGGCGGATTATGAAGAGAAATACATCTCTGGCGTATCAAGCCAACTTAAGCAGCAAGGAGATCTGTATAATGGTATACGGGCTTGGCATAGATACATTGACGATGTGTTTTTAATATGGAGGGGTACAAATGAAACACTGAACCAATTCCATGAATGGCTCAATACCTGTGATAATAACATTAAATTCACGATGGAATGGGACACAGAGCAAGTAAGTTTTTTAGATCTACTTATCAAGAAGTCGAATACCAAACTTGTTACTACTCTCTATCGGAAGCCAACCGACAAGAATACCCTCCTGCACTATTCGAGTTTTCATCCGGTGGGCCTACGCCAAAATTTGCCCTACGGACAGTTTTTGAGGATACGGAGGAACTGTACAGAGAAGGACGAATATAAAAGGCATGCAGAAGTTCTGAAAGCTAGGCTACTGGACAGAGGCTATCCCCATAAACTGGTTAAGAACAATTTAAAAAGGGCGTTGAATAGGAACAGAGATGAATGCCTGCGATTGAAAGAAAAGAAACAACAGGATAGATTAGTGTGCGTAACAACCTTTAATCCTGTTAGTAATGAAATTAAAAAGATTGTGAACCGCAACTGGGACATAATTAAACAATCAGGAACTCTTTCAAAAAAACCTATTTTTGCCTTTAAGAAAAATCAGAATCTAAGGCAACTTTTGGTACATACCTACAGAGACTCTAATTTTGAGCAAACTATACTGAATCAATGGGGTTTACCCCCTATAATTGGCCACTATAAATGTGGCAATTGTGTGTCCTGTCCACTGACAGAGACCAAACATGAATTTAATTATGGTTCGGTAAAATGGCATTTAAAGACGCATACTAATTGTCGCACTAAGAATGCCATTTACATTATTAGTTGTCCTTGCAAACTGATGTACGTGGGGAAAACGACTAGAGAGGTGCGCCAACGTATAGGTGAACACCGGAGCTGTATACGAAATAAAGTGGCTGATAAGCCACTTGTGGACCATTTTAATTTGAAAGAACACAAAGATACTGACCTAAGATGGTTTGTGTTACAGACTGTTCAATTGTCCAAAAGAGGAGGGGATATATCCACTATGCTCCATAAACTAGAACAACGATGGATATATCGCCTTGATACAGTCAATAAAGGCCTCAATATTTCGGTGGAATGGGGAGCCCTCATCACATACTAAGGAGAATTGATTGACCCAGATCCTTTGCTAATACATGAATTATAATGACTTATTTATGATGACCCTTTAATTGCACAAGTAACGATATTACCGCATTTGCACACTAAACAGAAAGGATTAACCCCTATTCATTGTTCCATGCAATAATTGCACAGGTATTGATATCACCACTTTTGCACCCTAAAGAGAACGGATCACTCCTTATTTACTGCCAATGCATGAATTGTAGTGATTGATTAATGATGACTTTTTATATTGCATAAGAATTGACATCATCGCATTCGAGTAAACTAAGACAGGCATTATCATACCATATGTATATATAAATATATATCCATTATGCGGGTGGATCCCGCAAGGGATAGGCACCATATACAACAACAGCAAGTGCGTTCATCCATGAACATCGAAAAAATGATAAAGATAAATAAATCTCCCGTCGAGGTTCGCGAACTAAATATGGCATCTACGATTGATTTTCTGCAGTCCCCTTTCTATTGCCAGTATGACTACGATGTGAGCCATCCACCTATCTAACCCAGTCCCCTCTCTAGTGCGATTGTGATTATGACGCGAGTTTTAAGAGACACGCGTCGCAGTACTACAAACAGCGCCGGAGGAGAGAGAAGCAAATCGAACACTGCGGACGTTCGGAAATAACAGACTGAACTGCAAGGTAATCGCACGCGCGATGACTGTCACTTTGGGGCAAAAGAATTAATCACAGGTTGACCTAATGCGAGGAGTGGTTGGTGAATGGGAGGGTAAACATAGACTTGGCTAGTAGACTTGGGGCATGTCATAGAACATCCAAACACGGGAATAAAGTGCAGACTTGAAAGGGTCGGCTGTATCTATACGTCTAGACCACACAGAAGGGAAATAGTGTGGCCTTGTGCAAGATTTGTTGCTACTATGTCCACATTTATTTATTTATTTATTCATTTGTCGAATTGCAGAATTGTCAACAATATCGACATCATGGTCGCTACACTAAGTTGCTGGCTGTGAAATACCTTCGGATTTAGAATCTAACCTTAGCTACCTGTAAGTTCCATCCCGCTTGCACATCTAGAGATACAGTCTAATATCCATTCCCTGGTAACACTCTCCCCCCTCTCCCTTTCTTAGGTCTCCCTTTCTAGGCAACTATCAGGAGTGTGAAGAACCCCCCTTGAAGAAATAGGGCCATTTGTATTGTATAAATAGAGGGAACTATGTGGATTCCATGTTAAGTAAGTATCACGTTCTAAAAAATAGAACGGTTTGTTTGTTGGCATCTAGGTTGGTGGGTAGAACAAGACGGCCATTAATCTATAAAATGCAAATAGGATTCATCCAGGTAGTAATATAAGTGGGTGGAAAGGTAATCACTCACGGATATTGCACTATGATTACTTTTGAGAATCATATTTTCACATTTACTGTGTTCCAAATAAGAGGGAATAGCCAATATAGAATGGATTTAAAATTTGTTTTAAAATTAGTTTTAAATGCTGTTGTAGTCTTTAGCGTTCTAAACTCTTATATTGTGTTTTAGGTGGTGACACTCACCCTACTTGATCACTGTGGGAATAAAACAAGTTCCCATTAATCTTGTCCTGAAGAAGGTTGTATCAATTGAGGGTCGACGAATATTGACGTCCCGAAAATAGACAACTGAAACACGTGTAGACTAAAGTCGGCGTGATTAACACACACAGACGGAACCATCAGAACAGTGGATGGAGGACTATTGTGGAATTATGTTAATACAACAAGAGGCCTTTCTATATAAGGCTAAAATATAAATGTTAGTAGTGTGTTTCAAAAAGTAAAAACAGTATGAATGGTAGGAGTGAATCAGTCTGAGTTGAATTGATACTGAATTGTTTATTTAAATGTTTTAACATTATATATGAATTGTGTATAAAAATAAATACATTTTCGAAATGAAATTTGAACATTTATTGGTATTTATGAAAAAATAAATGTACTAAGCGGCTATTCCCTGTCCGTTAGGTCCAAATCCTTTTTCCTGGTTTTGAGTATATGACGCCTGAAGGACCTCGGACTACAAGCAGGCACCCCTTTTTGTGTATAATATTGTGGTACAACCCGTGGTTGTAGGGGCAAGAAGATATAGATTGATTTATTCAATCGAATGATGGAGGGAGTCAATCTTTACTCCTTTACGGATGAGCACTATAGGAAAATGCTAGGTGCTCCAGCCCTACTGGGAGATGCAACACCAGTAGCTACTAATAGTAGCGGAGTTGATGATTTAGAGAAAATCAACCAAAAAATGAAGAAACTAACACGAACAGACCTACATGGGAAGTTCATGCTAGAATATCTTAAGGCAGGAATAATCCCCGAGGGCCTACAGGTCAGAAATATCCCAAGAATATTTGTTGATAACCCAAAATTTCAGAAGAATTTTAGCGGGGTGGGCAATAGATGCTCCCGTGATTGGATTCTTTTAATAGTAGAAACTGCAGAAGTAGAGGCAAAGAAACAGGGTGATGAATTGGCGGAACTAGAAAAACTGTTTATGGATAATAGGAACATCAAAGATGCAAAGAAACTGTTGGAAGATTTGGAAATAGAAATTAAAAAGTTTAAACAGCTAAATTTGGACCGCAAAATTATAAAATTACAAAAAGATGTGTCCAATTACAAGGAAGAGAGAACTTACCCGTATCTGAGAGAGGGGTTCTTCGCAGATTTAGCTAAAACACAATCCAATAGAAGAAACAACAGATATGTGTCGTTTTCCAACACCTCGGGATCCTCTAGTGGTTCCGATCCTGCTCTGAATAATCAGATGGGTTCTAATGCAGGAGGAAGAGGGGGTCCCTCTAATCAACGGGGTTTTCCCAGGGGCAATCAACGAGGACGCCCCAGACAAGGCCCGGGAATGCGCACCAGGCAATGGTACATGAACCAGTGAGCCAAGAAAAAATCCCTGTTTTCAATTTATCTACCGAGACTCTGAATGCGGTGGAATTGAGCCTTTTATCAAGAGGTCTGTCTTTTGTGCCTTCAACAAGAGCAGACTGTTTTGATACAGAGGTAGAACTCCATAGATTTTTTCGGAATATAAGACTTAAACATTACTTCGAGATTTATTTACCAAATCAGAAGAAGAATAACCAATCAGCTAATGTAATAGAAGGTGTTCCGAATATGACAGGTCTAAAAATTAAATCAGTGTTTAATCCACCGTTATATGCATGTCCACCCGAGATTATAACTTTTGAAAATCGGGTAACCAAAGAGGTTTTGAAAGCTATTCAGAGAAAGAATTACACCCCGGATAACCTAAATAAAAACGAGAGAGATGCCCTCAAACTTTTGTGTGATCGACAAGACATCACGATAAAACCCGCTGATAAAGGGGGAGGAATAGTTATCCTTGCTACGGAAAACTATGATAATGAATGTATGCGTCTGCTTAGTGATGAAAACGCCTATCTTAAATTATCTCAAGACCCTACATCACGACTGGAAGATGAGATCAAGAGCCTAACCAATCATGCAGAAAGAGAACTGTGGATCAGTAGAGAAGAAGGCTGTTTCCTAAGAAAAAGCCACCCTGAAAAAGCGGCTTTCTATATCTTGCCAAAGATCCATAAGAGGATGAATAATCCACCAGGGAGACCCATAGTGGCGGCGATTGATTCCCTTTTAGAACCACTTTCGGTGTATGTTGAATTTTTTCTAAAACCTTTTGTTGGCCAGATGCCATCATATGTGAAGGATTCAGGAGATATGATTAGGATAATACAGAACCTAACCATAGAAGACAATGATATTCTAGTCACCATGGACGTAGAGTCCCTCTATACTTCCATTCCACAGATAGAGTGTCTGGAAGTTCTAGGCACATTTCTGAATAAGAGACTAGAACCACATGTTCCACCTACCAAGTTTATACAAGAATGTGCACGTCTAGCTATGACTGAGAACTTCTTTCTATTCAAACAAACGTTCTACAAACAACGAAAGGGAGTTAGCATGGGGGCAACTTTTGCCCCAGATGTAGCAAATCTGTTCATGGCGGATTATGAAGAGAAATACATCTCTGGCGTATCAAGCCAACTTAAGCAGCAAGGAGATCTGTATAATGGTATACGGGCTTGGCATAGATACATTGACGATGTGTTTTTAATATGGAGGGGTACAAATGAAACACTGAACCAATTCCATGAATGGCTCAATACCTGTGATAATAACATTAAATTCACGATGGAATGGGACACAGAGCAAGTAAGTTTTTTAGATCTACTTATCAAGAAGTCGAATACCAAACTTGTTACTACTCTCTATCGGAAGCCAACCGACAAGAATACCCTCCTGCACTATTCGAGTTTTCATCCGGTGGGCCTACGCCAAAATTTGCCCTACGGACAGTTTTTGAGGATACGGAGGAACTGTACAGAGAAGGACGAATATAAAAGGCATGCAGAAGTTCTGAAAGCTAGGCTACTGGACAGAGGCTATCCCCATAAACTGGTTAAGAACAATTTAAAAAGGGCGTTGAATAGGAACAGAGATGAATGCCTGCGATTGAAAGAAAAGAAACAACAGGATAGATTAGTGTGCGTAACAACCTTTAATCCTGTTAGTAATGAAATTAAAAAGATTGTGAACCGCAACTGGGACATAATTAAACAATCAGGAACTCTTTCAAAAAAACCTATTTTTGCCTTTAAGAAAAATCAGAATCTAAGGCAACGTTTGGTACATACCTACAGAGACTCTAATTTTGAGCAAACTATACTGAATCAATGGGGTTTACCCCCTATAATTGGCCACTATAAATGTGGCAATTGTGTGTCCTGTCCACTGACAGAGACCAAACATGAATTTAATTATGGTTCGGTAAAATGGCATTTAAAGACGCATACTAATTGTCGCACTAAGATTGCCATTTACATTATTAGTTGTCCTTGCAAACTGATGTACGTGGGGAAAACGACTAGAGAGGTGCGCCAACGTATAGGTGAACACCGGAGCTGTATACGAAATAAAGTGGCTGATAAGCCACTTGTGGACCATTTTGATTTGAAAGAACACAAAGATACTGACCTAAGATGGTTTGTGTTACAGACTGTTCAATTGTCCAAAAGAGGAGGGGATATATCCACTATGCTCCATAAACTAGAACAACGATGGATATATCGCCTTGATACAGTCAATAAAGGCCTCAATATTTCGGTGGAATGGGGAGCCCTCATCACATACTAAGGAGAATTGATTGACCCAGATCCTTTGCTAATACATGAATTATAATGACTTATTTATGATGACCCCTTAATTGCACAAGTAACGATATTACCGCATTTGCACACTAAACAGAAAGGATTAACCCCTATTCATTGTTCCATGCAATAATTGCACAGGTATTGATATCACCACTTTTGCACCCTAAAGAGAACGGATCACTCCTTATTTACTGCCAATGCATGAATTGTAGTGATTGATTAATGATGACTTTTTATATTGCATAAGAATTTACATCATCGCATTCGAGTAAACTAAGACAGGCATTATCATACCATATGTATATATAAATATATATCCATTATGCGGGTGGATCCCGCAAGGGATAGGCACCATATACAACAACAGCAAGTGCGTTCATCCATGAACATCGAAAAAATGATAAAGATAAATAAATCTCCCGTCGAGGTTCGCGAACTAAATATGGCATCTACGATTGATTTTCTGCAGTCCCCTTTCTATTGCCAGTATGACTACGATGTGAGCCATCCACCTATCTAACCCAGTCCCCTCTCTAGTGCGATTGTGATTATGACGCGAGCTTTAAGAGACACGCGTCGCGGTACTACAAACAGCGCCGGAGGAGAGAGAAGCAAATCGAACACTGCGGACGTTCGGAAGTAACAGACTGAACTGCAAGGTAATCGCACGCGCGATGACTGTCACTTTGGGGCAAAAGAATTAATCACAGGTTGACCTAATGCGAGGAGTGGTTGGTGAATGGGAGGGTAAACATAGACTTGGCTAGTAGACTTGGGGCATGTCATAGAACATCCAAACACGGGAATAAAGTGCAGACTTGAAAGGGTCGGCTGTATCTATACGTCTAGACCACACAGAAGGGAAATAGTGTGGCCTTGTGCAAGATTTGTTGCTACTATGTCCACATTTATTTATTTATTTATTCATTTGTCGAATTGCAGAATTGTCAACAATATCGACATCATGGTCGCTACACTAAGTTGCTGGCTGTGAAATACCTTCGGATTTAGAATCTAACCTTAGCTACCTGTAAGTTCCATCCCGCTTGCACATCTAGAGATACAGTCTAATATCCATTCCCTGGTAACACTCTCCCTTCTCTCCCTCCCTCCCCCCTCTCCCTTTCTTAGGTCTCCCTTTCTAGGCAACTATCAGGAGTGTGAAGATCCCCCCTTGAAGAAATAGGGCCATTTGTATTGTATAAATAGAGGGAACTATGTGGATTCCATGTTAAGTAAGTATCACGTTCTAAAAAATAGAACGGTTTGTTTGTTGGCATCTAGGTTGGTGGGTAGAACAAGACGGCCATTAATCTATAAAATGCAAATAGGATTCATCCAGGTAGTAATATAAGTGGGTGGAAAGGTAATCACTCACGGATATTGCACTATGATTACTTTTGAGAATCATATTTTCACATTTACTGTGTTCCAAATAAGAGGGAATAGCCAATATAGAATGGATTTAAAATTTGTTTTAAAATTAGTTTTAAATGCTGTTGTAGTCTTTAGCGTTCTAAACTCTTATATTGTATTTTAGGTGGTGACACTCACCCTACTTGATCACTGTGGGAATAAAACAAGTTCCCATTAATCTTGTCCTGAAGAAGGTTGTATCAATTGAGGGTCGACGAATATTGACGTCCCGAAAATAGACAACTGAAACACGTGTAGACTAAAGTCGGCGTGATTAACACACACAGACGGAACCATCAGAACAGTGGATGGAGGACTATTGTGGAATTATGTTAATACAACAAGAGGCCTTTCTATATAAGGCTAAAATATAAATGTTAGTAGTGTGTTTCAAAAAGTAAAAACAGTATGAATGGTAGGAGTGAATCAGTCTGAGTTGAATTGATACTGAATTGTTTATTTAAATGTTTTAACATTATATATGAATTGTGTATAAAAATAAATACATTTTCGAAATGAAATTTGAACATTTATTGGTATTTATGAAAAAATAAATGTACTAAGCGGCTATTCCCTGTCCGTTAGGTCCAAATCCTTTTTCCTGGTTTTGAGTATATGACGCCTGAAGGACCTCGGACTACAAGCAGGCACCCCTTTTTGTGTATAATATTGTGGTACAACCCGTGGTTGTAGGGGCAAGAAGATATAGATTGATTTATTCAATCGAATGATGGAGGGAGTCAATCTTTACTCCTTTACGGATGAGCACTATAGGAAAATGCTAGGTGCTCCAGCCCTACTGGGAGATGCAACACCAGTAGCTACTAATAGTAGCGGAGTTGATGATTTAGAGAAAATCAACCAAAAAATGAAGAAACTAACACGAACAGACCTACATGGGAAGTTCATGCTAGAATATCTTAAGGCAGGAATAATCCCCAAGGGCCTACAGGTCAGAAATATCCCAAGAATATTTGTTGATAACCCAAAATTTCAGAAGAATTTTAGCGGGGTGGGCAATAGATGCTCCCGTGATTGGATTCTTTTAATAGTAGAAACTGCAGAAGAAGAGGCAAAGAAACAGGGTGATGAATTGGCGGAACTAGAAAAACTGTTTATGGATAATAGGAACATCAAAGATGCAAAGAAACTGTTGGAAGATTTGGAAATAGAAATTAAAAAGTTTAAACAGCTAAATTTGGACCGCAAAATTATAAAATTACAAAAAGATGTGTCCAATTACAAGGAAGAGAGAACTTACCCGTATCTGAGAGAGGGGTTCTTCGCAGATTTAGCTAAAACACAATCCAATAGAAGAAACAACAGATATGTGTCGTTTTCCAACACCTCGGGATCCTCTAGTGGTTCCGATCCTGCTCTGAATAATCAGATGGGTTCTAATGCAGGAGGAAGAGGGGGTCCCTCTAATCAACGGGGTTTTCCCAGGGGCAATCAACGAGGACGCCCCAGACAAGGCCCGGGAATGCGCACCAGGCAATGGTACATGAACCAGTGAGCCAAGAAAAAATCCCTGTTTTCAATTTATCTACCGAGACTCTGAATGCGGTGGAATTGAGCCTTTTATCAAGAGGTCTGTCTTTTGTGCCTTCAACAAGAGCAGACTGTTTTGATACAGAGGTAGAACTCCATAGATTTTTTCGGAATATAAGACTTAAACATTACTTCGAGATTTATTTACCAAATCAGAAGAAGAATAACCAATCAGCTAATGTAATAGAAGGTGTTCCGAATATGACAGGTCTAAAAATTAAATCAGTGTTTAATCCACCGTTATATGCATGTCCACCCGAGATTATAACTTTTGAAAATCGGGTAACCAAAGAGGTTTTGAAAGCTATTCAGAGAAAGAATTACACCCCGGATAACCTAAATAAAAACGAGAGAGATGCCCTCAAACTTTTGTGTGATCGACAAGACATCACGATAAAACCCGCTGATAAAGGGGGAGGAATAGTTATCCTTGCTACGGAAAACTATGATAATGAATGTATGCGTCTGCTTAGTGATGAAAACGCCTATCTTAAATTATCTCAAGACCCTACATCACGACTGGAAGATGAGATCAAGAGCCTAACCAATCATGCAGAAAGAGAACTGTGGATCAGTAGAGAAGAAGGCTGTTTCCTAAGAAAAAGCCACCCTAAAAAAGCAGCTTTCTATATCTTGCCAAAGATCCATAAGAGGATGAATAATCCACCAGGGAGACCCATAGTGGCGGCGATTGATTCCCTTTTAGAACCACTTTCGGTGTATGTTGAATTTTTTCTAAAACCTTTTGTTGGCCAGATGCCATCATATGTGAAGGATTCAGGAGATATGATTAGGATAATACAGAACCTAACCATAGAAGACAATGATATTCTAGTCACCATGGACGTAGAGTCCCTCTATACTTCCATTCCACAGATAGAGTGTCTGGAAGTTCTAGGCACATTTCTGAATAAGAGACTAGAACCACATGTTCCACCTACCAAGTTTATACAAGAATGTGCACGTCTAGCTATGACTGAGAACTTCTTTCTATTCAAACAAACGTTCTACAAACAACGAAAGGGAGTTAGCATGGGGGCAACTTTTGCCCCAGATGTAGCAAATCTGTTCATGGCGGATTATGAAGAGAAATACATCTCTGGCGTATCAAGCCAACTTAAGCAGCAAGGAGATCTGTATAATGGTATACGGGCTTGGCATAGATACATTGACGATGTGTTTTTAATATGGAGGGGTACAAATGAAACACTGAACCAATTCCATGAATGGCTCAATACCTGTGATAATAACATTAAATTCACGATGGAATGGGACACAGAGCAAGTACGTTTTTTAGATCTACTTATCAAGAAGTCGAATACCAAACTTGTTACTACTCTCTATCGGAAGCCAACCGACAAGAATACCCTCCTGCACTATTCGAGTTTTCATCCGGTGGGCCTACGCCAAAATTTGCCCTACGGACAGTTTTTGAGGATACGGAGGAACTGTACAGAGAAGGACGAATATAAAAGGCATGCAGAAGTTCTGAAAGCTAGGCTACTGGACAGAGGCTATCCCCATAAACTGGTTAAGAACAATTTAAAAAGGGCGTTGAATAGGAACAGAGATGAATGCCTGCGATTGAAAGAAAAGAAACAACAGGATAGATTAGTGTGCGTAACAACCTTTAATCCTGTTAGTAATGAAATTAAAAAGATTGTGAACCGCAACTGGGACATAATTAAACAATCAGGAACTCTTTCAAAAAAACCTATTTTTGCCTTTAAGAAAAATCAGAATCTAAGGCAACTTTTGGTACATACCTACAGAGACTCTAATTTTGAGCAAACTATACTGAATCAATCGGGTTTACCCCCTATAATTGGCCACTATAAATGTGGCAATTGTGTGTCCTGTCCACTGACAGAGACCAAACATGAATTTAATTATGGTTCGGTAAAATGGCATTTAAAGACGCATACTAATTGTCGCACTAAGAATGCCATTTACATTATTAGTTGTCCTTGCAAACTGATGTACGTGGGGAAAACGACTAGAGAGGTGCGCCAACGTATAGGTGAACACCGGAGCTGTATACGAAATAAAGTGGCTGATAAGCCACTTGTGGACCATTTTAATTTGAAAGAACACAAAGATACTGACCTAAGATGGTTTGTGTTACAGACTGTTCAATTGTCCAAAAGAGGAGGGGATATATCCACTATGCTCCATAAACTAGAACAACGATGGATATATCGCCTTGATACAGTCAATAAAGGCCTCAATATTTCGGTGGAATGGGGAGCCCTCATCACATACTAAGGAGAATTGATTGACCCAGATCCTTTGCTAATACATGAATTATAATGACTTATTTATGATGACCCTTTAATTGCACAAGTAACGATATTACCGCATTTGCACACTAAACAGAAAGGATTAACCCCTATTCATTGTTCCATGCAATAATTGCACAGGTATTGATATCACCACTTTTGCACCCTAAAGAGAACGGATCACTCCTTATTTACTGCCAATGCATGAATTGTAGTGATTGATTAATGATGACTTTTTATATTGCATAAGAATTGACATCATCGCATTCGAGTAAACTAAGACAGGCATTATCATACCATATGTATATATAAATATATATCCATTATGCGGGTGGATCCCGCAAGGGATAGGCACCATATACAACAACAGCAAGTGCGTTCATCCATGAACATCGAAAAAATGATAAAGATAAATAAATCTCCCGTCGAGGTTCGCGAACTAAATATGGCATCTACGATTGATTTTCTGCAGTCCCCTTTCTATTGCCAGTATGACTACGATGTGAGCCATCCACCTATCTAACCCAGTCCCCTCTCTAGTGCGATTGTGATTATGACGCGAGCTTTAAGAGACACGCGTCGCGGTACTACAAACAGCGCCGGAGGAGAGAGAAGCAAATCGAACACTGCGGACGTTCGGAAATAACAGACTGAACTGCAAGGTAATCGCACGCGCGATGACTGTCACTTTGGGGCAAAAGAATTAATCACAGGTTGACCTAATGCGAGGAGTGGTTGGTGAATGGGAGGGTAAACATAGACTTGGCTAGTAGACTTGGGGCATGTCATAGAACATCCAAACACGGGAATAAAGTGCAGACTTGAAAGGGTCGGCTGTATCTATACGTCTAGACCACACAGAAGGGAAATAGTGTGGCCTTGTGCAAGATTTGTTGCTACTATGTCCACATTTATTTATTTATTTATTCATTTGTCGAATTGCAGAATTGTCAACAATATCGACATCATGGTCGCTACACTAAGTTGCTGGCTGTGAAATACCTTCGGATTTAGAATCTAACCTTAGCTACCTGTAAGTTCCATCCCGCTTGCACATCTAGAGATACAGTCTAATATCCATTCCCTGGTAACACTCTCCCCCCTCTCCCTTTCTTAGGTCTCCCTTTCTAGGCAACTATCAGGAGTGTGAAGAACCCCCCTTGAAGAAATAGGGCCATTTGTATTGTATAAATAGAGGGAACTATGTGGATTCCATGTTAAGTAAGTATCACGTTCTAAAAAATAGAACGGTTTGTTTGTTGGCATCTAGGTTGGTGGGTAGAACAAGACGGCCATTAATCTATAAAATGCAAATAGGATTCATCCAGGTAGTAATATAAGTGGGTGGAAAGGTAATCACTCACGGATATTGCACTATGATTACTTTTGAGAATCATATTTTCACATTTACTGTGTTCCAAATAAGAGGGAATAGCCAATATAGAATGGATTTAAAATTTGTTTTAAAATTAGTTTTAAATGCTGTTGTAGTCTTTAGCGTTCTAAACTCTTATATTGTGTTTTAGGTGGTGACACTCACCCTACTTGATCACTGTGGGAATAAAACAAGTTCCCATTAATCTTGTCCTGAAGAAGGTTGTATCAATTGAGGGTCGACGAATATTGACGTCCCGAAAATAGACAACTGAAACACGTGTAGACTAAAGTCGGCGTGATTAACACACACAGACGGAACCATCAGAACAGTGGATGGAGGACTATTGTGGAATTATGTTAATACAACAAGAGGCCTTTCTATATAAGGCTAAAATATAAATGTTAGTAGTGTGTTTCAAAAAGTAAAAACAGTATGAATGGTAGGAGTGAATCAGTCTGAGTTGAATTGATACTGAATTGTTTATTTAAATGTTTTAACATTATATATGAATTGTGTATAAAAATAAATAAATTTTCGAAATGAAATTTGAACATTTATTGGTATTTATGAAAAAATAAATGTACTAAGCGGCTATTCCCTGTCCGTTAGGTCCAAATCCTTTTTCCTGGTTTTGAGTATATTACGACTGAAGGACCTCGGACTACAAGCAGGCACCCCTTTTTGTGTATAATATTGTGGTACAACCCGTGGTTGTAGGGGCAAGAAGATATAGATTGATTTATTCAATCGAATGATGGAGGGAGTCAATCTTTACTCCTTTACGGATGAGCACTATAGGAAAATGCTAGGTGCTCCAGCCCTACTGGGAGATGCAACACCAGTAGCTACTAATAGTAGCGGAGTTGATGATTTAGAGAAAATCAACCAAAAAATGAAGAAACTAACATGAACAGACCTACATGGGAAGTTCATGCTAGAATATCTTAAGGCAGGAATAATCCCCGAGGGCCTACAGGTCAGAAATATCCCAAGAATATTTGTTGATAACCCAAAATTTCAGAAGAATTTTAGCGGGGTGGGCAATAGATGCTCCCGTGATTGGATTCTTTTAATAGTAGAAACTGCAGAAGAAGAGGCAAAGAAACAGGGTGATGAATTGGCGGAACTAGAAAAACTGTTTATGGATAATAGGAACATCAAAGATGCAAAGAAACTGTTGGAAGATTTGGAAATAGAAATTAAAAAGTTTAAACAGCTAAATTTGGACCGCAAAATTATAAAATTACAAAAAGATGTGTCCAATTACAAGGAAGAGAGAACTTACCCGTATCTGAGAGAGGGGTTCTTCGCAGATTTAGCTAAAACACAATCCAATAGAAGAAACAACAGATATGTGTCGTTTTCCAACACCTCGGGATCCTCTAGTGGTTCCGATCCTGCTCTGAATAATCAGATGGGTTCTAATGCAGGAGGAAGAGGGGGTCCCTCTAATCAACGGGGTTTTCCCAGGGGCAATCAACGAGGACGCCCCAGACAAGGCCCGGGAATGCGCACCAGGCAATGGTACATGAACCAGTAAGCCAAGAAAAAATCCCTGTTTTCAATTTATCTACCGAGACTCTGAATGCGGTGGAATTGAGCCTTTTATCAAGAGGTCTGTCTTTTGTGCCTTCAACAAGAGCAGACTGTTTTGATACAGAGGTAGAACTCCATAGATTTTTTCGGAATATAAGACTTAAACATTACTTCGAGATTTATTTACCAAATCAGAAGAAGAATAACCAATCAGCTAATGTAATAGAAGGTGTTCCGAATATGACAGGTCTAAAAATTAAATCAGTGTTTAATCCACCGTTATATGCATGTCCACCCGAGATTATAACTTTTGAAAATCGGGTAACCAAAGAGGTTTTGAAAGCTATTCAGAGAAAGAATTACACCCCGGATAACCTAAATAAAAACGAGAGAGATGTGTGATCGACAAGACATCACGATAAAACCCGCTGATAAAGGGGGAGGAATAGTTATCCTTGCTACGGAAAACTATGATAATGAATGTATGCGTCTGCTTAGTGATGAAAACGCCTATCTTAAATTATCTCAAGACCCTACATCACGACTGGAAGATGAGATCAAGAGCCTAACCAATCATGCAGAAAGAGAACTGTGGATCAGTAGAGAAGAAGGCTGTTTCCTAAGAAAAAGCCACCCTAAAAAAGCGGCTTTCTATATCTTGCCAAAGATCCATAAGAGGATGAATAATCCACCAGGGAGACCCATAGTGGCGGCGATTGATTCCCTTTTAGAACCACTTTCGGTGTATGTTGAATTTTTTCTAAAACCTTTTGTTGGCCAGATGCCATCATATGTGAAGGATTCAGGAGATATGATTAGGATAATACAGAACCTAACCATAGAAGACAATGATATTCTAGTCACCATGGACGTAGAGTCCCTCTATACTTCCATTCCACAGATAGAGTGTCTGGAAGTTCTAGGCACATTTCTGAATAAGAGACTAGAACCACATGTTCCACCTACCAAGTTTATACAAGAATGTGCACGTCTAGCTATGACTGAGAACTTCTTTCTATTCAAACAAACGTTCTACAAACAACGAAAGGGAGTTAGCATGGGGGCAACTTTTGCCCCAGATGTAGCAAATCTGTTCATGGCGGATTATGAAGAGAAATACATCTCTGGCGTATCAAGCCAACTTAAGCAGCAAGGAGATCTGTATAATGGTATACGGGCTTGGCATAGATACATTGACGATGTGTTTTTAATATGGAGGGGTACAAATGAAACACTGAACCAATTCCATGAATGGCTCAATACCTGTGATAATAACATTAAATTCACGATGGAATGGGACACAGAGCAAGTAAGTTTTTTAGATCTACTTATCAAGAAGTCGAATACCAAACTTGTTACTACTCTCTATCGGAAGCCAACCGACAAGAATACCCTCCTGCACTATTCGAGTTTTCATCCGGTGGGCCTACGCCAAAATTTGCCCTACGGACAGTTTTTGAGGATACGGAGGAACTGTACAGAGAAGGACGAATATAAAAGGCATGCAGAAGTTCTGAAAGCTAGGCTACTGGACAGAGGCTATCCCCATAAACTGGTTAAGAACAATTTAAAAAGGGCGTTGAATAGGAACAGAGATGAATGCCTGCGATTGAAAGAAAAGAAACAACAGGATAGATTAGTGTGCGTAACAACCTTTAATCCTGTTAGTAATGAAATTAAAAAGATTGTGAACCGCAACTGGGACATAATTAAACAATCAGGAACTCTTTCAAAAAAACCTATTTTTGCCTTTAAGAAAAATCAGAATCTAAGGCAACGTTTGGTACATACCTACAGAGACTCTAATTTTGAGCAAACTATACTGAATCAATGGGGTTTACCCCCTATAATTGGCCACTATAAATGTGGCAATTGTGTGTCCTGTCCACTGACAGAGACCAAACATGAATTTAATTATGGTTCGGTAAAATGGCATTTAAAGACGCATACTAATTGTCGCACTAAGATTGCCATTTACATTATTAGTTGTCCTTGCAAACTGATGTACGTGGGGAAAACGACTAGAGAGGTGCGCCAACGTATAGGTGAACACCGGAGCTGTATACGAAATAAAGTGGCTGATAAGCCACTTGTGGACCATTTTAATTTGAAAGAACACAAAGATACTGACCTAAGATGGTTTGTGTTACAGACTGTTCAATTGTCCAAAAGAGGAGGGGATATATCCACTATGCTCCATAAACTAGAACAACGATGGATATATCGCCTTGATACAGTCAATAAAGGCCTCAATATTTCGGTGGAATGGGGAGCCCTCATCACATACTAAGGAGAATTGATTGACCCAGATCCTTTGCTAATACATGAATTATAATGACTTATTTATGATGACCCTTTAATTGCACAAGTAACGATATTACCGCATTTGCACACTAAACAGAAAGGATTAACCCCTATTCATTGTTCCATGCAATAATTGCACAGGTATTGATATCACCACTTTTGCACCCTAAAGAGAACGGATCACTCCTTATTTACTGCCAATGCATGAATTGTAGTGATTGATTAATGATGACTTTTTATATTGCATAAGAATTGACATCATCGCATTCGAGTAAACTAAGACAGGCATTATCATACCATATGTATATATAAATATATATCCATTATGCGGGTGGATCCCGCAAGGGATAGGCACCATATACAACAACAGCAAGTGCGTTCATCCATGAACATCGAAAAAATGATAAAGATAAATAAATCTCCCGTCGAGGTTCGCGAACTAAATATGGCATCTACGATTGATTTTCTGCAGTCCCCTTTCTATTGCCAGTATGACTACGATGTGAGCCATCCACCTATCTAACCCAGTCCCCTCTCTAGTGCGATTGTGATTATGACGCGAGCTTTAAGAGACACGCGTCGCGGTACTACAAACAGCGCCGGAGGAGAGAGAAGCAAATCGAACACTGCGGACGTTCGGAAGTAACAGACTGAACTGCAAGGTAATCGCACGCGCGATGACTGTCACTTTGGGGCAAAAGAATTAATCACAGGTTGACCTAATGCGAGGAGTGGTTGGTGAATGGGAGGGTAAACATAGACTTGGCTAGTAGACTTGGGGCATGTCATAGAACATCCAAACACGGGAATAAAGTGCAGACTTGAAAGGGTCGGCTGTATCTATACGTCTAGACCACACAGAAGGGAAATAGTGTGGCCTTGTGCAAGATTTGTTGCTACTATGTCCACATTTATTTATTTATTTATTCATTTGTCGAATTGCAGAATTGTCAACAATATCGACATCATGGTCGCTACACTAAGTTGCTGGCTGTGAAATACCTTCGGATTTAGAATCTAACCTTAGCTACCTGTAAGTTCCATCCCGCTTGCACATCTAGAGATACAGTCTAATATCCATTCCCTGGTAACACTCTCCCTTCTCTCCCTCCCTCCCCCCTCTCCCTTTCTTAGGTCTCCCTTTCTAGGCAACTATCAGGAGTGTGAAGAACCCCCCTTGAAGAAATAGGGCCATTTGTATTGTATAAATAGAGGGAACTATGTGGATTCCATGTTAAGTAAGTATCACGTTCTAAAAAATAGAACGGTTTGTTTGTTGGCATCTAGGTTGGTGGGTAGAACAAGACGGCCATTAATCTATAAAATGCAAATAGGATTCATCCAGGTAGTAATATAAGTGGGTGGAAAGGTAATCACTCACGGATATTGCACTATGATTACTTTTGAGAATCATATTTTCACATTTACTGTGTTCCAAATAAGAGGGAATAGCCAATATAGAATGGATTTAAAATTTGTTTTAAAATTAGTTTTAAATGCTGTTGTAGTCTTTAGCGTTCTAAACTCTTATATTGTATTTTAGGTGGTGACACTCACCCTACTTGATCACTGTGGGAATAAAACAAGTTCCCATTAATCTTGTCCTGAAGAAGGTTGTATCAATTGAGGGTCGACGAATATTGACGTCCCGAAAATAGACAACTGAAACACGTGTAGACTAAAGTCGGCGTGATTAACACACACAGACGGAACCATCAGAACAGTGGATGGAGGACTATTGTGGAATTATGTTAATACAACAAGAGGCCTTTCTATATAAGGCTAAAATATAAATGTTAGTAGTGTGTTTCAAAAAGTAAAAACAGTATGAATGGTAGGAGTGAATCAGTCTGAGTTGAATTGATACTGAATTGTTTATTTAAATGTTTTAACATTATATATGAATTGTGTATAAAAATAAATACATTTTCGAAATGAAATTTGAACATTTATTGGTATTTATGAAAAAATAAATGTACTAAGCGGCTATTCCCTGTCCGTTAGGTCCAAATCCTTTTTCCTGGTTTTGAGTATATGACGCCTGAAGGACCTCGGACTACAAGCAGGCACCCCTTTTTGTGTATAGCTACAGAATTACTACAAAAAGTGCAAGACAAAGATGTGATTTTACAGTCAAGCATTACAAATCTTTTAGCAAACATGCATGGTACAAAAGAATACTGGTTCCGATGTCACCGAAATGTACACTGTATGATAAGAAACCTTGGCCCACCCACTTTGTTTGTGACATTAAGTTGTGCAGAATATGCATGAAAAGATTTACATGATTTCCTACGCATGGCAAACAAAAACAAAACAAACATAGATATAAAAACACCAGGAGAACTCTGCTATCTAGATCCTGTGAATGTATCAATATTTCCAAGATATTTCCATCATCGCTTCATTGCTATGCTACACTTCATTTGTAATACAACTGTTCCTCCATTTGGAGAAGAGCAACAGAGCAACACTTATTTTGGAGAAAAGAATACCAAGCCAGAGGAGCACCACACATCCATATGCTTTTGTGGATTAAAGATGCTCCGAAATTTGGTCAGGATAGTGATGCTACTGTTTTGCAGTTCATCCAAAAATATGTCACTTGTGAAATCCCTTCACAAACAACACATAGGGCCTCATTACGACCCAGGCGGTAGCTGCCGCCGGAAATGATTTTTTACTGGGTCCAATGAAAGGGCAATAACCGGGTTATGCAGACCCGGTAATGCCCTTTTCTTGTAACCAGTAAAAATCAATCCCCATTCCCATTTGAGCCCCATAGGGCTCAATGGAACTGGGGAGGATGCTGACAACAGGCCTGTTAATGACAGGCCCATTGTTAGCATTCTGGCCTGCTAGCATTTCACGTCTGGCCAGACCAGATGTGAAAAGTGGGACCCGCTAGCAGGCCTCGTAATAGGGCATCCCATAATGAATGGTGCCGGTCCCGCCAGTGTCCTAGTGAGGCCCATAGTGACCTTCATGCACACATTTTTGAATTTCAAAGACGAAAATGTGGAAAATATTGTCGTTGCAAATATAAAAACGAATGCTGCTTTAGTTTCCCTAGACCAGTTTCAACAACAGGTAAAGTAAACAACTTCGTGTCTTCAGTTTCACATATGGCCTCATTACGACCCGTGCGGTAACCATGGCGCTAGTAGCGCCATGGTTGTCGCCGGTATTTTACCGATTCCGCTATGGTGAATGGCGGAATTACCGCCCCATTGCAAGGTTGGCGGGGAGGTAATTCCCCATTCACCATTGGCCCTTCCCCATTCCCATTTTTGCCCCCATAGGGCTCAATGGAAATGGGGAAGGCGGTAGTTACGGTACCGCAAATTGCGGTACAGTAATTACCTCCAAGGTCCCTTTGCGGGTCCAATCCTTAATGGCTGGTAAAACCAGCCGTTAAGGTAGGGACCCACAAAGGAACCTCGTAATTAGGCGGTAAGGGGTTAACGGCGCCGCCACCTTTTACGGCGCCGTTAACCCCTTACCGCCTGGGTCGTAATGAGGCCCATAGTGTCAAAGGTAAATCACCTAAGAACACATACTACATAAAAAGAACAGAAGAATCAACATACAACAATGATTACAATGCAATCATTGTCCTCCTATGGAATGCAAACATAGATGTGCAGTACATTTCAGACAATTCCACTGCAGTTGCACAAAATGTTGTTTGGCAGAATAACCTGCAGTACCCTTTGGGAACACTACAGGCAATTAAGACTACAAGTGTAAACACAATTTCACCTTTGGTACAAGCCTGTACTACACAGTAAATTGGTAGTGATGGCTGAGCAGCCAGACTTATCTCAAGAGTTTAAGTGAACAGTAGAACAAGTTACACAAAGGACCAACTAATACAGTGATTCAAACAAACACGTACTCAAGGTTTCTTGGTAAAAGAATATACATTTATTTACTCAGTCAGTTAGAAAACATTAAACTAGCATAAGCAGATCAATATCACACACTAATAAACCACAAAAATCCAACCGGTAAGTAAATTAACAAGTTTAGCTCCTATGAAGGGGGAGCAAAATGGCACTTCAAATACTTATTAAAGGGATAGAAAGACAAAGTTATAAGAATAGACAGCCCAAATACGTTCATAGGCAGGGAAAAGGGTTTCAGTTAAACACAACCAGCAATTCTTCTCATAGGCCTGGTCCAAAGTCATTGGTTCAGGGTCTTTGTATAGGATAGCACAGTTCTGGTAGAAAACGGTTAAGTCTTTGCCACAGAGTTTAGAAGAATCTGGCTAGGCGAAATGTTTGATTAATGTTTAGGGAAGGACAAGCCTTCGAAGTTGAGGAAAGTTTCACGCACTTTCTTGATGGCCGGAAAAAAAATGGACCGCGTTTGCACAGTACCTTGTTAATGAAGAAAGCTGTAGCTGAGGCAGTTGTTGCTGGCAGTTTGACCAGATCTCGCTGTTCCTGGGCTTCAGTCATGGGGACAAGAAGGAAGACGTCAGGAGGTTCCTGCACTGCCCAGGGATGAGGCCAAACGCTGTAGCAAGACGTTGGTTTAAGGTGTGAGTGCCTTAAAGACCACAAGCTGGTTTCCTTCCTTCTGGCTGTCCAGGTTTCAACAACACTCTGATGAAAATTTGACCAGATGGGGACGGTGTCCAGGTGGCTTGTGAATTGGTTATTCCCACCAAACTCAAGGGAAGAAGTTCACCTTGAAGGGCTTATCTGTCGATTGAAGTTTCAGGCAATTCGGACCTGCAGCAGTGCTTCACCGGTCGTCCAGGAGTTACAGCAGTCCTCTTCCTTCAGATCGTCTTTGGTTCTTTCGTTCCAGTGGTCGACTCTGCTTTCAAAGTCCCAGAGACCTGCTTTTATATGGTTTTGCCCATTCATTCCAGCCTGGCTGTCACTCACACAGCAGGGTGGTTGTCCTTGACAGACAGCCAGCCAGCCAATCACGCCAGAGTGCATTCAGGTGTCCTAGGAGACTAAGTACATGGAGTTTCGGGCACCTCCCTCACATGCTGTACATCCCAGACACTCATGCGCCAGAGGAGGGCTTCAGCACTGAAGCCCGCCAAAGGCCAACAACCAAAGGGTCCAAACCTGGTTTGGTGCACAGAGACAACCACAAGAAGGACTTTTTTTACAGATAGGTCTTGGGCGCCATATTGAAAAACATGGCTGAACCGATTTTTAGCTACCGTTGTTAGCGGTCGGGAAAAATCATGGTAGTTGATCTAAACCACTGCCACCAGCCATTTAAAGTAGGACAAGTTAACATTGTACTGTTACATGAGTGTTTTGACTCAAGGGAAGCTAGGCAACCCCAACAGCACTCTATAGTAAGATATTGTGTGCTGGGTCAGTAAATTTAAAGGGACTAGTAAAGTCGATTTAACTTTACATACTCTGGGAGATGGTAGTCAGTCCCAGAGAGCGTATTTAAACCTTGGGAAGTCTGAAAGATATCCCTGTACCACTGCACTCAAGGTGCTGTGTGACACACAGAAAAAGATGATGCCACTGGAGTTGTTTTAAAACTCCATAGCCAAAGAACACAAAAGTAAAACACATTGAACAATGAAAAGTTCTAAGCCCCAGAATATAGCAAAAGAGCTGGAGGGCTCTAAGGTAGAGGGAATTTAGCACTTGTGTGAGAAATCTCCCTAACAAATGTCACAGCATACTTAACCAAAGCAGAGAAAACAGATCTTCAGGACCTCTGGGATGACATATCATCTGACAAAACACGATCACAGAAATTGTACAGCTTAGGCATAAAAATTCTCTCTCATACAGAACGTGGCTGCTAGGAAGATGCAGACTGTTTAAGTGGTACTGCCTTGTATGGAAAACCTGAAAAAATAGTATGGCTAAGTCTTGGTACTGCTAAATTTAGAAAAATAGTTCTCAAATCATATGAAGACATATAAACAATAGCCAAAACTGATCCCAACACCCAAGACATTTTGCAAAACAATTTACTAGACACATACTACCCAAACA
This sequence comes from Ambystoma mexicanum, assembly GCF_040938575.1. Taxonomy (NCBI): domain Eukaryota; kingdom Metazoa; phylum Chordata; class Amphibia; order Caudata; family Ambystomatidae; genus Ambystoma; species Ambystoma mexicanum. Next base: position 694,982,416 of record NC_090935.1, on the reverse strand, counting down.
GGAGTACCACTTTGGAAACCATGCGTTTCTACCACGTAGCCCAACACCTCACATACAAAAATAATATTAAACCAGATGAAAAGAAAGGTAGATACAGAGTAGCAAATTGTGAAGTCAGCTTAGTGAAACTTATCACACGCAGCTTAATTAATCAAATCAAATTAACATTAAAAATCCTCAACATAAAGAACGGTATTACATGTCCCTGCTACAATTTTTTAAACCATGGAGAAAAAAAGAAGAGTTACTGGATACGTATGACTCCTACGAAGACTCTTTTAAAGCAAATAAAGCACTATAAGAAACATAAACTTTACACAGTACCAAACAATGTTGCACAATGAACAGCAACAGGGAGTAGAACTCCAGGCCCACTGACAGTAGTCAACCTTCTGTAACAGGAAGCCAAGAACCACTTGGACAGCGACTAATAGCAAATGAGGCAGAATTAGCTATGAAAGAAGTAGAAAACACCATGGGGGTCATTAAGAGGTTGGCGGTAAGGTAAAAACGATGGTGGTAATGGATTACCGGCATCGCTTACCACTCAGCATGATTATGACAGGCCAACCCGCTATTAGCGGCACCGTAATTAATGGTACCGCTAATAGTGGCATGGGCGCGGGCACGCGACCCTTCATGCCTGCAATACCGGCATGGCGTAAACAGGAGGACATCACAAGTCAGGCGGACATGCAAATAATGGCCTACTGAAGCCCGTACCTTACCGGCATGGAGCAAATACCGGCATCGCGGACCGCCCATAAACGGCCATGTGCAGTGTTCCCAACTGCCACAGGTGCACACAATCAGCACAGGTGGAGGCAATATAGACTGGGCCAGCACAAAAGGTGCACATTCCCACCCCTTCCCACACCCAGTCACACACCAAAATGATTCCCATACTACTAGCAATGCTGGGGCTGGAGGACATGATTGCAGTGGAAATCCAGCAACAACAACAACAACAACACCATCAACAACAGGCAGCACAGAGGAGACGCAGGAGGAGAATGAGGGTTAGGCAGGGCCAGCATGCCCCAAAAGTGCAGCCAGTGGTACCACGCAGGCAGCCCCCAATCCCTCGCATCAGAGCCAGTCTATTCAACCTAACCCCTGAGCAGATCCACACCCTGTACCGTCTGGACCGGGACACCATCACCACCATTGTGGACATGATACATGACGACATTGTCAGCGTGATTGAAATACGCACCGCCATCCCACCCCTACTGAAGGTATTGTCTGTGCTCCACTTCCTGGCCACAGGCACCTACCAGCACACAGTGGGGCACATGCATGGCATATCACAACCATTATTCTCACGTACGCTGAACCAAGTGCTTGATGCCCTCCTGAAGCACACAGGCGACCACATTTTCCTACCACGGACAGCCCAGGAGATCTCCAACACCAAAGTTGGTTTCCATTCACTGGGCGGCATCCTTTACTGTTTACTTTACTTTAATACATTTGTATAGCGTGTCCATGAACCCGAGGGCGTGAGGGCACTACAAGACATAACAAACAAAAAAACACAGCCTATTCATACAGCAAGGCAATCGGATAATATGTCAGGGGCATCAGGGTTGACTAATGGAACAAGTAGGTCTTTAATCGTTTCTTAAACAATTCTAAGGAGTCCATGGATCTCAACTCCAGCGGAAGAGCATTCCAAGCTCTGGGTCCATTGGCAAAGAAAGCTGAGTTGGCAACACTAACAGTGTGGCACTTTGGTTCAGACAGGAGGTGTAAATTATTTGACCTCAATGATCTTGAATTAGTTCTTGTGGATAGTAGCTGCTGTAAATATCCCGGCATATTCCCAGCTCTGCACTTATGTACAATGGTCAGAGTACGAAATAGAAATCTAGTAGCCACAGGTAACCAGTGGAGATCACGTCTCGCTGGTGTGACATGGTCTCTATATTTAAGTTTCATAATGGCTCTAATAGCCCCGTTTTGACAAATTTGAAGCCTATTACAATCAGCCTTATTAATACCCATAAGAAGGCTAGAGCAATAGTCTATTTTTGAGCCTATAATAGCTCTTGCTATAGTCTCTGCCTTGTCCTGGGAAATAAGAGGCCTTAGGTGTGCTAGAAGTTTAATGTAGTATGCGCATGGCGAAACAAGACTACTAACATGTTGTTTGATGGTCATGTGTTGATCGAAGGTCACTCCCAAGGTTTTCACTTTTTTTAGTGGTTTGATGGATTCTTCTCCCAGTTGGAAATTATCATACAATGGGCCAAGTTTAGTGATAGTATGTGGGGATCCAATTACCAGCAGTTCGGTTTTTGATTTATTCAAGGCTAACTTATTATGAACCATCCAGGTCTCTTTAGAGGTGCTAGAATATTAGCAACATTTTCTAGATTGGAGGAGATCCTTTTTTCTAAATTTTCTAGAGTGTCAGATGTAGGATCAGTTATGGTGTTAAGAATTGATTCAACCTTACTCATCGTAATGTTCTTTAGATTTCGATACGGAGCTTTAGAGTGATTCTGACATTTGAATTTGATAGGAAAGTCTATCAGAATGTCAAAATTCACAAAATAGTGATCCGACCAGGGACATGGTGAGAGTATAATGTTATTGACATTAGTTTCATGACTCGTTACCAAGTCTAGAGTATGGCCCAAACTATGTGTGGGCTCTTGAATCCATTGTGTAAAGCCTAGTTCCTGCAAGGCTTTTTCCATTTCAGAGGCAACTTTATCGTCCTTATGGTTGCATTGGCGCCATTAACTGCACCCATGTGGAATTGGTGGTCCCACATGCCATGGAGGTAGTGTACCGCAACCGCAAGTTATACCACTCCATCAACGGGCAAATGGTATGTGACTCAAACAAGATCAACACACATTGTTGTGCCCGATTCCCTGGATGAACCCATGATTCAATGGTCATGCGGAACTCCACAATACCACGCTACATGGAGCGACAGGCAGGGCAGAGATCCTGGCTTCTCGGTGAGTTGCATGTTAGGCTCATGGAAACGCGATGTGGGTAGGTGATTGAGGGAGAGATGCATACCTCACCTGGCTGAGATGGGGGGGAGAGATGCATAACTCACCTGGCTGAGATTGGGGGGAGAGATGCATACCTCACCTGGCTGAGATGGGGGAGAGATGCATACCTCACCTGGCTGAGAGTGCCTGAGAGAATGGACCATGCTCATACCCCAAAGCAGGCCAGACTGGACCTGACACCTGACCCCAAAATGCAAGACGTAAGCTGCCCTACCATGAAAATGATGCAGTGTTACAACCATTCCATAGCCATCAACATGTGCACTGTACATAATCAGACCGTATCCCCCGCAACACAATGCAGCTATAAGCAATTAGTATGGCCAATGCACAGCACCAAATACCATCAACAGAAAGGACAGTCCTCCATTACTGCACACAAGGAGTCACATGAGGGCCAAATACATTCCACCAAAACTGCACGTCACCATTTGTCGTGCATAGTGAGATCATCATGAGGCTGCCATCAACAGTGACAGGATGAAAGCATAGAAATGACTGCACATCAGCCAGATAACGGGAACAACCAGCGTGGACTAACACAGTGCATGAGCACTCACAAGGAATGGGACCGCCCTGCGCCCACTAGACGATGGCACGCACACCTTTCCATAAGAGGAATACACACATAGCAGACACATCGTGTGTCTCTATTCATGCATGGATATGTGGTTGCAAACAGGAAATAAATGCATGCTATGGTTTCATTGATACAGGTCCCATATGATGTGATGACTTACACATATACATTGCTGCCCACATGCAGATGATGCAGGCTATCCCTTGAAGAGATGGCTCTTTGCCCCAGTCCGGAACCCGCAGAACAGGCACGAGGAGGACTACAATCGTGTGCATACACGTACCCGTGTGGTGATTTGAGCAGACATTTGGCCTCTTGAAGGCACAGTTTTGCTGCCTCAGCAGGTCTGGTGGGGCACTCCTGTACAGCCATGACAAGGTGGGCAAGATCGTCATGGCATGTGTCATGCTACACAATATGTGCATCAGACGGAATGTGCCTCTGCCCTCTGACGCTGAACTACAACCACCTGACGATGAGGATGAGGAGGGTGGAGATGGGGCTGCACTTCAGGGAGGCAGCGATGCACAGGAGGGACGTGACATGCGTCTGACTCTGATTAACTAATGTTTCTAGCACACATGGATGGGGAGTGTGACATGGAGGTGGCACTCAGGGCACTGGGTGTGTCAGAGACACGGACACTGTAGACTGTTTACCAATAAAGCACACGTACACAATAAGCAATGTCCACACATGTGAATTATGATTTTCCAACAGGTGTATTAAAGAAACATAACAAAGTGCACAAGCCCTCCACCCCACACACCCTCTCCCCCTCCCCCCTCAACTCCCCCACACACCCTCTCCCCCCTCTCAACTCCCCCAAACACCCTCTCCCCCCTCCCCCCTCAACTACCCCACACACCCTCTCCCCCTCCCCCCTCAACTGCCCCACACACCCTCTCCCCCCTCCCCCTCAACTTCCCCACACATGGTGAGCACTCGCATGCACCGTAAGTCAACATGATTTCGGGATGCCTGCCAGAACCTACACCCCTTCTCCTCTTCCGGCATCAGGTGGACCCTTGGCCGACCTGCGCAGGTTCCGCCCAGACCTACGCAGGGGGCTGGACCTCGTGGAGCTGGCATTTGACGATGTGGCAGGTTGTTCGCCCACCTGTGCCGGAACCATGGCCTGCATTGCTGCCACCATTTGGGAGAGGACCTGCCTCATTGCTGCCAATTTGCTACAAATGTTTTTGGAACTTGTCTCAATAGGAGATTTGATGGAAGAAGCACATTCCCTCATCTCATCCCTTGCATGTCCACATTCTGTGATATGCTGGGTTAACAGCCCTGCCAGCTCCTCCTGCCGCTGTTGAATTGCCCTCATCCCTTCTTGGCTGTTTCGGACACTGGTGGAGCTATGAGGTGCCACTGCCATCGTTGGTTCCTCATGCAGGCTTTGCGGGGAGCTGAAACTGGTGGCCCATGACTCCTGAGGAGACAGCTCATGGCTGTTGATGTTGTCAATGCTGGATGGTGAGAGTTGTGGTGAATGCAGTGGTCCTGTAGGGGCAGTTGTGCCTTGTGTGAGACTTTCTGTGGCATCTGTCTCCCCAACAATACTGCTGGCACCCGAAACAGTGCCTTCAGCCACTGGCTCCTGGGTGTTGGTGGCTGGTGTGGGTGCTGTGGTGTTGGCCGTAATGGAAATTGGTGCTGGAGGTACTGGGGTTGTCTTGCACTTGTGCAATACTGCTGGTTGCCCTCTTCCCCTTGATGTAGAGGGGCAGTTTGGTCCCTCCATGCCCCTGGCCTTCTTGTGAGGCGTTGCAGCATCCTCCCTGGTGTCCTGGTCATCAGTGTCTGATTGCGTGCATGTGGGGGAGCAAGTGAGGGAGGGCATTAGTGATGGGTCAACGTGCATAAGGCATGCATTGGGGTTGCTATTTTTCTATGGAATGGCAGGATATTGCCATTGGGGTAGTGACATACGGGTTGCTTGGCTTTAGTGTGGGTAATGAAGGGATGCGTCTGGGAAGAGACATATATGGGGTGCATCATGCATGTGGACAAGTTGGTGCTGTGCACTGCCTGTAGGGAGTCTTGCAAAAATGTGTCTGGTGGACCCTGCCTTCCATCATTGCACTGTCAGTTCAGGGGGACATCATCGTGTTGTACTTTAGAGTGTTTATTTTGTGACATCTACCTGCATCTGCCGATGACGGGTCTCCTCGCTCCATGTCCCCCACTGCTTCTATGGCCTCCATCCCAATTGTGCTTGCGCAGATCTCCTCCCAGGGTTGCAACTTGATGGGGGAGTCCGCACCACCACCTGTAGCCATCCCCTGTTTCCGGTCAACCACGAGGATGTTGCGCACGCATAAGCGCAGGTCGTCCCAGCGCTTCCGGACGTCTTTCGGTGTGCACAAGGTGAGTGCCAAGGGCACTCACCATCTGCGCCATCTCCGCCCATATCGCCTTCTTGCGCAGCAATGCGGGTCGGGACATGTTGGTTGAGAAAATGACATCTGCATGTTCCTGCAGTGTCTCGGCAAGCATGTTCATCTCCTCCTGTGAGAAGCGCTCCTTGTACAGGCGGTCTGTGCTTTTTTAAAGTGATTTTGGCATTCTTATATGCTGCAAGTAATGGTACAGGTGTGGTAGAGGTGTGGTCGGGATTTGGGTCCTGGTTACAGAGGATGGCAATGGATTGTGTTTTTGAAGATGGCCGCCGTGCTATTTACCGTTCCTGTGCGATGACGCTATTTCCGGTTCTGCTTATTAGCGGTCATCGCTAATAGCGGGCACCGCTAATACAGATGGCTTGGATGGCGGTGGAGCTATCTACTCTTCGCGCAATGCCGGTAAGGGGACAATTAGCACACACAAATGTCCATTGTATGTCCTTGATGCCAACTCTTGCAAGCTGTTCAAAATTTAATAAAACAATGTTACAAAAAGGAATGCAACCAATAGTTCAAATTGCCTCTACAGATAAACTGGACATACATGGCATGCCACTACCCATTTGCCAACAAGACACAACAAGGCTAAACACCTTGCAAAACTCTATCTCAAACACAGCTGGTTTGGAGAAAATTTTGAAATTACCCTTAAACTGTAGAGTAATGCTTAAAGGTAACCTTGATGTGGACCAAGGACTAGTTAACAGAGCACTTGGTACAGTTGTTGGCTTTCAAACATACCCACGTGACAACAATATTCAATTTGTCAATATTCTCTTTGACAAACTATCTGAAGTTAAAAGGATAGGATGCTCAACTGCCTGCTTCCCTCTTTTCAAAGACATGTATGTACGCAGAGAACAATTTTCTCTAACTCTAGCATACACAATCACCATTCACAAATCACACGGTCTTACCCTAGATAAAGCATTGATAGATATTGGTAGCACAGTCTTTAATGAAGGCATGAGCTACATAGCAATATCACGCTTACGTACACTTGATGGACTATTTTTAATCAAATTTGATGCAAGTAAAATAAATGCTGATATTTCTTGCATTCTATAATACAATAGACTGCGTTCACTCTAGACCCCCATCTAAAAACCTATACTGTTCCGCAAAATGAAAACGTTGTAAAAGAAAACTACTTCAGACTCAATCTATGCAGGACCTCAAAACAATTCCTCCAAAGAAAGTAAAAGAAGGTAACACTTCATCAAGGACGACAACCAAAGAACAATCTACTGCTCAAAGTAACTGAAGTACCTCTTGAAAGAAACAACGCACACTCCCAACAAATGACCTGGACACAGAACTGTCAGGTCCATTCAAATTTTCAAATACAACTGGTGTAAATTGCTACGCAAATGTAGCAAAAAATATGCTATTCCAATTGTCACCAATTATTGACAACATTTACTTACACGGTTCAGACCAATTGTGTTTGCAAATGTTAGTCCTTCATAGAAATGCAACCAACAATCCTGACAACACTTACAGTGTTCATGGAATAAGAAAGGAATAGGACTGCTGTGCTGGAATGGTCAAATTCACTATAAACTCACAAGAAGATCCACAAGAATGTCTATTGTACTTGCTACAAGTACTAGAAAACCAAAACATACCTATAAATGAAATATTCCGGATTTCATACATGTGGAAACATACATGCACTCTTTGCAAGCAAAGAAGAATTTCCTAATGAACGCTTTGTGTATGTATCCATACCTAACTATGAATCCTTTCCATTTCAGCAACTTGTACAAAATGCAAACCATGGCAGATTATGTACTACCTGCAATTCTGATAATCGTTCCACCTTACAAATACAGACACATAGTAAATACGTAATAGTAATGCTTTTTACGTTATAATGCAGATGGTACCAAAAACAACTGCAAGCTGACTGGATTCACATATGGTCAAGTATCACTTGGTAAGAAAACCTTCACAACAATCTACCACGCAGGAGCCACAACCAATGCAGGCCACTACACTGCATATATAAAAAAGAATTGTGGATGGTTCGAATGTAATGATAGTACCATTACTCTGAAGCAGAGATTACCATCAAATCTTGTAAACGCTTACTTAATATTCTTAAAACCAAAATGTAATAACTAATCTGTGTATGAACATGAACAGAACTAGAACTTCAAAACTATGACCAGTTAGAATACGCCAACAGGCATCTAACTGCCCCAAGAATCTGCAACAAAGAAACAGATAGATGAATATCACTAAAATGGAACAAGAAATAAACAGAGTACACCAACTGCTATCTAATTGCAACAATACTACCACCACTTCCAACTCAAATAACATACACCTATTCAATACCACCTATTGAAATCAATGAAAGAAATATAGTGTACCACAACGTAAAACGTATATTTTTTATTGCAGCATGTTTTTTTTTCCCAGAGACTGAATGATTTAATTAACAAACACAGGAACTGAGCAAATTGCACAGTACACTGGTTTGAACTATAGTACTTCTAAAGTACTTACTATGATGGTAAAAAAATACAGAAATGTCTACTATGCAATGCAATACTCATGTGTTTGTTTTCTTTTATCACAGCGATTGAAAAAGGATGTGTGCTCCAACTACCCATGTCATGAAAAAACTGCATATAAACACAAAATGTCAAACAGTAAGTATATAGTGATTGGACTCACAAACAACACAGCATAATACACCCATTCAAGCAAACAAACCCGTCGCCAGCAGGCGAACGCCGGCCCACCCCTAAGGCCACCCACAAGGCTTCCTGTCCGGAGCCTGTCAGGAGCTAAAGGAGCCAGGAACCACAAACACTGTCCGACCCTAGCTGACTGTTCAAACCTACCAGGGTAAGTGCTTACATGGCGTCCAGCCAAGCATGACACCGTGCCACCTGATTATATGCGCTCAGGATGATCCCTTGACCTGCCTGTTGCCACCCCCACTCCGACCGTTTGCCTGGCAACAACCTTTCCGGCAACACTGTCCAGCTCTTCTTTATACTCTGTTCTGATGTCCTACCATCTTGCACATTACAGCAATTTAATTTAATACCATATTCGCCTCACTGCGTTGTACTATTCTTGCGCCTGATCCTTCACATCCATCCTGAATTAATCCTAAGTTGCGAACAACCTACGGCAGACTCAGCTATGTCAGCATTGTGTGTTACACTGTCCTGGATGACCCACGCTACTATAAATACAACTGTAATCGCATGATAAGCTTACCTGGGTGAATTTTAGGTTATGCATGTGAATTGCTGAGTTTTAGCCCTAATGCTAGAATTTGAACCCTGATGTGTTACTGCCCTGGTATTTCAGCTACTGCCGCTCTAGCCCCACTGCTAAACCGAATCTAGATGGGCTACTACCTCTGCACTGAACTGTTGCCTACTAGACCTTAGTGCTAAACTTGCCTAGTTTAGATATGCCAACGCCCTTGTACTGAATTGCTGCTTGTCAGACTCTAGTGGTAAAATCGAATCTAGGTGTGCTAATGAATTGCTGCCGGTCAGACCTTAGCGGTAAAATCGAATCTAGGTGTGCTAATGCCCATGTATTGAATTGCTGCCTGTCAGACTCTAGTGGTAAAATTGAATCTAGGTGTGCTAATGCCCATGTATTGAATTGCTGCCTGTCAGACTCTAGTGATAAATTGAATCTAGAGGTGTTAATGCCCATGTATTGAACTGCTGTTTATTAGACTTTAGTGATATAACTGAATTTAGGTGTGCTACTGCCCTGCATTCGAACTGCTGCCTCCTCAGACCTAGGTGCTATACCACTGCATGCCAACCGCCAACAATTACCCTGCATTAATCCTATGCTGCCAGCGCATACAATGTATCTCCATACGCTCTATACTGTGATACTAAGATTACTTCTCTATACCATGAATTCCCATTACCCGACCACATCACTTAACTTACATGTACACGAGTCCCCACCTAATTTGCACAAACCTATTGACATGATCACCATACCCTGCACTGTCCTCCAAAGGAACCTCAAATTATGTGCAAGGCTCCCAAGGCTTTATGACCGTCTAACCAAAGTAGCTCACAGCAAGGCTACTACCAGCCCCCACAGCCCCTCCTAACACCCTCTTCAACTAAACAGTAGACTCTATCTCGAGTCTATTTGTACCCAGAAAATTACGCATAAATCCTCGGTACCACTGTCAAAACCAGCACAACCTGGGACCAAGGGAGCACTGATAAATGCCCGCTTGATGGTAGCCCACGCAACAGACATTGCCGATCTACTCTACAATGAAGACCTGGACTTCTTAGCTGTTACTGAATCCTGGTTACACCCAACAGCAGGCCCTGCAATTATGCTAGCCATTCCAGATGACTATACTCTACTAAGACTTGATTGTACCACCTCTCGAGGGGGAGATCTTGCCATTATAGCTAAAACTAAATTCCCCCTGACTATTGAGACACCTCCCAATGCAGGATCTTGCAAATCCTTAACTGCTAAACTAACCATATCCAACACACAATCCATCTCCATTAACCTTATTTACCGACCGCCTGGGCCCCTAGGGTCATTTGAAGAAGACCTCACAAATATCCTATCCAATAATCTCAAGAACTCCTCACAAAGCATTTTATTAGGAGACTTTAAACTGGGCTTTAGTGACCCCGCAGATGCTAATGCCATAAAAATGAATAATACCTTTACCCAGAAGATCACGGAGCCTACTCATACCAAAGGTAGAACTCTGGACTGGCTAGCTGTGCACAATTGCCCAGTCCTGATCTCCTCTATACTTCCACATCCTTGGACAGATCACTACTTGATCTTGTTTACCCTAGAGGCGACACCAGCGCAAATTGAAAGTATAGCTCCAGCTGTCCAGACTAGAAATAAAAAGAACATTACCCCTGAAAATCTGATCCCAATGATAGCACCGACCTTGAACGCCATCCCGGATCACACGGATCCCGCTATGATGGTAGACATATACAACAAAGTCATGCTCTCATCTCTTGATGTCATAGCCCCACTGCAACTGAAAAAGAGCAAACCTAGAAAACACATCAACTCCTGGTTTTCTCCCCATCTTAAAGCCCTCAGACAGGAAAAGCGACGCTGCAAAAAAATCTGGAGATCACATCCCTCGGAAAAAAATAAGAATAACCTAAGTAGACTAGCCTCGCAATACAAAAAAGATATTATTCTGGCCAAACAAACGTCCTACAGCACCCGAATCCTACAAGCCAAATCTAACACCATAGAGCTCTTTACTATACTAAAAGAGGTTGAATCTCCTGTCCAAGCGCCTGACTCGTGCCTCAAAGACAAAAACTGGTGCACGGGCATACAAAATGCTTTAGCCAACAAAATCGCCTCTCTCAAGACAAAGATAAACACCAAAAAAGATTCCCTCCTCTCTTCTACTAAGCCCGGTAGTCTCACCCCTAAAAAGACTCACCCTACTCAGACGCAACCCCATGTGCACAATCCCCAATTTAACTTCCATAGAGTATCTACCAAAGAGGTAGAAAAGGTCATCCTCACTCTCAAACCATCGAATTGCCATGGGGACCTATGTCCTACACAATTGATTAAGGATGCGGCTCGTGATCTAGCATTCACATCAGGCACCGTACCTAACAATCTCAAACAATCATGGGTCCTCCCCTTGCTAAAAAAAAACGAATCTTGACCCCTCCACTCCCACCAATTGCCGCCCTATCACCACAGTACCGTTCCTTCTTAAAATTATTGACAAAGTAGCACACCAACAAATCCAACACCACCTCGAGCACTTCCAGCTCTTAGGAGTCAGACAATCGGGTTTCAGGCCTCAACATGGCACCGAAACTGCACTCATAGACCTTAAGGCACAGATAGATGAGCTGAGAGATCGGGGCATGACTGCACTATTGCTACTTCTTGATCTCTCAGCTGCCTTCGACCTGGTCGACCACGAGATCTTATGTGATCACCTTCAAAAAGCAGCCCATTTCTCTCAAGAGGCTACTGACTGGATCCAATCCTTTCTAAATAACCGCACAATGAGAGTCTTCTCCCTACTAGCAGCAGCTGACCCAACGCCCATCACCTGTGGCGTGCCCCAGGGATCATGCATTTCCCCGAAACTGTACAACATATTCACAAAGCCCCTTTTTGATGATCTAGATGGTCTGGGTATCACCTACACCAATTATGCCGATGATACCCAGATCCTCATCCCGCTGACGGGGGATTATGATAAGGATTTGGCCTTCGTCAATAGGGTGTACCTCATCATTCAGGCATGGATGGCCTCACACGGTCTATGCCTGAATGATGACAAAACAGAACTCCTCATTTTGGGATCGCCACATAACCTTAGCAAATTGGACCAAAATTACTCCTCCTTCGTAATTGACAACAATAAGATCACAGTAGCCAAGGAGGTCAAAACCTTCGGCTTCTACCTAGACTCTACTCTCACTTTCAAAAAACAAGTTAATGCCATGGCTTCCGCCACATCCTATACATGCAAACTCATCAGAGAAGCTAAACCTTTTCTCTCTCCATCCAATTGCATCACACTAGCCAGGGCGTTGATCCTGTCCAAGCTGGACTACTGCAACGCACTATATGTAGGCTGTAACAAATATATCACTAACAAAATACAAATGCTTCAAAATAATGCCCTAAGAGCGGCCCTCAGTATCCCGAAGAAAGCCCACATTTCTGACTCCAGAAGATCCATCAATTGGCTATCCACTAAAGACAAAATATTCCTCAAATCGGTATCCCTGACTCACAAATGTCTCCACCAAGCAGCCCCTCAATACCTTATCACTAGATTCACCAGACCTACTTCCTCTCGCCCCTCCAGAATGGCAAACTCTAATCTCCTTCTGGTGCCTAGGTTTAAACGTGCAATGTCTTGGAGGGAACAGCTTTCCGGTAAAAGCAGCACAATTCTGGCACTCCCTTCCTCCTACTTGCAGGGAGGACCTTCCCTACTGCCAATTTAGATCTAAGACCATCCATTTGCTCAAGGCTCACGACACATAACGACCGCCAGCTCTCTTGTTGCCCTGATGCCCCACACCACTATATATGTAAATATGTACATTTAGGTTGTCATCTGTTTGGCATATATATCTTTCATGAGACAACCGGCATCTTGTATATAATATTGCCTTTATTGTTTATCGCTGTAATTTATGCCCCCTCGGCGTGTATTGTTTCTATTTTACGCGTCCAGCACTATAACCACAGCTGGACTGCGTACCTTTGTATGTAACCAAACTTTGCAATCCTCTTGATGCCTCTGCGCCTTGCTACCTTTCGGTTAGGTGCACAATATAAATAAAATAAATAAATACAAACACTAAATAAACACCTGACCATAAACCACAATCCAAAATGTTTGCTTCCATGGGTATCTTATGCTGCAGGGCTTGTGGCCAAACAGTAGAATCTTGACTGCATGGCCTGGCCAAAACTCTTCATACAGCCTCAACAAAGGAAACAATAATAATTAAACTCACAAACACTGCAACATAACACAGCCATGCAAATTAACACCTCACCAATAAATACAACCCAAAATGCCTAGAGTCTTCAATACCAACAATCTGAACACAATCCAACAAACAAACAAACACACATCATCTCACTATCCTATAAACACTATTACACTACTTCCCATCAGTACTCACATTTTTGAAAACATATCCCCTAAGCAGCCCACATGCCACAATCAAAATGTTTGGTAGCATTGTAGACTGATGCTGTAGTGGTTGTGGCCAGAGCCTAGAGTCTTGGGTCCATGGCCTACGGCCTTCGGCCATGGTCCCAAGACTCTAGTCCCTGGCCACAAGCACCGCAGTATAACACACCCATAGAAACAAACACCTACCAAACGACCACAACCCAAAAACTTAATACATCCACCTCAAAACTATGCACTTCAATTAACAATCTAAAAAATAATTACAACCAAAGTACAAACTCTTCAATACATACCCTTTTCACCTTCACCCAATGCTCTTCTAACAACCCGAAACCAACATCATACTAAACTAAAATAGCCAGTAGTGAGCCCACCCAATCCAACAAACAAACTAACACACATCATCTCATTATCCTATAAACACTATTACACTACTACCAATCAGTACTCACATTTTTGAAAACATATTCCCTAAGCAGCCCACATACCACAATCAAAATGTTTGGTAGCATTGTAGATTTATGCTGCAGTGGTTGTGGCCAGGGACCAGAGTCTTGGGTTCATGGGCGAAGGCCGTAGGCCATAGGCCATGCACCCAAGACTCTAGGGCCTGACCACAACCACTGCAGCATAACACACCCATAGAAACAAACACCTACCAAACAACCACAACCCAAAAACATAATACATCCACCTCAAAACTGTGCACTTCAATTAACATTTTAAAAAATAAATACAACCAACGTGCAAACTCTTCAATACATACCTTCTTCACCCAATGTTCTTCTAACGACCCAAAACCAACATCATACTAAACTAAAATAGCCGGTAGTGCGCCCAGTGTTTAGTATGTCCGCGGACAACTACAGTGACTATGAACACCGCAAACACACCACAGCCTTCTCCCACCTAAACAAATATAGCATTTGGCCCATCTCTTACTCCCCCACCCTCTCCAAGCACTCATACACACCAACACACTCCCCACAATTGGATTTATTCTAACTTCCAGCGCATGTCCGCGCATCCAATTTGGCAGGCGCATCGAAACAATTTGCCGCACCTCACACCTTATCCCAGCCAATCAGAGGGCACATCGCGTGTCCGCGGACATAACATAAGCCGATTATCCAATGGGTGTCCTGTCCGCGGAGCGAACAGGGAAGTGTGTCCGTGGAGCGGACATAGCTATCACTAATTATTTTAGACCTACAGGACAGCATTTCACCAAATTGACCAAATTTACGGTTACAAGTAAAATTACGGTTACAAGTAAAATTGAAAAACCTCTGAAATTTGCCAGTTATGGTAAGCTAAGTAACCATAACTCACACCACCACCGTGCACTGCTAAGACTAACAACCAGGACATCAAAGATGACATCACAAATATAATTGATGACATCAGTCATAATGCTCAGGCACAAAAGCGCGCTAGTTGCGAATGTCTTGCCCTGCGGCAAGCGCGTGTGAGAGCAAGGCGGCAGCCATCCATGAAGCGCAAAGGTAAATGGAACTCCAAGACATTCACAGCTATCCTGCTTTTGTGCCTGAGCATTCTGACTGACCGGCTCCATAGTTACAAGACACACAGGAGACGGATCAGCCTATCCACACTGTTCCCCCTTACTTGGGCATGTTTGGAAGACAGACTCACTGCATGATTAATTAGATGGTCCTGACAAAGATGGTTTGAATTCCCCTACTCCATCGAAACTGGTCGACCCTACTGGACATGAGTGGTTCCATGGCCATTCCTCGATATCCCCAACAATAAGGGGTGATATCCTACTGTGGAAACAGAAAAATAATATGAGGCCGGGAAGCCCAAAGAGAAACACACCAACACAGGTTACAAAGAACATACAAGTGCTTTATTTAAAAGCTACAACAGTTACCAAAGTCAATTGACAAACGGATAGCTATTCGGCTCTCAGAGTAACGTAATTAACTTCAACGAAGGTTCGATGCATTAGTGAGAGAGACCGTACATTGGAATACTTGGGCTTTTTATATTCTTTATCCAGCCCTTTGCCAACCCCCTCGCGGGTTAACCATTCTAGGGATCAGGCTTATGGGTTCCTTGCCAGGTCAATCCTATAATATATGCATTTTGATTAGTTTCACTGATATAGTTGTACATTTACACATAGGTCAGCAATAGGACAAGGTCTCAGTTCGCGACCCTGACAAGTGGCCTGCAGGCATATTAATTATTCGTGCGTACGGAGGTCACAACGGCCAGAATCTTACTCAGAATGTCATTCGGCCTCCATTTTGATGTTCAGGGTGACTTCCACATTACAAGAGAACCTAAAATGGCGGCTTAATCCAAGATGGCGACTTACATTACTTTCTCTAAGGTCAAAACCTTGCCGCGGAGTTTGTTCGCATATGATGTTTTTGACAACTTGGTGTAGGCAATACACATACAATTGCTGCGATAGGAGGCATAATATTGTTTCAATTACGACACTATAAGTAATGCAACACCAGTTCATCACTCACAAGTTGTGAGCTTTTTATGACACTTTACACCTATGGGCACTAATGTACTAAATGATTTGCCCTTTTTAGATGTTAACTACATGCACTACTCCATCATGATGAACAAAACACTGAAACAAATCCAATGGTTATTTAATTGCTCATGTAAGCTATTATGGCTGTGTTGGGCAGTGATCTAATAATTAGTCCTGCCGCACCAGGAAACATTGGAGTTGGATGTGTTTGGTTTTGTGTTGGTTGCTCTCCTTTTTAGAATAATTTTTAGTCCAGAAGCAGTAATGCAGGTCAGGGTATCCATACTTTTGGTAGATTAAGGGACAGTTTCTCTTTACCCTATCCCTATTAGACAGGTGTTGCACCATTCGCTGCCTAGGGATAGGCACCCGTGTGTAGGCACAGGGTGTTCTTCCAACAAGGGTTAGACAGTCACATAGCGTTGGTTCCCCCTCCTGCATTCCTTCTCAATCATCATTTCTAGACATGATCTTACAGTAATTATTCATTATCTTCATCATTAGCTGGTGTTAGGGTGCCACTGCTGCTTCCAATCTTGTGGCAAACGCCATCCTCCATTGCAGGAAGCATGTCCAAGACAAAGTGATTCTAAAGTATCACCACTCTAACTGCCCGTAGCTCCTCCACCAAATTGAATCATTTCTCAGTCAAGTTCATCAGTTGTTGCACCTTGTATCGAATCATTTGCTGCCATTTTGCGTTGCCAGCTGCTTGGAACCCTGGAAGCAAAAGGGATGTGAAGAAGGCTGATGCCTTAGAAAATATATTAACATTTGATGGGATAGCAGCAAGACTTTATGATGATTTGGTGGACCAATAGTTGCTGCTGCACCTGCCTCTTTTCAGTGATTGTGCTTTTCCCCATTGCATCTCTTCTTCTCCTGCCCGTTTCCTTTTGAGCACTGCCGGCTGGTCCCTGAAGGACATCATTTCTGCATAAGGTACTACGAGGGCTGGGAAGTGCATTGTGACAAAAGAGTACAGCTCACCCAGTCGGGAGGGACCTGAGTATATGCCTAGGTCCCACACGCCCACCAATGGTACATTACTGCTGCTGCCCCACTCTTCAGTGCTGGAATACATATCATCTTGGTGCAGCCGGCATTAGACTCCATATGTGTTGACCTCATGGACCTGAAACGTAAGGAGAATAACGTAAGAGGCTTTATGTGCATTGGTTGATGTCTCTCATCTATCTATGTTAAAGCATACTCATATTTATTTCATGTATTACAACTGTAAGTAATTTTTGCTGATACATCCCCATAAAACCCTACTAACCCTTCTCCTCAACACTGTATCATACCCCCTTTCATTGCCCATCATGAAAAACAAATCCTTTTATCCGCTTGTAACAGCTACTACATTTCGGATTGACATTGCCAAATGTGCACTGTGTGTTCTTTCCTCTACAGATATTTTAAGAAATGAATGTTCCACACATAGCCGCTTCTCTGCTTGGAAGCTACTTCTTGCATCAATGTCATAATGTGAAACAAAATACACAAAGTTGTATTACAATAGCATTCAACTCCTGTTTCATTACTAAATCTGCAATGAGAGTATGTTATAGTT